>NC_040076.1:134062543-134391828 GCF_003369695.1 Bos indicus x Bos taurus
GCATGAGCCCTAACCACTAGGACCACCACCTTACACTCCTGCCCCTTGTCTGGCTCTGACTGTATGGCCCAGGATATATTATTCCCCAGATCAAGCCTGTACCTAGCTTGGACCCTGAGGCTGCCTCCCTGTTTTAATTACACACCCAGACCTGGAAGCTGGGTGAGCTTCCTCACTCCCAAAGATACTTACCTAGTTAGGATGCTTCCAGGTGCAAGGAACAAATTAATGAATCTAGACAACATGTAAAATCTATCACTTCATCTAACAAGAGGCTTCCAGGTAAGGTAGTTATCTGGTGGGTTAATGCAGTGGTTCCATGGTGTAATCAAGGTCCCAAGTTCTTTCATTCTCTCCTCTCAGCCATTCTCAGCATATATCTCTCTTCTCGGAGACCAACTCCCCTCCTGGTCACAAGTTGACAGCTGTGGTTCCCAGCTTCATGATCAGATAAGAAGAAAGACCGTTTCTTCCAGGTATCTCCTATTTCAGTGAGGAGTCCTTTTCCAGCAGACCTCCCCTCATGTCTCATTTGCTGAAAATAGGTGACATGCCCATTCCTAAATCATCCTGAAACCAATTGCTGGCAAGGGGAAAAGAGAATGACTTGATGAGATCAGCTTAGTTGGATGGATGCCTGAGCTACCTGGTATAGTTGTGCACACGCCAATACAACTGCAACTCGACCAAAGGGAAGAGGATGGAATGGCTGTTCCCAGTCTTTCCTCAGGAGTCCATGCCTGGACTCTTGGGGAGAAGGAACTGTCCCACTGTGAGGCTCCAGAGAGTGAGACACAAACATTAAAGTCACTGGGATTTCAGTGTTGTTATCAAAACCTATCCTGACTGATATAGACATAGAATCCCTCCTCATGCTGCACAGACATGTAACTGAAGAAGTTTGCCCCAGACAGATTGAGTCAGACTTGCTTTGGATGGGGAGACACCAAGGGATGGTGATGAGCAAGAGTGAAGCTTCATTGTGAAATTCCCAGCCCTCTCTCCACCCCCACTTGGCTTCCAGGCTGCTAATGGCTGGGCTATATCCAGGCAGGAAGCTGGAGAATATTCTGGAAACTGGAAAACCTGACTCAAGAGAAAGCTCTCTATAATTTAAGTTCCCCCAACAAGACATCCAAGTCCCTGCCTGACCTTCCAAAAAAAAGTCCAACCACCAAGTCTTATACATCATCTTAAATGTGTGTAAACATTTAAGGGTGCTCAGAATGGTAAGAGTTGAGATGAGGTCAAATAATCCCAAACAAACTGAAGCAGAAAAGATTTAACAACCTGAAAGAAACAGAATTCAGAGAGAAGAAAAAAGTTTTAAATAAACATTTAGAAAGATGGTAACGAACCCTATATGCGAGACAGCAAAAGAGACACAGAACAGTTGTTTGGACTCCGTTGGAGAAGACGAGGGTGGGATGATCTGAGAGAATAACATTGAAACATGTATATTATCATATGTGAAACAGATCGCCGGTCCAGGTTCGATGCATGAGACAGGGTGTTCAGGGCTGATGCGCTGGGATGACCCAGAGGGATGGGATAGGGAGGGAGGTGGGAGGGGGGTTCAGGATGGGGAACACATGTACACTCATGGCGGATTCATGTCAATGTATGGCAAAAACCACTACAATATTATAAAGTAATGAGCCTCCAATTAAAATAAATAAATTTTAAAATAATAATAATAAATTTTAAAAATTATTCAATTAAAAAAAAGAAAAATATTTAGAGAGATGAAATATCTCACACAACAATATAAGAAAAAAATGTCAAATTTGAAGAAGGAATAGAGAATGAGTTTTATGAAGTTTATAAAATTAATAGACAGAAATCCTTTGCAATCCTATGTACTAATAATGAAAAGTCAGATAGAGAAATTAAGGGAACAATCCCATTCACCATTGCAACAAAAAGAGCACAATACCTAGGAATAAACCTACCTAAACAGACAGAAGATGTGCATTCAGAAAACCATAAGACACTGATGAAAGAAATCAAAGAAGACACAGGTGGGGAAATATACCATGGTCTTGGATTGGAAGAATCAATACTGTGAAAAAATTGAACCACCCAAAGCAATCAATAGATTCAGGGCAATCCCCATTAAACTACCAACGGTATGTTTCATAGAACTAGAACAAAAAATTTCACAATTTGTATAGAATCACAAAAGAACCCAAATAGCCTAAGCAACCTTGAGAAAGAAACACGGAGCTGGAGGAATCAACCTTCCTAATTTCAGAAATGGCAACCCACTCCAGTACTCTTGCCTGGAAAAGTCCATGGCCTGAGAGGCTCCTCAGAGCCTGGTAGGCTACAGTCCACTGGGTCACAAAGAGTCGGACACGACTGAGTGACTTCACTTTATACTATAAAGCTACAGTCAACAAGACACTATGGTACTGGCACAAAAACAGAAATATAGACCAATGGAACAAGATAGAAAGCCCAGAGATAAATCCATGCACCTATAGTCACCTTATCTTTGACAAAGGAGGCAAGGATATACACTGAAGAAAAGATGGTCTTTTCAATAAGTGGTGCTGGAAAAACTGGACAGCTATGTGTAAAAGAACGAAATTAGGACACTTCCTAACACCATACACAAAAATTGATTCAAAATGGATAGAAGACTTATATTAAGGACAGAAACTATCAAGCTTTTAGAGGAACACATAGGCAGTACACTCTGACATAAACCACAGCAAGATTCTCTTTGACCCACCTCCTAGAGTAATGGAAATAAAAACAAAAATAAACAAATGGGGCCTAATTAAATTTAAAAGCCTTTGCACAACAAAGGAAACAATAAACAAGATTAAGAGACAACCTTCAAAAAAAAAGACAACCTTCAGAACGGGGGACAATAATTGCAAGAGAAAAACACTGACAAAGGGTTAATCTCCAAATATATATACGTAGCTCATACAACTCAATATCATAAAAACAAACAGCCTAATCAAAAAATGGGCAGAATATCTAAACAGACACTTCTCCAAAGAAGACATCTAGACAGTCAATAAACACATGAAACATGCTCAACACCACTGATTGTTAGAGACATGCAAATCAAAACTACAATGAGGGATCATGTAAAACGTTACCAGCAGTCAGGAGTCTCTCTAATACCCACTTCGGTCACTGCCCCTCAAGAGTAACCACTCTACTTTTAACAACATAGCCTGTAGTATGTAGTACATGTTCAGTCGCTCAGTTGTGTCCAACTCTTTGTGACCCCGTGGACTGTAGCCTGCCAGGCTCCTCTGCCCAAGGGATTTTACAGGCAGGAATACTGGAGTAGGGTGCCATTTCCTACTCAAGGGATCTTCCCAACCCAGGGATCGAACATGTGCCTCTTGCATCTCCTGCATTGACAGGCAGATTCTTTACCATTAGTGCCACCGTACACAGCTGTTATGTCAATAAAGAAGCATTCACACAGAGATTGGTTCAAGATGGTGGAGTAGAAGGATGTGTGATCATCTTCTCCTGTAAGTGTTTGGGGGTCTCCTGCAGAGGCATGGATCAGCAGTGTCCCGCCATGGAGACAGGGACACTGGTAGTAGCCTGTTTGTAGATTTTTTGTTGAAGGCCGTTCTGACTGGTGTGAGGTGATACCTCTCGCTTAGTATGGATGTTCTTCACATTGATATACTCAGGTTCAGAAAATAATTAAACTTTATAGACTTTGTTCTGTAAAAAAAAAAAAAATCTGCAAACAATAAATACTGGAGAGGGTGTGGAGAAAAGGGAACTCTACTGCACTGTTGCTGCTGCCGCTGCTAAGTCGCTTCAGTCATGTCCGACTCTGTGCGATCGCATAGACAGCACCCCACCAGGCTCCTCTATCCCTGGGATTCTCCAGGCAAGAATACTGGAGTGGGTTGGCATTTCCTTCTCCAATTGCACTGTTGGTGGGAATGTAAATTGATACAGCCACTATGGAGATTATGTAAAAAACTAGCAATAAAACTACCATATGATCCAGCAATCCCACTGCTGGACATATACCCTGAGAAAGCTACAATTCTAAAAGACACATGTACCCTGATGTTCACAGCAGCATTATTTACAAGAGCTAGGACATGGAAGAAACCTAGATTTCCATCTACAAATGAATGGATAAAGATGTAGTATATACATATATACATGTAGTATGTACATATATACAATGGAATATTACTCAGCCATAAAAATGGACAAATTTGCACCCGTTCTAGTGAGGTAGATGAACTTAGAGCCTGTTATACAGTGAAATAAGTTAGAAAAATAAATATTGTATATTAACACATATATATGAAATCTAGAAAAATTGTATTAATGAGTCTATTTGCAGAGAAGGAATGGAGAGGAAGGTATAGCATCTCCAATTTAAAATTTTTTTTTAATTAAAATTTAAAATTCGATTGAAAAAATAGAAGATAATTTGCCAGAAGTTGAAAATATTAGAAAGATGACAGGTAGAACAAGTAACGAAAAAAAATAGTGCATTCAGGAGTTCCCAAGTCCAACAAAGGAGTTACAGAAAGATCAAACAAGGGAAACAGAGGGGGAGGGAATGATCAAAGAAATGACACAAGAAGATGTCCTAGGACTGAAGGACATGAGTTTCCTCTGTTGAAATGGTCTGCTGAGTATCCACCACAAAGGAAGGATGAGAAACCCTCACTAGGGCATGTGATCATCAAGTTTCAGAACACTAGAGCAAAAATGTCCATGCAGAAGCGAACAAACAAAAAGGTCACATGTAAATGATTAGGGATGGGTGGCACTGGACTTCTAAAGAGGAACTTCTAACAGCGCATCAGAAGACAACAGTGCAGCTCCTTCACAATGAGGAGGAAAATTAGGGAAAATGATGCTTTGATGAGAACTCCGAAAATGGTCAAATTATTAATCAGGTGCCAATAAAAACATTTCTGAAATTCAACAGACATTCAAGTCCCAGAATCATGCACCCTTTCTCAGAAAGCCACAGGGGATCATGATGCAGCAAACTAGGAAATAAACTAAGAAAGAGAAAGAAATGGGGCCCAGGGCATGGAAGCTTCTGGAACAACAGAAAAGGGAAAGCCTAGGGTGACGGTCACAGGTAAGCAGGAGGCCTGGGGAGGAACCAGGAAGGATGAAGAAGCCAGGTTTGATGTCCTCAAGCAAACATGAAGCTGGTAGATAGCAGCTGGTTTGGAAAGGAACACTGAGAAACTGATAGAGACATGAAGTTAAAACAAATAAAAAATGAGGTAATTTTCCTACTTCCCAAACCTTCTGGGAAAAAATAAACAATAAGTTGTTAAAGAAAGAAAATGTAATCAGAGAAAAATAGGTTGCTTGTCAACTATTTTTATAGTAATACTCTGGCAAACACTGAACATTTTATTTATTTACTCAAATTTTGTGGCATAAGCAGATTGGGAGAAGGGAGAAGTAAAAGTTGTGTGTGTGTGTGTGTGTGTGTGTGTGTGTAAAAGGGTTAAATCCTAGTCTTGAAAGAATATGTCAAGAGATAATATTAAAGCTGGAAAATTAACAAACTGAAGTACAATTGTGTATCACTGGGAGATAGAGATAAACAGAAGAAACAAGCTAAAGGGCCTCTCAAGAATAGTACCTGGGGAAGGCAGGAACAAGGCAGGGACCTCTGACTCTTGACTAAGCCAGCCTAACCGGACTGTTTGAATGAATATTAAACACTCAGTTCAGTCAATCAGTCATGTCCAACTCTTTGTGACCCCATGGATTGCAGCATGCCAAGCTTCCCTGTCCATCACCAGCTTCCAGAGCTTACTCAAACTCACGTCCATTGAGTTGGACATCCAAACATCTCATCCTCAGTCGTCTCCTTCTCCTGCCTTCAATCTTTCCCAGCATCAGGGTATTTTCCAAGGAATCAGTTCTTCACATCAGATGGCCAAAGTATTGGAGTTTCAGCTTCAGCATCAGTCCTTCCAAAGAATATTCAGGTTAGGATTGACTGGTTTGCTCTCCTTGCAGTCCAAGGGACTCTCAAGAGTTTTCTCCAGCACCACAGTTCAAAAGCCTCAATTCTTCAGTGCTCAGCTTTCTTTATAGTCCAACTCTCACATCCATACATGACTACTGGAAAAACCACAGCTTTGACTAGATGGACCTCTGTTGGCAAAGTAATGTCTCTGCTTTTTACTATGCTATCTAGGTTAGTCATAGCTTTTCTTCCAAGGAGCAAGCTTTTTAATTTCACAGTTGCAGTCACCATCTGCAGTGATTTTGGAGCCCCCCAAAATAAAGTCTGTCACTGTTTCCATTGTTTCCCCATCTATTTGCCATGAAGTGATGGGACCAGATGCCATGATCTTAGTTTTCTGAATGTTGACTTTTAAGCTAACTTTTTCACTCTCCTCTTTCTCTTTCATCAAGAGGCTCTTTAGTTCTTCTTCACGTTCTGCCATAAGGATGGTGTCATCTGCATATCTGAGGTTATTGATATTTCTCCTTGATTCCAGCTTGTGCTTCATCCAGCCCAGCATTTCACATAATGTACTCTGCAGGGTGACAATGTACAGCCTTGATGTACTCCTTTCCCAATTTGGAACCAGTCTGTTTTCCGTGTCCAGTTCTAACTGTTGCTTCTTGATCTGCATACAGATTTCTCAGGAGGCAGGCTCCTTGGAAGAAAATTTATGACCGAACTAGACAGCATATTAAAAAGCAGAGACATTACTTTGCCAAAAAAGGTCCGTCTAGTCAAAGCTATGATTTTTCCGGCAGTCATGTATGGATGTGAGAGTTGGACTATGATGCTTTTGAACTGTGGTGTTGGAGAAGACTTGAGAGTCCTTTGGACACCAAGGAGAGTAAACCAGTCCATCCTAAAGGAGATCAGTCCTGAGCGTTCATTGGAAGGACAGATGCTGAAGCTAAAACTCCAATACTTTGGCCACTTGATGCAAAGAACTGACTCATTTGAAAAGACCCTAATGCTGGGAATGATTGAAGGCAGGAGCAGAAAGGGACAACAGAGGATGAGATGGTTTGATGGCATCACCTACTCAATGGACATGAGTTTGAGTAAACTCCAGGAGTTGGTTATGGACAGGGAGGCCTGGTGTGTTGCATTCTATGGCGTAACAAAGAGTCAGACATGACTGAGCACCTGTACTGAACTGAAAGGATCTTGGAAATTTGATCTCTGGTTCTTCTGCCTTTTCTAAATCCAGCTTGAACATCTCGAAGTTCATGGTTCACGTACTGCTGAAGCCTGGCTTGGAGAATTTTGAGCATTACTTTACTAGCATGTGAGATGAGTATAATTGTGTGGTAGTTTGAATATTCTTTGACATTGCCTTTCTTTGGGATTGGAATGAAAACTGACTTTTTCCAGTCCTGTGGCCACTGCTGAGTTTTCCAGATTTGTTGGCATATTGAGTGCAGCACTTTCACAGCATCATCTTTTAGAATTTGAAATAGCCCAACTGGAATTCCATCACCTTATAGGGGCTTCCCTCATAGCTCAATTGGTAAAGAATCCTCCTGCAATGTGGGAGACCCTGGTTTGATTCCTGGGTTGGGAAATTCCACTGGAGAAGGCATAGACTACCCACTGCAGTATTCTTGAGCTTCCCTTGTGGCTCAGCTGGTAAAGAATCTGCCTGCAGTGCAGAAGACTTGGGTTTGAACCCTGGGTTGGGAAGATCCCCTAGAGAAGGGAAAGGCTACCCACTCCAGTATTCTGGCCTGGAGAATTCTGCTCATGCTATTTTTTTAAACATGTCTTTTGAAGATGTAAATGATTGTCAGTTGCTCCAAGAGAACCCCTATAGCCTAGCCTTCTTGTGGTGACCCTGCCGGTGACTCTGAAGAATTCCAGGCCAAGAGTGGATGTGTCCTTGTTGGAAACAGTGTGGCCTCAGCTCAGTTGCTGCAGAGCTCTTCATTTTCAACAAACAACATGACTGAAGCTTTGAAAAGCTTCCAGGGAGAAACCAACCAGCCAATTTGAGGTTGCCCTCAAACCTCCAGCAGGAACTTTCCGTGTCCCTGGGCCCATTGGCCTGGGTTCCGGTGTTGTGAGGTCAATCCTGGGACTCCAAACAGCCCAGGAACCTTCCAACTGATGCTGGATGGCACAGTTGCCACCATCATACCAGCCCCAGGTCCCTTCACCCTACCCACCACAAACGAATTTCAGCATCATACCTACTTATCCCAATCATCCTTCTCATTCTGAATCATTGGGCAGCCAGGGTAACAGAGTGGAATAAAAATGAATTTAGACAGAAAAGATCCCATGTTCAAATTCATACCCAAAGCCAACTAGTTGTATCTAGTATCTATTTCTCTGCCATCAGTTGGTCACCAATCATAGTTCAATAATGCTGGATGTGTTTGTGCTCAGCTGCTTTAGTCGTGTCCAACTCTTTGAAACCCTATGGACTGTAACTTTCCCAGCTCCTCTGTCCATGGGATTCTCCAGGCAAGAATACTGGAGTGGGTTGCCATGCTGTCCTCCAGGGGATCTTCCTGACCCAGGAATCAAACTTGTGTCTCCTATGTCTCTTGCATTGCAGGCAGATTCTTAATCATTGAGCTACTGGGGAAGCCCAACAAAGTTGAGTATAGCATACTAAATACCTAAACTTTCTTTTTTTAAAGATTTTTTTGGGTGTCTTTATTTTTAAAGTCTTTATTGAATTTGTTGCAATATGGGTTCTGTTTATGTGGGTTTTTTGCTGAGAAGCATGTAGGATCTTAGCTCCCCAACCAGGGATTGAACTCGTACCCCCATGCATTAGAAGGTGAACTCCCAACCCATTGGATCACCAGGGAAGTCCCTACTTAAAGTTTCCTAATCAGGGAGGCTAAAGGACTCGATCAGGGCCACACAGGTAGTAACTAACTGACAGTCCAGCTCTGTGGGCTCCAAAGCCTGAATTCTTTCCATTTTTCCAGACTGTCCCTATAAGTGAGGCAGTTTACATTTTACTTTCAGGAGGGATGTGAAGTCACACTGGGAGAGTATTACTATTTACAAACAAGTCTAGCACTACACAAGTGTTTACTCATTAAGCCAAGAATTGTGCATGCCAGGTGTGATGCTGGGTGCAGTCCCTGTCCTCACAAAGGATGCATGCAGCCCAGTGTGGGAGGAAGACACCAGAATAAACAGACACAGCTCTATGGTGAGCCTCCTACCCCTCCCCGACTCATTTCTGGGATACCTGTCTCTCAGATACCTATCACAAGCCGGTGGATGTGTCCCCCAACTGACCATTTAGTAGCAGTCATTGTCCTTCTTTCCAGCCCTTTTTTTCCCCCAGGGCTATTTTTCTGCTGAGGTTTTGCCTGTCACCTAGCACCCCAGTCCCACGACACAGCCACCTTCACCATGTACCACCTTCACCACCATAGCAAGAAGGCTCTGGAGCCCTGAGCTGCCAAACTGGGGCCCTGGCTGCAGGAGCCAGAAGGCTGAGGCTGGAAGTGAGAGGATGCTCCCCTTCCTCTCGCTCCCTTCCCTTGGGAAGCTCCACCACCCCGTGCCAAAGCAAGGTTGCCCCAGCGCCCAAAGTTCTTTCAAAGTCAACACTGAAAAATCTTTCCTCTGTACCCTGGGTCTTACATGTGTCCTGGGGACACTGAGCTGGGGACAGACCCAAGGGAAAATTCCTCTACAAGCAGGGGGTTTGTTCCTGAGGCTAACAGCTGCCTGACTCCCTCTTCCCAGGAAGCCTCAATTCTTCACAAATGTAGACTACCCCCACCTCAGTTACTCTTCCAGACACATGCTGACATGGCTGAGGGTCTGTGATCGGCCCCCTCCCCAGCACACACGTGCACACACACACGTGTAGCTGTCCCCAAGTCCACCTTGAATCGTCTGCCTGGGTGCCCTTTTGTAATCAAGGTCCAACACTCTTAAACGTTGTCATCTGGGGACAGAGATGGCAGGAGGGAAAGTGTCCTCCCACATTTCAGGGCAATGTCCTGAAATTTCAAAGGATACATATGTTCAGCAATTGATAGCTATGTAGTAAAGAATTGAACCTGGTCATCTGGGAATAAGATGTACAAATGAGAGACATTTGCCAGAACTTTGTGCTGCCATGGAGCAAAAGGTACAAAGCTGTCAACCATCCAGACACTGCAGAACAGGAACAAGAAGAGGGCTGTCCTAAGCCTGGAGGGGCCTCACTCACACAGCCCTCCTAAACTACATTCTCACGGAGCTTCGGAGTCCCCAGACTGCTCGATCATTCCCTCAGTGACCCATCAACATAATTAAAACCTCCCCTTCTGTGGCCCATTTCCTTGAGACCCTAGCCTCTGCAGGCCAAATTTTGTTGCTATTGGAAATCCCTGGCCAATCAGACAAGTTAATCTCCGATAAAAGATTAATGCAAGGATGGCAAATGGATTCCATTTCTGCTGCCAACTGTGACTGATGATAGTACTACTTAGAAGGCTCATTTGAGAGGAACCATGGCCAGAGTTTAGCTCAGCAAGCAAGAGTGCAGGCATCAATTCAGGGTGTCTGTCCTGAGCCCTCTAAGGACATGGGCATTATAGGGGCTGCTTGTCTGCCATCCAAGGATTAGCGACTGCCCTCAGTGAAACTATCCCTCCCTCTGTGGGTACATATATTCATTCTGGCATGCTCCTTGGGGAAAGGAAGGCCTACTCCAGATACTTGAGCCTATGAGGAGGTCTATGGAATAGGAGGACCCCTACCAGCCCTCTTGTGGCAACACTTTCCATGTGCCAGGAGTACCTGACCTTGCCAGCAGCATCTCTGAGGACTCTCAGCACTGCTCCAGCCCAGGGTGAGAGAGGGCTGAACAGCCATCAATTCCATTTACTCTCTCTGAGCATCATTAACCTGTACCCTCCAGGGCAGTTTCAACCACCATGTGTGACTATCTCGAGCTGCTAATTGGCAGTCAGACCCAGGTACAGATGAGTAGCCACCTGCTCTAGCGACTCAGGTCCCTAGGAAGTGGGTCAGAGTCTGGTCAGCCCCTTCCAAGGTGAAGAGAAAGTGGATCAATTTTGTAAATAAACCCTGGGCACATTAAGAACCTGCTCATTTAGGCCTCGCAGTAGACCCAAAAGGAATGGGGGAATACCAGCCTCTGAGAGGTTATTTTTGTTCCATTTTGTTTATTTTTCTAGGGCTTCACAAGCACTGGCTAAAGTGTTAAATATAAAGGGGCCTGAAAAGTTAGGCAGACCCTGGAGCAGTTGTGTGGCAGCTGCGATTCTTAGAGACTGGATATGAGACCTAGGATGTTAGAGGAGAACCAAGCTGATTCTTTTCTGCTTCTTGTGTCTGGCAGACCCTGGGCTGTCTCCCTCCAAAGAGTTCAGAAACTCCAGCCAGGCCTCACATCTCCAGTGAGCCATGGTCCTGCCATTCTGAGATTCGTACTCTATTTACAGAGGTTTCCAGCTCACAAACAAGTCCCAGCTTGTCCAGCTAGTCCAAATAAAGCACAAAGGGGCTATGATGGCAGATTGGCTCATCAGAGTTGCACTAGGAACAGACTCCTGAAAATAGAAGACCTGAGCTAGTCCTGGCTCCAGAGGAGAGACATTTCTGGTAAAAATGTCTTCCTATGGGCAGAGCTTGGGCTGGAAGGACTTGTAATCACAAAGATCTATGGATTCAACGTGGTCACACTTCTTAGTTGGGCTTTCATCATTTTTTCTCTCTCTCTCTCTGTTTTTCTTTTTAATGTCATTCTTTCTTTCTATCCGTCTTCTTCTTTTTCTCTTTCCATTTTCATTCTCCTCTCATTCTACAAGTGTAGAAGTCTACTGAATATCAGATATGGCCCTGGGTGCTAGGGACACTGACATGAACAAAGCCGGATCCCTCTTCCAGGAATTCATAGGCTAGAAAGGAAGATTATCAAGCTATCCACACAGAAATACATGGCAGCATGGAAGCACAGGAGAAAGAGCACTCAAACTTGCATAGACTTTAGCATCAAAGTTGGAATTTGCCAGATTAATTGGTATTTATTAAGTTGGTAGTCAGGTAAGAACACTTCAGACAAAGACACTCCAAGAGGCAGAAGCAGCCAGGCCTGAAAGAATGTACGGTGTTTGGGAAAGTGCAGGCGGCAAAGGTATTACCCAAGTCAGTGAACAGCAACACTGGATAAGATGCAACAGCATTCCATGGTCTTCCCCACCTGCTCCCACAACTGCATAGGGTCTAATCCACATAATAATTATCCCAGGTCACTCAGACTGTTCTGATCAAACTCTAACTGATACATCAGAGGTCAGCAAACTTTTAATGCAAACTCTTCATTATAGGGGACTGAAATGCAAAAGTAGGAAGTCAAAAAACACCTGGAGTAATAGGCAAATTTGGCCTTGGAGTACAGAATGAAGCAGGGCAAAGGCTAATAGAGTTTTGCCAAGAGAATGCACTGGTCATAGCAAACATCCTTTTCCAACAACATAAGATGTCCATGTCTACACATGGACATCACCAGATGGTCAGTACCAAAATCAGATTGATTACGTTCTTTGCAGCCAAAGATGGGCCTTAGGAAGCATCACTATGAACAAAACTAGTGGAGGTGATGGAATTCCAGTTGAGCTATTTCAAATCCTAAAAGATGATCCAGTGAAAGTGCTGCACTCTATATGTCAGCAAATTTGGAAAACTCAGCAGTGGCCACAGGACTGGAAAAGTCTGTTTCCATTCCAATTCCAAAGAAATGCAATGCCAAAGAATGTTTCAACTACCGCACAATTGCATTCATCTCACATGCTAGTAAAGTAACGCTCAAACTTCTCCAAGCCAGGCTTCAACAGTACGTGAACTTCGAGATGTTCAAACTGGATTTAGAAAAGATAGAGGAACCAGAGATCAAATTTCCAACATGTGTTACATCATCAAAAAAGCAAGAGAGTTCCAGAAAAACACCTACTTCTGCTTTATTGACTATGCCAAAGCCTTTGACTGTGTGGATCACAACAAACTGTGGAAAATTCTTCAAGAGATAGGAATACCAGACCACCTGACCTGCCTCCTGAGAAATCTTTATGTAGGTCAAGAAGCAACAGTTAGAACTGGACATGGAACAACAGACTGATTTCAAATCAGGAAAGGAGTATGTCAAGGCTGTATATTGTCACCCTGCTTATTTAACTTATATGCAGAGTACATCATGAGAAACACTGGGCTGGATGAAGCATAAGCTGGAATCAAGATTGCTGGGAGAAATATCAATAACCTCTGATATGCAGACGACACCACCCTTATGGCAGAAAGTGAAGAACTAAAGAGCCTCTTGATGAAAGTGAAAGAGGAGAGTGAAAAAGTTGGTTTAAAACTCAACATTCAGAAAACTAAGATCATGGCATCTGGTCCCATCACTTCATGGCAAATAGATGGGGAAATGGTGGAAACAGAGACAGACTTTATTTTTCTGGGCTCTAAAACCACTGCAGATGGTGACTGCGGCCATGAAATTAAAAGACGCTTGCTCCTTGGATGAAAAGCTATGACCAACCTAGACAGCATAGTAAAAAGCAGAGACATTACTTTGCCAACAAAGGTCCATCTAGTCAAAGCTGTGGTTTTTCCAGTAGTCATGTATGGATGTGAAAGTTGGACTATAGAGAAAGCTAAGCACTGAAAAATTGAGGCTTTTGAACTGTGGTGTTGGAGAAGACTCTGGAGAGTCCCTTGGACTGCAATGAGATCCAACCAGTCAATCCTAAAGGAAATCAGCCCTGAATATTCATTGGAAGGACTGATGCTGAATCCAAAGCTCCAATACTTTGGCCACCTGATGCAAAGAACTGACTCATTTGAAAAGACCCTGATGCTGGGAAAGATTGAAGGCGGGAGGAGAAGGGGATGACGGAGGATGAGATGGTTGGATGGCATCACCTACTCAATGGACATGAGTTTGAGTAAGCTCCAGGAGTTGGTGATGGACAGAGAGGCCTGGTGTGCTGTAATCCATGGGGTTGCAAAGAGTCAAACATGACTGAGGGACTGAACTGAACTTTATTTACTATTTATTATAAATAACTTTATAAATAATGTATAATATAATTTATAATTTATAAATAATTTATAATATAAATATTATAAATAACTTTATAAATAGTTTTAGTCTTTTATTAAATATTTACATACTTGCCTTGAAAGCCACAAGTCAAACTGAGGATATTATAAAGGTACTTGAATAACAAAAGAGAAAATAGGTTTTCACAATTTTTTTTACCACATTCAAAGTGTAATGATAATAAATATGACTTTTTTGGTAATACAAGCCTACTTTTGGGAAAAACAGAATTCTTCTGGACAAGATACTGTTGCTGTGTTATTGTGGTTCAGTTGCTATGTCATGTCCAACTTTCTGCAACCCAGGAACTGCAGCATACCAGGCTCCTCTGTCCTCCACTATCTCCTGGAGTTTGGACAAGATAACACTTCACTTAACAGCAATTCATCTTCAAATAGATTTCAAAATTACATTTACGAAAACCATTCTTAACTTGTGAATCCTACAAAAACAAACAATAGGCAAGACTTGGCCTTGGATCTGTGGTTTGCTAGTCCTGTGATACATACTCCAATACATACTCCAGCTCTTAATCAAAGCTTCAGAAAGATTTCACTCAGGGAATGAAACAGTTTTAAGTCTTATTAAAACTGCAACCAATTTCTAACCCAGCTCAATCTTCGGCTGGGTTGCAATGATGGTTTACCTAACAGGAAAGAAGGAATCCTTGATAGCTGAAGATATCACCCAAAGCCTCTGAATACTGTTACACAATGACCAACATGTAATGAAAAATTACTAGATATGCAAAAAGACAAGAAAACATGATTGATAAAAAAAAAATGAATAATGGAGATGTTCAGTTTAGTTCAGTCACTCAGTCGTGTCCAACTCTTTGCAACCCCATGAATCGCAGCACGCCAGGCCTCCCTGTCCATCATCAACTCCCAGAGTTCACTCAAACTCATGCCTGTCGAGTCAGTGATGCCATCCAGCCATCTCATCCTCTGTCGTCCCCTTTTCCTCCTGCCCCCAATCCCTTCCAGCATCAGAGTCTTTTCCAATGAGTCAACTCTTCACATGAGGTGGCCAAAGTATTGGAGTTTCAGCGTTAGCATCAGTCCTTCCAATGAACACCCAGGACTGATCTCCTTCAGAATGGACTGGTTGGATCTCCTTGCAGTCCAAGGGACTCTCAAGAGTCTTCTCCAACACCAGTTCAAAAGCATCAATTGTTTGGTGCTCAGCTTTCTTCACAGTCCAACTCTCACATCCATACATGACCACAGGAAAAATCATAGCCTTGACTAGACGGACCTTTGTTGGCAAAGTAATGTCTCTGCTTTTGAATATGCTATCTAGGTTGGTCATAACTTTCCTTCCAAGGAGTTGCTGCTGCTGCTGCTAAGTCACATAAGTCATGTCCGACTCTGTGTGACCCCAGAGACGGTACCCAACAGGCTCCTCTATCCCTGGGATTCTCCAGGCAAGAACACTGGAGTGGGTTGCCATTTCCTTCTCCAATGCATGAAAGTGAAAAGTGAAAGTGAAGTTGCTCAGTCTTGTCCGACTCTTCTGACCCCATGGACTGCAGCCTACCATGCTCCTCCATCCATGGGATTCTCCAGGCAAGAGTACTGGAGTGGGTTGCCATTGCCTTAGCATCTTTTAATTTCATTGCTACAATCACCATCTGCAGTGATTTTGGGGCCCCAAAAAATAAAGTCTGACACTGTTTCCACTGTTTCCCCATCTATTTCCCATGAAGTGATGGGACCAGATGCCATGATCTTAGTTTTCTGAATGTTGAGCTGTTAGAAGACTTTAAAATAGCTGTGTTCATGTACCCCAATGTTCATTGCAGCACTATTTACAAGAGCAAAGGACATGGAAGCAATCTAGATATTCATTTATGGATGATTAGATAAAGAAGCTATGGAACATATATACAATGGAATATTCAGTTCAGTTCAGTTCAGTCACTCAGTCATGTCTGACTCTTTGTGACCCCATGGACTGCAGCATGTCAGGCTTCCCTGTCCATCACCAACTCCTGGAGCTTACTCAAACTCATGTCCATTGAGTAAGTGATTCCATCCAACCATCTCAACCTCTGCAATCCCCTTTTCCTCCCGTCTTCAATCTTTCCCAGCATCAGGGTCTTTTCCAGTGAGTCAGGTCTTTGCATCAGGTGGCCAAAGTATTGGAGCTTCAGCTTCAGCATCAGTCCTTCCAATGAATATTCAGGGCTGATTTCCTTTAGGATTGACTGGTTGGATCTCATTGCAGTCCAAGGGACTCTCCAGAGTCTTCTCCAACACCACAGTTCAAAAGCATCAATTTTTCAGTGCTCAGCTTTCTTTATAGTCCACTCTCACATCCATACATAACTACTGGAAAAAACCATAGCTTTGACTAGACAACAAAGTAATGTCTCTGCTTTTTACTATGCTGTCTAGGTTGGTCATAGCTTTTCTTCCAAGGAGCATGCATCTTTTAATTTCATGGCTGCAGTCACCATCTGCAGTGAATTTTGGACTCCCTCAAAATAAAAGACTCGCACTGTTTCCACCATTTCCCCATCTATTTGCCATGAAGTGATGGGACCAGATGCCATGATCTTAGTTTGCTGAATGCTGAGTCTTAAGCCAAGTTTTTCACTGTCCTCTTTCACTTTCGTCAAGAGGCTCTTTAGTTCTTCTTCACGTTCTGCCATAAGGGTGGTGTCATCTGCATATCTGAGGTTATTGATACTTCTCCTGGCAATCTTGATTCCAACTTGTTCCTCATCCAGCCCAGCATTTCGCATGATGTACTCTACATATAAGTTAAATAAGCAGGGTGACAATATACAGCCTTGACATACTCCTTTCCTGATTTGGAATCAGTCTGTTGTTCCATGTCCAGTTCTAACTGTTGCTTCTTGATCTGCATACAGATTTCTCAGGAGGCAGGTAAGGTGGTCTGGTATTCCCATCTCTTGAAGAATTTTCCAGTTTGTGGTGATCCACACAGTGAGAAGTGGATGTTTTTCTGGAACTCTGTTGCTTTTTTGATGATCCAACAGATGTTGGCAATTTGATCTCTGGTTCCTCTGCCTTTTCTAATGGACTATTACTTGACCATAAAAAAGAACAAATTCGCATCAGTTCTATTGATGCGGATCAACCTAGAGGCTGTTAAGTCAGAAAGAGAAAAACAAATATGGTATATTAATGCATATATATGGAATCTATTTATTTTATTTTATTTTTAAACTTTACAAATTGTATTCGTTTTGCCAAATATCAAAATGAATCCGCCACAGGTATACATGTGTTCCCCATCCTGAACCCTCCTCTCTCCTCCCTCCCCATACCATCCCTCTGGGTCGTCCCAGTGCACTAGCCCCAAGCATCCAGTATCGTGCATTGAACCCATTCTCCCAAATCTTCCCACCCTCTCCCTCTGCAACAGAGTCCATAAGACTGTTTTATCTAGAAAAATGATCTTGATGAACCTGTTTGCAGAGAAGGAATGGAGATGCAGATATAGAGAATGAACTTGTGGACACAGTGAGGGAAGGAGAGAGTGGGATGAGTGGAGAAAGTAGCATCAACAGATACACACTATTGTGTGTAAAATAGATAGTGCAAAGTTGCTATATAACACAGCGAGCCCAGCTTGGCGCTCTGTTATGACCTACGGGGTGGGATGGGGGAGGGGAAGGAGGCTCAAGAGAGAGCAGATATATGTATAATTACAGCTGACTGAAGTTGTTGTACAGCAGAAACCAACACAACATTGTAAAGCAATTTTCCAATTAAAAAAATTTTTTTAAATAGTTAACATGTTAAAGAAAAGTATACACAGCTAAAGAAAGGATTAGTGAACCCAAAGGCAAGTCACTAGAAAATATCCAAAGTAAAGCACAGAAAGCTCTATCTGAGAATAAGATCACTGGGGCTGCAGAGTACAGGATGCTGGAAACAAAAATTAAAAGCAACATCCCTTGAGGAGAAGAGTAGAGATTTCCTCTCTGAAGTCATCTAAAAGCCGTCAGGGTGAGGCACACACAGCACCCAAAGCATCCTTCTCCATTCCCTTAAGGAAAAAGGGATCTTTTTCACATTGCTCTCCCCTTCTATGAATTTTACCTGAATTTAAGTAAAATCAGAGGAATTCAACATCACAGGGTCAAACCACATCTTTTCATTTCCCTTTAGTAATGGTATATCTATTTTAACTGAGACTGGAGGAAAAGAGAAGGAAGAAAACCTTAAGAGTCCCCAGATTCCTGACTCTTCCTTGGACAAGGGAGGGAAAGACTTCCAGCTCCAATCCAGCCTGCCAACTTTCCCCTCTCTGACTGGTTCCCAGAAGATGATCAGAGATTCTGCAGCCATAAACAACCCTCCTGGGAAACTAGAAGATTCTAGCTGATCAGAAATTGTGACATGCAACCAATCCAGACCTTGGCAGAAAACCACTTTACATGAAAACCAAAAAGTGAGCTTGGGGTAAGAGTGGGGGTGTGGGCAGGGAAATTCCCCTCCAGGGGGAAAGCTCTGTGTGATGCTCATTCATTCAGTAACAAGAAGCCTCTACTGTATGCCAGGTACAGGTCTAGGCCTGGGAACATGGTTAAACAAGACAGGCAAGGCTGCTGCTTACAGAGCTATAAACTTCTAATACATCAAAGGCAGTTCAATGAGTGGAAATTAAAAGCAGGAAATTAAAACAGGATGATGTAATATGAAGTGGTAATTTGGGTGGTCAAGGAAAGCTTCTCTGAGTTGGTGACATTTAAACTAAGATATGAACTATAAGAAGGAGCCAACCCTGTGGAAAGCAGGGTTAAGAGTATATCAGCCAGAGGGGATAGCTCAGGCAAATATCCCAAAGGCCTGTACAGCTAGAGGGCAGCGGGTGCCAAGGAGCAGGATGAACAGTAGGGCGGTGAAGGCTGGAGGAAGCCAGTTATGTAAGTCCTTAATCATTCTGACACAGAGCTTTATTTTATGTGCAATGAGAAGTCACTGGGGTTTAAACTGCAAAGAAGAGCCCTCTGTGTGTTTCCCGCTATGCTTGGGCTTGATTTCACTGGCCACTCATGAGTCTTATCCCCTAAATTCCTCTACTCCTCAACCTTTAGCACCTCTCTGCCTTCACCCTCATCTAAGTCTTGTCATCTGACAGCTTGGTGGTTGAAACTGTCAATTTTTCCTCTTGCCCTGCAATCTATTTGTTATACAGAATGAGCCTCTTAAACATCCAATCACATCAGATCACATCTCTGCTCTGAGCCTCCATCTTCCTCAAGGTAAAATCCAAAGTTCTTGCAAGTGCTTGTAAGTCCTCCACAGCATCTGCCCCTCAGCACATTTCTGCTCTCACCACCTCCCACTGCCCCTGACTCCCTTCCTCCTTGGGACAGTGGCATCACGACCACTCTCTCTCCTCCAGGGGGGTCCCTGCTCCAAGTCCCACCTCCTTGGGAAGCCCTGCCTGCCTACACCATTGAGTAAAGAAACCTGCCCCCACCCCTGGCCCACTGGATCCTCTTTTCCCAGCTTTACTTTGCATTTTTGTTGGTTTCATCACTTTCTAAAATATTCTATAATTTACGCATTTATTACGGTAGCTGTTTACCATCTGACCTCTCCCCAACATGGGTGAATTTCCTGATGGCAAGCATCATGTCTGTGTTTTTCTCTTTATGCCAAACTCCTAAAGCAGTGTCTAGTAGTCAATGCTCAACATTTTGATTAAATATTGTCAGATGTATTGATCATTTTAAAAATTTTATACTTGGCCCTCAATTAGCATAGATCATGACAATTTTTATATCCATTTTATTTCACTCAATCATCCAAGAAAGAAATGTGCTGTGTGCTCAGTCATTCAGTGGTGTCCAACTCTTTGCGGCCCTATGGACTATAGCCTGCCAGACTCCTCTGCGCACAGGATTCTCCAGGAAAGAATACTGGAGTGGGTTGCCATGCCCTCCTCCAGAGGATCTTCTCGATCCAGGGATCGAACCTGACCCTCTTGTGTCTCTTGCATGAAGGCAGATTCTCTATCCACTGAGCTACCTGGAAGTTTTATTAAAAGAACAAAATTGAGCACTGAAAGTTGAGCACAAATGTGCTACTTTGGCTTCAGTTGGACATAGCAGATTGAACACATGTATCCTCCTCAAACCCCAACAAAATAATAAAAAAGATGTAAAAGCAGAATTAAGCAATAACGATAAATGGAACAAGAGGGAGATGACTTCAGACAAGACATACCAGCAGAGTGTAATGTGGAAAGCTGATGGACAAGGGCAACCACGTTGACAGGCCAGCTGAGGGTAAAGATCCTAAGGGAGAGAGCCAGGGGGCAAGCTGGTTTCTGCTGCAAGAAGGGAGGCTGCTCTGAAGGCTTGAGGGCAGGTGGGTTGGATACAGAAGAGTGGGAGACAGTGAGACTCCCGCACCCCTTCCCTCTACGTGAACTGCAACTGCACATGCGCTGCTGATTTACTCCAACTTGTGCTAGAACAAAATTGGAAAGATGTTATCAGGAAGTGTTTGTGTGGTGGGAGTGAGGCAGGGGATGAGAGAGAGAAGTCTTGGTCCGTGTTTGGAATTCAATAGCAAATAAGTAAAAGTTAGAACTCAAAAGCCAGCAGCCTAAGGATGGTGGGAACTGCCAAAAGAGTTGAAAGTGGTCACCTCTGGGAAGTGTGAATTGTGACTGAGGAGGGACAGGAGCCTGCTGTTTCTCATTATAAGCTTTCTAGGCGGCTGTGTCTTTTTTAAACTATGTCTCTGTGTTACTTTTATAAAAACTAAAAATTGAATTTCTGGCTGCTGTGTGAGGAATAGATTGGAGGACGGAAAGCATGGAAGCAGGGAAACCCAATAAGTGGTCCAGGGGAGAGATGATGACGCCTGGGGCCAGTGTGGCAGGAACAGAAGAGGGGAGAGCAGGACATGTTGGCATGACATGAATCAAAGTTGCAGAGACTTCGCGAAGGATTGAACATAGGCAAGGAAAACATGAAGGGAAGTGAATTTGCAGGCACGTGGCTGGAGGGACTGGTGCAGGCAGGGTGGAAAACAGCGTGCTTTTTGTCCTCTAACCTGCCTTAGGTCAGCCCCTTCCCAGACTTCCTGGGACTTCAGATGCCCATGCTCCTCCCCACCTGTGTCACTGCCTCACTGCCCATTCTGCTCCCTCCCACCCCCGAGCCACCCTTGCAGCCTGCAGCTTCCCTTTTCCCAGGACCTCACAAGCTGGGCAGTGAGGCTGGTCATGGCCCTAGCTGCCTTCTAAGGACTGGGCTTCAGCCATTCTTTTTTAACCATCTGATATCACAACAAAATCTAAGTTCTGTTGCAAGTCTGAGGTTGGGATGGTGGTAGCAGGGGCCAGAGTAGGATTCCCATCCTTGCTGGATCTCTGCACTACTCCTTGGAATCACCCCTTAGATTTGCTACGTGTGTGTTGGTCACTCAGTCGTGCCGACTCTTTGTGACCCCATGAATTATAGCCCGCCAGGCTTCTCTGTCCATGGAATTCTCCAGGCAAGAATACTGGAGTGGGTTGCCATTCCCTTCTCCAGGGGATCTTCCCAACCTAGGGATCGAACCCGGGTCCCCTGCATTGCAGGCAGATTTTTTACCATCTGAGCCACCAGGGAAGCCCCAGTAGGTCCTTTCATTTAGATTTGCTAGCCCTTCACAATTTACTTAGTGCTTTGTAACTTGTGCATTATCTCATCTGGTCTCAGAACCACCCTCTAACCAGCCTGGGGTCTCGTTATACGCCCTTTATAAATGGGGAAACAGGTTCCCAGAGTTGGGGTACTTGCCTGGTTCTGTGTTTACAGTTGGCACAGAGCCAGGTCCTGGGACCCTAGTCAAGGTCTTCAGACTCGAAACCCTGCCCCTTTCTTCCTCACGCATGAACTCCCAGTGTCTGTCACTGACATGCCGTCCTCACCATTGCCACATCCACGTGCCTCCCCTCTACTGTCTACTTCCTATTTTCAAAATCAGCAATTTTTCATTAAATCCTTGCATCTTAAAAGGAAGCACAATGAAGCTCTAAAGTTCTGTGGTAGACACACAACTTCAAAATGACACAAAACTGTTAAAAAAAAAACAGTTATTCAGAATTAGAACTCCTGCTGTGGCACCTGGCTGGGTCCAAGCCCCAGCTCCGACACAGTAGCATGTGCAGCTGGTCTCCCCCCAGAGCCCCGAGAACCTGACATTCTAGGATGCAGCAGCCTGCTTTCCAAGCTTTGCCAGACGGCTGTTCTTGGATCATTCCCTTAACAATTGTTTCTGAAGCTCCTAAGACCAGGAATGGTGCTAGACACGGTGAACAAAGCGGTGATCAGGATAAGCGTTTTTACCCAGAAGGACTCACACCCCCATGCTACTTCTTGCTTGGGGTCCCTTCAAATAAAACAGCCCACCCGCCCAAGTCTGAATTCTGGCCCCAAGCCCACTGGCCAGACCTCCAAGCGAGCCTGCTGAGCCTCCATAGGTGGTGGGGGTCCTGAACATTCCTTCTCCTATGAGGTGCAGCCTCATTAGAGCACAGAAGCATCCACTTTGGGGAAAGGTATGCTAGGGTAGGCCACGGAAGAGTTGGCTGGTCACCGTCTTACTATATGAACAAGGCAGAGAGCAAAGGCAGGAGGGCCAGGGAGGCGTGCAGTGAGATGGCAAAAATCTCAGTGGCATTTGCTAGCTGTGTGACCTTGGGCGAGTTACCTAACTGCTCTGAGCCTCGGCTTCCACCAATATAAAACAGATATAGTACTAGGACTCCATCCCCTCGTGAAGATTCACTGAGTTTATCACTTAGACGTGCTTAGAAGAGAAAGTGCCAGGGGCCAGTGGTCACAGGCACACATAGCCGACCAGGAAGATCAAGAGCTGCGCTGCCTGACCCTGTGTTGAGTGCTCAGCCCAGCGGGTCTGCCACCCTCTCGTTTTCTCTGTCCTTTAATGTTTCCAATGTGTGGACTGGCTGCAGCAGTAGAAGGGTGTATGGATCATCAGCCTCTGCGATGTTCTCTGGGAGGGGTCTGGAGCCCCTTCTTGCCCTCTGGGATTTCTCTGCCCTGTAGTAAGTCATGCCCAGCTTCGCCACCTGCCAGGACTCACATCTGTCTGTTCACACGAACCAGATGGATCCCAGCCTCCTCCTGTGAGCTGAGTGTCTTGTCCATGGAAGCAAGAAAGGTCATTGCCATGTGTGGACAGGATCTCTCTGTGCTATAAACTCATCACTCAGTAAACAATGAGTGTTGCATCCTCTAGCTCAAGAAGCCAGAACAATGTATGCTCAACTCTTTCCAATCAGAACTGTTTCCACAAGCCTTTGGCTTCCGTGGGGGAACGTTTGGTTTACAAAGAAATGGAATTTCCCCTCCAATATTCTTCTTGGATGACAGGTCTGTGATTGGAATCAGGGCTTGAAAAATCATGCCCCGGTGGTTATTTCCATTAGTGGCTCTTGACTTTGCAGGGACACCTGGAGCACAGAACACCCAGCCTCTCCCACCCCCGCGGCTCAGGCAATGCCTAGCCCGCTGTCCCTGGAGCTGGGACCACAGAGCCCTGTGCTGTCTGGGCAGGAGCTCCGCTAACTGGCTCTGTAAGAACCTGCACCACTGTCTGTCCTCACACCATTGTCCCACAAGCCCAAGCTCTGGGCCAGCCTTCTTTCACACCACAGTGTGATGGGACACATGCACACACGTGCACACACACACATACACACACGTGTGCACACACACAGCACATCCTTGCTTCTCGGCCTAAAATAAACCATCTCGGAGAAGTATGAATTGTCATACATAGCAATCAGGAAAAAAATTGTTCATTGTCTAGACTGCAGGGTACCAAAACCCAGGGGACCTCCAGCGAAAGAAACAGACAGGGCTTGGAAACACAAAAGAAGAGCAGATTGAAACCACACTCGAGGAGTTCTTGAGGAAGACTCCGTGAGAAATAGTGCCGCGGAGGCAGCAGGCGCGTCACACTGGGCTTGTGGGTCTATCCTCTGATAGCTGGGACCCCTGGGGGCAGCCACACATCTCGGCATCCCTCACACTGAGCACATGTCCAGACATAAAGAGGCGCCCAGGAAATGTTTGTTGATGATGGAAGGAAAGAAGAAACAAGGGGAGCAAAGAGACAGCTTCTGCTCAGAGACTGGGTGCTGCTTCCTTTAACTTGGGGGAGGATCTGCAGAGCAACCGTGTCAGCTGAGCAGGATGGAAACAAAGGAGCAGGGTGGTCTGCCAGCCGAGGAGGAAGCTGGTCTGAGGCCTGGAGGGGTGTGCACCAACCGCGCAGCTCTCACAGGCCTGCCAGTGCACCAGGAGGGCGGTTGGGAGGATGCAGCAGGGTGCACGGTGACTGCACCACCCTTCCATCTGCGTGGAGCCCACCCCAACCCCAGCCACATGGGGGAAACATCAAGAATCCCCTGCCCTTCCTAGCACATGACGGCCATGCTCAGGAATGGAGGATTGGCTTCAGGGTGGGGGCCAGAAGCCAGTGGACAGATGGAGAAGGTTAGCATCCGGGCCTGGGAGACGAGCGCTCCCCACGTGTCCGCGGGGCAGCCGCCAACATTCCTGCAGGATGCCCTTGCCTTCCTCCCAGGGCCCTGAGCCTGAGCTCCTGCCTCCAGGGTGCGGCAGCCAGTGGCCATCAGTGGGGGAGGGGGGGGGCGATGTTTCTGACCCACTTCCAGGAGCACAAGAACTCTGAACTCAGCATCAGCCCCTGGGAACCAGGCTGGCATCTGTGCAGGTGAGGTGACGGCACCTGCAGACAGCCTCGGGACAGGAGCCCTCTCCCTGCGACCCACTCCACTGGCTCAGTGTCCCTCAAGTCTTTAGTGGTGAGTGTTCTGGGAGTCCGGTGACAGTGGGCAGAGATCCACAGCCAAAGAATCTAGCTCAGAGATGAAGGACCTTTTTTCCGCGGAGACTGTCGCCTCCTGGGAATGTCTGAGTCCCAAGTGCAGCTGTAAACCAGCAGTAAATTAGCCCATTTTTCCTGCTTCCTGCGATTTTATGTAAAGAATCTGTCTAACTAGTAAAGAAAACAACCCCTTGCACTCTTTAAGAATTGTATTTGGCAACAGAAATCTGGGAAACAGTGACTTAAACACAATTGGGGTTTTAGTTATTAGTTAGTTAGTCTTGCTTACAGCAGGATTCTGGGAATAATGAACCCCAGCCTTTTACAGCAGTTCCATGAAGCCAGTTAGGGACCCAGTCTCCTGGTCTCAGCCTTACAACCTCCTGGTCCTCGTATCTGCAAGCTGAGTCTAGAGCTCAAGCCATACCAGCTGAGTTCCAGGCAGGGAGATGAAAAGGGGTAAGGGCAAGACATATGTGCTATGAAGCTACTCTGTTTTAAATGACTTTTTTCCAGAAGCTCCACCTGACAATTTTATTGAATATCTCATAGGCCAGAACTGTATCATGTAACCAGTCCATCTGCAAGGCAGGCTGGGATTTCTTTCCTGGGCACATTGCTATACCAACAAAATGGGATTTCTGATAATAAGGAGGGACGGGGAGAAAGGCCATCTGGTAGTTTCTGCCACACAGCTCTGTATCTGTCATTGTCTCAGCCAGTTCATTGAAGAGTCTGGGAAATGGATTAGAAAGAAGAGGAAGAGAGAGGGAGAGGAGACAGGAGAGGAGCACAGCCCACAACCAGAGCCCAGAGCCAATGTCCAAATGTGTATCCGTGTGTGTTAGAATGGCGATAGCCACAATTTGTCCAGCACATGGGACTTTCAGTGTTAAAATCAGGACAGTCCCAGGCAAACAGGGGCAGTTGGTCAACTTAAATGTGCACAAGTGTTTGTGTGTGAGCCAGGTGTTGTTCGACTAGAGATCCCAGGCCAGTGCTTCTTAAGGTATTGTACAAGGACACCTGGAGACCCCCAAGACCTTCTAGGGGATCTGTGAGTTCAGGCTATTTTTCCAGTAGACTAAAGTATTGTTTGCCGGTTTCACTCTTTTCTCTGACAGGTATACAAAGGAGTTTTCCAGAGGTTATACAATGTGTGACACTGCATCCGATTGGGTACAAAAGCAGAGATGAGGATCCAGCTGTCTTCTATTCTGTTAGAGAAAGGAAATTCTGAGTGGCTCTGCTCTGGGACATTTCTTCACACCCACAGCTGCCTTCTGACGCCAGGCCACGAGGTCCAGCCTCCATCCTGTTCCCACGATTTAATTCCCAGGAGACTCTCCACACTTATTGGTCTAGTCTAGGAAGAGTTGGAGATGTGCTGTCCTAGACTAGACCAATAAGTGTGGAGAATCTCCTGGGAATTAAATCATGGGAACAGGATGGAGGCTGGACCTCGTGGCCTGGCGTCAGAAGGCAGCTGTGGGTGTGAAGAAATGTCCCAGAGCAGTGCCACTCAGAATGTGCTCCAGGAATAAGGCCAGACTGAGAAATATTCCCCACTAGTCACTGTTGAACTCAGTACAGAAATCAAGAGAAGCTTCTAGAAACTTCCATAGCAACTTAACAGAGTAACTTTATGTCTGTTGAAACTAATAATAAGAAAAGCTGGGCTTGTATTTTTCATGTCTTCTCACTTTCATTTTCTTTCCCTAGCAATTTATTTTTACCATACTTCATAAAATTTTCCATAATGCATTGGAAATTTTCAAAATACGGCCCTTTCATACCTGAGACGAATCTTAAAGGATTAATATTGGTTACCCAAGCAAAGAGGGGGACAAGGTGTTCCGTAGTAAATTTTGTACTTCAAGGGAAAACTGTACATTGTTGAAAGCACACTTGTGCTGCCTGATTCTAGACATTCACTGAGCAATTTTACAATTTTATAAGCTGTAAATAACTAATAGCAACATGAGATAATTGCTGCCTATAGATGCAAAAAACTCCTGTTATGGCACTGGCTTCCTCCCTGACTGTGGCTGACAGTTTAGGCTACACTTAGTCATTCGTTGTTATATTCCTAAAATGTAATTATGTCTGTTCTTTGGATTCCCATTTGAACTTGTTGTAGCATCTCACTGGTATCCTCATTAGTGAGTTACATAGAATTATTAATTAGTGTTCATAAGAAAGTAATACGGTTCTTCACATTATTCACAAACCACAGGGTTTGCCGAGCTTTGTTCCTGGACTCCACTGCTGATGTGACTCAGTCACCTTCTAGCAATCGTTTCCATTCTCGTCCTGCCCTCTGTGCCCTCTCCTCTGTCTACTTTTTCTGGCTTATAGCCATTCTTTCTAGTTTGGGTTTCCTCATTATCTTGTTTGTGAGGTATAAAGGGGGCTGAGGGAGACAGAGAGAGAGAGAGAGAGAGACCAACAGGAGATTGAATAGATGGGCCAGGGGGATCAGTCCAAGTTTACTTTTGTGTTTGTATGGCTGAAAATAACTGTGTCCTGCCCACCAGTCACGATTCCTGATCAAAACCACACCTATTTTGGGTTTTGTGAGCAAAACCACACCTCTGTGAGCTCCTGGCTTACTGCTTGTCCAGGGAAGCCATCCCCTCTTCATGCCAGAACCCAATCCCAGCCTCCGTTGCTAAGTCCCTGGCAGAAGAAAGCTTTTGTCAAGAGGATCCGGATGCTGGCAGTGTCATAAGCCCGACCTCAACTGCAGAGGAGTGGAGTTCAGTGCCCGATGACTCTGACACTTGAGGAAGCCAAAATGATGGTCTTAGCCACCTGCCACCCTGAAGGCAGAACAGTGTGTCCGAGGTTCCTGTCAGTAGCCTTCTTTCTGCGTTAGCTGCCTGTGGAGCAGCAGCCTGAGTGTCTCCAGTTCCTTGTCATCTTCTTGGTGGGCCTGTTGAGTACGGTACCCAAGGGGCAGCACGTAAGTGAGGTGCACTCTTTGCTGGAAATCCAAATCTTTTTCTTTTAACAGTTTCATTGAGGTATAGTTTACATACCACAAAATTCAGTTATTTTAAGTATACAATTCAGTAGAGTTGTGCTACCATCAACACAATCCAATTTCGAAACCTTTCCTTGAGCTCAAGAAGTAACCTTGTGCCCATTTGCAGGCACTTCCTATGCTCGACACAACCACTGCTCTACTTTCTGTCTATATTTTTGCTGTTTCTGGACATTTCATATATATGGAATCGTACATGTTTTTGAGTTTCATCCATCACAGCATGTAATAGTATTTTACTCCTTTATAGCTGAATTGTATCCCATTGTGTATACATGTCGCATTTTGTTTATCCATCCACCAGTTAACGGCCATTTGGTTGTTTCCGCCTTTTGGCTATTAATGTCACTAGGAACTCTTGTGTACAAGTCTTTGGATGGATTTATGTGTTCATTTCTACGGTGAATTTGATTTCATTCTAGTGAATTCAATAGTGAATACATTGTTGTTTAGTCACTAAGTCATGTCCGACTCTTTGCAATCCCATGAGCTGCAGCACACCAGGCTTCCCTGTCCTCTATCTCCCAGAGTTTGCTCAAACTCATGTCCATTGAGTCTGTGATGCCATCCATCTCATCCATCTCATCCTTTGTTGCCCCCTTCTCCTCCTGCCCTCAGTCTTTGACAGCATCAGGGTCTTTTCGAATGAGTCAGCTCTTCACATCAGGTGGCCAAAGTATTGGAGCTGGAGCTTCAGCTTCCAGCATCAGTCCTTCCAGTGAATATTTGGGGTTAATTTCCTCTAGCATTGACTTTGATCTTCTTGCTTTCCAAATCATTCTCAAGAGTCTTCTGCAGCACCACAATTTGAAAGCATCAGTTCTTTGGAGCTCAGCTTTCTTTATGGTCCAACTCTCACATCCATACATGATTTCTGGAAAACCATAGCTTTGACTAGATGGCCCTTTGTCGGCAAAGTGATGTCTCTGCTTTTTAATATGCTGTCTAGGTTTGTCATAGCTTTTCTTTCCAGAAGCAAGCCTCTTTTAATTTCATGGCTGCAGTCACCATTTGCAGTGATTTTGGAGCCCAAGAAAATAAAATCTGTTTCCACTTTTTCCCCCATCTATTTGCCATGAAGTGATGGGACCAGATGCCGTGATCTTAGTTTTTTGAATGTTGAGTTTTAAGCCATCTTTTTCACTCTTTTTTACCCTCATCAAGAGGTTTTCTTCACTTCTGCTATTAGAGTGCACATCTGAGGTTGCACATCTGCACATCTGAGGTTGTTGATATTTCTCCCAACAATCTTGATTCCAGCCTGTGCTTCTTCCAGCCTGGCAGTTCACATGATGTACTCTGCATATAAATTAAATAAGCAGCATGACAATATATAGTCTTGATGTATTCCTTTCCCAATTTTAAACCAGTCCATTGTATCATGTCCAGTTCTAATTGTTGCTTCTTGTCCTGCATACAGGTTTCTCAATAGTCAGGTGAAGTGGTCTGGAATTCCTATCTCTTTAGGAATTTTCCATAATCTGTTATGATCCACACAGTCAAAGGCTTTAGTGTAGTCAATGAAGCAGAAGTAGATTTTTTTTTTAATTCCTGTACTTTTTCTATGTCCAACAGATTTTGGCAATTTGATCTCTGGTTCCTCTGCCTTTTCTAAATCCAGCTTGTACATCTGGAATTTCTGGGTCATATGGTAAATTTATGCTTAACTTTTTGAGAAAGTATCAAATTGTTTTCTGAAGTGACTGTTTCACATTTTTACATTCCCACTAACAATGTAGGAGAGTTCCAGTTGCTCCACATTCTCGCCAACACTTGCTGGTGTCTTCCTTTTTGGTTATAGGCATTTGTGGGTTTGGAATGTGAAACTTGAGCCACAAGAAATGAGGGCAAGCCATGGCTGTGGCTGCCCCATCCTGGGCAGCACACCAAGAAAGCCGCCCCTCATCCTGCAGCAGGTCCCAGACATCCTGGATCCCTGTCATTCTTGAGGCCTGATTATTCTGCTCTCTTTGTGGATCTGTATATTACCTTCAAGTCTTTTCAATAAAATGTTAAAAAAAAAAAACTTACTAGAGTTCACGGGGTTCTGTCACTTGCAACAACACCTATCTGAATTGCATGCTTCCCATGGTGCACCATTCCTGACCCCGGTTGCAGCCACATTGCCTATTGGAATAAGCCCAACAAGCACAAGGAAGTCAGGACTTATTTTTGGTGTAAGGAACCCTGGGAAATTCCTTCAGTGATAGCACCATCTCCCAGCTCTCCAGGTACCTGGGTGACAAAGCCCATTCCTTCAGGCTCATTTTGCTGGACTTGCCACAGGCTCAGCTGAGTCAAAGTTAGAGCATCCTCAGAGAATCACAGCAAGTGGTGAGACGGGTCAGTAGCTTTTGAAAAAGGCCAAATTTTTGAGAAATTTGACAAAGATGGAGGGTGTCAGAAAATGAGTCCTCACGCTCCTCGAGAACTTCTCCTGGGTGATCAAAGTTTGTTCTGTGAAAGCAAAGAGAGCTGTGTGACCTGGGGTGGGTCACCTGACCTTTCTGAGCTGTAGTCTGCAGGACTGTTGTGAGACTTGGTCATGAGAGCGAGCACCAGAATAGTATCCAGTAGGTTGCACATGGTTGACACTTTCCCCAACATTGGTGTTGTGCCATCATTTACTGAAGGGAAGTGAAATAAAACCGACTTGCCCCAATCCTTTACTTTGGGGGAGGCACTTCAGTGTCATGGCTGAGAAAATGAACTTCCTGCTAGATGTAGCAAGCAAGACATGCTGTGCCAGCTGTGTGCAGATTGTCAAGTCACTTTGGTTTTTTCCAACCCTAAAATAATGTGCATGACAGTGTTTCACTCACTCAGTGTGTTGGGAAGTCACCAGAGACAATGAAGAGGGAGCCCTGAGTAGGGATCCTGGTACCTAAGAAGTCCTCACCAGCATTGGCAGCTTTTGTAGCTGCTGTTCCTTGCATTGGTCTGACCTTTTCCGGTGCTGGGAGCTGCCCTCACCACTGCTGGGGTTGAGCCGTCTCAGAGAGGAGCCTGTGCTCTGTCTTGGGTGGGTAGTGGGGGCCAGGAGGACATAAGGGGAAGCTTGAGGGCCCAGAGCCACCCCCACTGGCCCCAATCCGGACTCTGGCCATGGGAGCCCGCTGGCGCCCCTGACTGTAAGGCTCCCGGCTGGCCAGCCCCTCAGCCTGCCAAGGACACTGCTGACCCCAGCCCAGGTCAGGCGTGTGCTGGGTCACCTGAGCTCTCCAGCCCCTCCCAGCCCAGGACAACAGGTGGATGTGCTCGGTAATTTGAGCCTACCTTCTGAGGGCCTGAAAGATTGAGAGAGGACAGACAACTCTTTCTTCAGACAACCACATGGGCAATAAACAAGTTTTCAGGGAGACCATGCCCAGCTCAAGCTTCTGTAGGGCCGGCTGTCAGGTTGGGGGTTGTCCAGGACCTCGGCTTTTTATAACAACAGCAGTGGTGGTAGCACCGGCCCCATGTGCCAACACCCCAGGGATGGACACAGAACCTGAGCCCCCATCTTTCTGTGCTCTTTCCTGTTTATGCATGTCTGTAGCCCGTGCAGGACTGAGTCATAGGAACAGAGGCGCTGCAGACAGACCAGGCTTGAGCCCCGGTATCTTGACCTCGAGCAAGGCAGTCAACCTCCTGCAGCCTCAGCTTTCTCATCAGTAAAATATGGATGAAAATACCTGCCTGCTACAATTGGAATTAGATGAGGTGAAGCAGGGAAACTTGGGAACCCAGAGCCTAGCATAGAGTAAGCCCTCAGTGTACAGCAGCCAGATGTACTATCCAGTGTCCCTTCTTTAAGTATGAGGACAGTGAAGTCCATTTGGGCAGAATCTGAAGTCATCCAGCCCCTGGATCAGCTCTAGTTCCAGAGAGGGTTCTGATTAGTGGAGCCAGCATGATAATCCCGTCTCTTGTGTGCAGGCATCCAGTCAGCACTTGGTACCCCTCTGGTGACTGTCACGGGTCCAGGGAAGGAGGGGAGACCTAAGCTGGCTCAGGTGAACCGAAGGGACATTCTTCCTTTCTGTGGGCAAAGCCTCCCAGCCCTCTTGCTGAACATGAACACACAACATTTGTCCCAGTTGCTGTTGGCAGCCACTGTGCCAGCACAAGCAAGGCTGTGGAGAAGCAGAGAGAAGCAACAGAGGAGCCCAGGGCCAGAGAACCCAGGGAACTAGGCCTGGACTTCAGGCTGCCATTGCACCGCTGCCTCTGGACTTCCTGTTTTGCAGGAATTTCATTGAATTAGAGGGACTTTTCTATTCTTTGAAGAAGTAAAGCATCTTTGTGCAGGCAGGAGGTATGGCTAGAGATAAATGAAAAGGGAGGGACTCTCTTGAGATAATGAGGCAAAAGTGGAAAGAGATAGTGGAAGAAAATGAGGGCTTAATGAAGGAATCTGTGCTTAAGCAGTAAAGACACTTCCTTGCATGGATTATTTGACCAGAGAGTCATAGGAAGAGATGAAAGGGAAGACTTGGGCCCCAACCCCCAAGGGAGAAGAATGGCTAAAATGGAGAGATTTCTCTGTAGTTGGAATGTCCAAGCAGCCAAGAACAGCATGGTCCCCAGTTATTCAGGGAAGAAGAGTGGGGGCAAAGACAGCCACATAGGAGTGGCCCTGAGGGGACCTGCAATCAGCTGCCCACAGTCACGAGTCAGCACTGAGCTCATGTTCCTGGGACATGGGCACACTGCTAGGGGCTCTGAGCAACTTTGCACCAGAGCTCTTCCCAGCAGCCGCATCATCTGCCCGGGGCTATCTTCCAGCCCCTGATCTCCACGAGAGTGTGCTTTTTACTTTTCTCTCAGTCCGAAAGATGTTCTTAACTCTTCTCATGGCCTCAGTTAACACTACATTTCCTTCCATGGCAAAAGCCAAGTTTTCTCGTGAAAACTTGTAGCGCACATCTGTTGTTCGGCCCACCTTGCATTCGTTTCTTCTGGGTCTGCTAACCCCATGGCCCGGAGGCAGTGTGGTTTGCAGTGGGTCTGAGTCCACCCCGAATGTCAGTGCAAGCATGCCAGCCAAAGAGAACATTGCACTCCCTGCTGGTGGTAAGTCAAGTGAGGGTAGGTGACCCCAACCCAGCCAATCTAAGTGAATGTGATGGAACAGTTGATGTTGGGAAGTGGGAAGGGGGTTCCTTATATGCTAAGCCTATAAAGATGTAAGCCATCATGGAGGTTCTGGGACCATTTTAGTGGCTTATGAGAAGAACCTGCCTGAAAATGAAGTAAACATAGAAAGAGGAAAGCAAGATGAGAGCCAGATTGAGTCCTGATGATATCATTTGACCCCCGTGTCTAAAACCAGAGTCCAGGACTTCTCATTTACATGAGCAAAGGATATATTCTCTATTTTTTTGCACACTTGAGTTGGTTTTTGTATCACTTGGGTTGATAATATACCCCAACCTTAAGAAAGAATGATTTCCCTTCTCTTTTATTTAACACTTGGCCTTACATAAAAGACCTAGGTTATTTCTAATGTACATCAAATTCTTGCTGTGTGACTTTGAACAAGTCCTATCCATGTGTCCTCATGAAAACAGGGCATGGGGCCCCATCACCCAGGTCCTTTCCCACCCTGAAGTTATATACTTTTACTAGTATACAATTCTACCTTCATACTCACACTTAGATACAAAACTGTTTTCTTCAAGAGTATGGGTTGAAACATTAAAATAACACTTTCAAAAGTTTAATCAAATTTCAGATGAGGAAAACCACACAAGGTCTCTTTGCTTTAGCAAAATATAGAACCACAGTCATGGTGGAGACGTGTCATCTGCTAGTTTCTGGTGCCAGGAAACTTCTACTCCCTTCTCCCTTCTAATGAGTACCACTTAGCCTTTTAATCCATGAAATCCGTCAGAGGTGGGAGAGATGTAACAGTTTAACAATCTTCAGAGGCTTAAAAACAGAACTGTAGTCACTTTATCTGTAGACTCTGGGTACCCCATTCACAGCCCTTAGGTGACTCTCTGTCACCCCAGATGCCAAGTCAGACACCTGCCCACCAGTTCCCATCCTCCTCTCGCTCCTGCCTACTTGAGCATCCTAGGCGTATCACTTAATCTCTCCACCCTCAGTTTCCTCTTCTGTAAAACGGGGATAACAGTCGTACCTCTTTCCAAGTGCTGTCATAAAGACTGAGTGAGTAAACAGTGCCCGCAGCGCAGTGCATGCGTGGGTCCTCAGTCCTGTCCAACTCTTTGAGATGCCATGGACTGCCCTCCAGGCTCCTCTGTCCATAGAATTTTCCAGGCAAGAATATTGGAGTGGGCTGCCATTTCCTACTCCAGAGGATCTTCTCAACCCAGGGATCAAACCTGAGTCTCTTGCGTCTCCTGGATCGACAAGCAGATGCTTTACCCTGTACCACCTGGGAAGCCACATATAGTTGGCACAGTATAAATGTTCACGCTCATCTTCATCGTCATTCTTCTGGATGGACTCCTTGGTGCAGATGGATGGCTGGATGAACAAATGGGTTAACGTGAAGGATCAAAAATAGTTCATATTGTGTCAGTTATTAGTAGATACATAGTAATGAGGGTATTCCAGAGATATAAAAGTAGCAATTCAGAAGGGACAAATCACACAGCCTGCTCCCCTCTCTGCTGTTCCTCCCCGCTCTTGAGCCCCCCACAAAACCCTTCTTTTCAGAGCTTTTGCTGTTGACTTCCGGAACCAGAATGTCTAGTTAATGATGATTTTGCAGCTCTTAATGCAAATTTGCTCTTCTGAGTGTCTAATATGAACTATTTCCAATACAAGTGCAGACCCACTCCCCAATTACATCTGTTTTAGCAAAGAGATGCCCAGAGTGACCAGCTGACCCCAGAACTCAATCCTCCGTGGGCACTCAGAAATAAAAGGATTTGGGAACCAATTCTCCTAAACTGTTCTTAAATGAAACCAACTGATGACTCAGAAAGGCCATTTATTGAGCATAATAGGAGTTAGATTAGACCAGAGCCCCAGGATCAGGCATGACTCAGAGAATTCCCTCCCAAAAGATGTCACCCTGGGCCCCCAAAAGGCTACTGGCTGGCTGGGTCAGCTGATTGCCACCCCCACAGGTGGCTTCAGAGAGGGCTGAGGGGTCCAGTAGGGCTGGGTGGGTACTCCAGCAAGATTTGTTTGCAAGCTGGGTGACTTTGGGCAAATCTCTAACTTCTCTGAGCCTCAGTTTCTTCGGTTTTAAAGTAAGGCTGTGGCACTCGGCCCAGGGTAGCTGTGAGGAATTGACTGAGACCATACATATCAAATGCCCGTCTCACCAACAGGTGGTCCAAGACTACTGTTTTGTGTTTCCTGCCTTCTCTTGGGGATATTTCTGGCCCAGAGCCAGCATCAGCCCCTGGTCTGTGGAGCACTCTCCCCCAGGAGTGATGGATAAACCCCAGTTTCCCAGAGCCCACCTTCTCCTGCCTTAACGTCATGACCACCCTACCACTGAAAAGCATTCGAGCAGGTTTTAGCTTAACATTCACTGTATTTCACCCCAAATTAGAGCTTCTGAACCTTCTGAGGGTCAGATTTATTTGAGGATCTAATGAAAGCTGTAGTCCTTATCTCTGTCAAAATGACCATGCTTTTGCATGTGACTCAGACTCCATGAAGCCCCTCCACAGGCCTCCCAGGGCCACATGTACCCCGAAATGAAAGTCTCCTCCTTAATTGACCTGCAGCAGCCTCTGGCCTTCCCATCTGTGCTTGGCCAGCATTCCTGTTGGCCACGTGTTTGCGAGTCATCTCCAAAGGGGCAGGGTAACTATCCCTCACTTCACAGTTTACAAGGTGCCACAGAGCACAGGACATGTTATTTGTACAGCCACGGGAGGCTAATTCCATCCCCTCTTCAGCCCCCTTTTCATGATATCTGCCTCAAAATATGTCCTTTCCTGTTCTGCCTTCAAAACCAGAAGGCCTCGTTCAGGACCTGGGCCCCAGAGGGTCTAGCTCCCTGCCCTTCCCCCTACCAGCTCTCCCCATCCTTGAACCTCCTCCTTCTCCAAGGCCCGCCCCCGCGTGTTCCCAGGCTCCTGTCCCAAGCACCACCTGTCCTGGGGCTTCACTCACAAGTGCCGCTGTCCTGCAAAGCTCTTCTGGGCTCAGCCCCCGGGGCAGGAGAGAAGAATTAAGACACCCGAGTTGAAAGCTATCAGGCTTCAGAAGCGAGCTTTAAACAGACTTGAATAGCAGAAAGTTTCAAAGGCACTCGCTCAAGTCCTTGTAAAACTCCTGCCACCTCTCCTGTGAGCTGGCAGTTCCAGCCTCTTTTAGATCTCTTTGTCGAGCCACCAGCCCTAGTCCTGCAAAGGAACCAAACGGGCTTTTGTATTTAAGCTTTTCAATAGAAGGAGATGGGTGGGGGGCTGCAGACCCTCTCAGTCTGAAACGTGAATATCTCATAGCATCACTGAGCCAGAAATCTCCTACCCTCTCCCATCGGGAATTGATGGCATTTAGGGGGCAGGAAGAAAACAGTCCTATGTCTTCACATACTCATCGCGCAGATGAGGAAACTGAGGCCCAGTCAAGTCTGCTTGTTACCCCAGACTGGACATTGCCCAGAGCTCTCGCTTCATCAGTATGTGGGACAGTGCACAGCCCCTCAAAGGGTGACTTCAGCATGAGTTATGGAGCCTGTTTCTCAATGGCCAGTGTTTGGGCAAGCTTAACAGTGTCAACAAAATTAGGACTATTAAAAAACTGAATGTAAATATATGGTCACAGGATTCAACAGAGCTTTAAAATATTTGTGTATATTATTCATAAAGGAGGAAACTGAGGTTTAGACAGATTAAGTAACTGGCTTATGGTTACACAGCTAGTCAAGCGATAATCAGTGAGACTGATTCATAGGCTGGGGTCCTTCCCACCAATAGGTTGTTGGTCTCTGACCTCTCTGCCACCCAGTCACCTCATCCCAAGAAGAGAAGCACATTCAGACAACTATAACAAAACAGCTGGGCTTCCCTGGTGGTTCAGTGATAAAGAATCCGCCTGCCAATGCAGAAGACCTGGTTTTGATTCCTGGGGCAGTAAGATCCCCTGGAGAGGGAAATGGCAACCCACTCCAGTATTCTTGCCTGGGAAGTTCCATGGACAGAGAAGCCTGGCGGGCTACAGTCCAGACAGTCGCAAAGAGTTGGACACAATTGAGCAACTAAACAAACATAAATGGTTTGCTAGGGCCGCCAGAACAAAATGCCAGAAACCGGGGGCAGGGGTGAGGGGTGTAAACTGCAAAAATCTGTTTTCTCACAGTTCTGGAGGCTAAAGTCCACCATCAGAGTGTTGGCAAGATTCATTGCTCCTGAGGCCAATCTCTGTGGGTTGCAGGTGGCCACCTTTCTGCTGTGTCCTCATACGGCCTTTTCCCCATGTAAGCACATCACTGGTATCTCTTCCTCCCTTGTGAGGGCACTGGTCCTATCGGATCAGGACCCACCAGAATGGCCTCACTCTATCTCAGCTACCTCTTTAAACGCTCCATCTCTACACTCAGTCACATCAGGACTCACCAGAGCTGCCTCAGTCTATCTCAGCACCTCTTTAAGACTCCATCTCTACATCAAGTCACATCTGAGTAGCGCTTTCCCTGAGGCTTCCCACTGTGTTTGTAATTACCAAGGCAGTTTTCTCTTTTAAAAACATACATATTGGGACATCCCTGGTGTTCCAGTGGTTAAGAATCTGCCTTTCAATGCAGGGGACAAGGGTTCGATCCCTGGTCAGGGAGCTAAAATCCCACATGCCTTGGGGCAAGTGTGAATTCTCCAACTGCAGAGAAGCCTTTGAGCCACAAGAGAAGCCTAGGTGGGACAATAAGAGACTCTGAGTGCAGCAACCAATATCCCGCGTCCTGCAACAAAGACCCGATGGAGCCAAAAATAAATAAATAAATACTTTTAAAAAGCATCCATACACTTGTGAACCAAGTTGTGCTCTGCAAATACATTTAAGTCCTAACCCCAGGGACAGGCCCCTGGGCCGCACTGAGATACCTACAAGCAGGGCTTTCTCAGCCGCCTGCCGGCCGAATGACACTGTCCTGGGGTCGGCTTGTGGCCAGAGAGTGTCAGAATCATTGGGAACCAGTGGAAACTTAGAGCCAGCAAACAGGTCCCAGTGAGCTGGGGAGGGCCTCGGCATTACCCAGCGCGGCTGATGTTCAGTTGTCTCTTCAGTGAATTGGGGCCAACCTGTCCTGAACTCTGTCCAGGGAAGCAGGGAGATCAAATAAGATATAGCTAAGAAGTAGCAGCACAATAAGAACTATAACCATACCAAATAAATGAAAGTCATTAAAACATAGGTCTCTTTTTCCTTTTGAGTAAGCGAACACATTCCCCACAAAAAAAAAGATCGTATGTAGGGGCATGACTATTGATGGTGGGATTTCTTAATGGCCTCTGTCGGGTGGACCTGTAGGTCACCAATTCACTTTGAGGGGTTGCAAGGCAACTTGTTCTGGGCCCCGAATGAGCTCTGGGGATGCAGAGCTTTGTTCCAATGAACAGCACGTGTAAAAGGCAATTTCATTGTCAGGCCAGGGAGCTCAGGGTGGGCTGAGCATGTGCAAAGCTAGGGTCTTAGCTGGGTCCCGAGTAAGGTGGAGCAGGTGATGGGGCACCGGCATTCCCAGCATAGGGGATGTGGGGTGGAAGTCAGGGATGGGTGACAGCTGGGCTGAAGAAACAACACACTGTGGTGGGTACGGGCCAGTCCCTAAAGTTGGGCTTGAATCTAGCTGTGCCAACTTTGGGCAAGTTATTTAGCCTCATTTGTGCCTCAGTGTCCTCATCTGTAAAATGGGGGCAGCTGTGGTGCCCACTTCATAAGGTTGTTGTGGAATTTAAATGAATTCATACATTAAGAGTCCTTAGAGGGGTGCCTGGCATGTAGTGGCTAACACAGAGCAATAGCCATTCTAGTTCAATCTGTTCTTTCATTAAACCCTGATTGAGCATCTGGTAGATGCCAAGACTATGCGAGGCTCTGGATATACATACCCTTGCCTTCCAGTAGCACACAGATGCATAAATGTGAAAACCATTTGAACAACGTTGCAAATAGCCTCACAGAGATAAATCCCAATAAGTTATGGAAACTAGGAAGAGCCCAAGACCTGGCCTGAGTAAGGGTGTAGGGATGCAGTGTCCAAAAAAAAAAAAAAAAAAAACCATCTCTAAGAACATGTCACCTGGTCCACTCATAAAGAAACAGCAAGAATGTTTCGGGAAGGGGATGAGGGGGTGGAGGACATTGTGTGTAGAGTGACATGGGGTAGTGTGGTCCCCACTGCAACCCAGGGCACTTCTGGGTAGGAGGAGCTTAAGTATAAACAGGGATGACAAGAAACACATCTGAGAAGCAGATGGGGGCCAGTGCCCAGGGCCCAGTGCCATGCCGAAGGCTTGGACTTGACCTCATGTGGGTTTGAGCAGAGAATGACATACCCAGATGTGTACTTTAAATGTGATTGCAGTAAAAGGTGTAACTGGAGGAGAGAACACTAGAGGCAAAGACCCCTGGGAGCCAACTGACCTGGGAGCCATAGTGATGGCAGTTCAGAGAGAGCAGGGACACCGGGAATGCTCGGAGGGAACTGGCGCCGCGTGATTGGTCAACTGCAGGAAGCAGGGAGAGGTGGCCAGGTGACAGGGGGTCCAGTTGTGAGGAGTCGAGCTGTGAGGCTGGAGTGTGGAGGCAGTTGCCCAGGGAGAAGGAGCAGAGTGGAGGCCTTGCCCGGAGTCAGGGGAGGTGCAGGTGTCCAGGGGTGAGTAGACCAGCTGGGGGCCACCAGGAAGCTGGGAGCAGAGGTCAGAGGGCCACCCTGAGAGCCCAAAGCCCTCTTGGATGGAAGGAGGGGAGGACCAGGACAATGGAGGGCAGGATGTACGGGAGAACGGCCACAGGGGGGCAGTAGAGCAGCTGGGGAATGTGGGGCAGGGGCCCCAGGCTAAGAGGGGAAAGGGCTTCAAGGAGACAGAATAGCAGGTGCGGGTCACTCTTAGGGAACTTGAGGGAAACGGGGGAGAGAGAAAGCTGTGAAGTGAAAGAAGCATGAAGCCAGAGTCAATAGAGAAGAAACCAAAAGAAAAGCGCTGCTGGAGGGGTCCAGCTCCCAGAAGGTCAGAGGGCACGAGTGCCAGCTGGGGCACCCTGGGGGGTAAGTGACAGAAAACCTGAGCTACCCTGACCTAAGAAGCAGAGAATTTGTCAGCTCATGTAACTGAAACATTCCGTGGTAGCCTGCCTTCTGGCACAACCGGATATGGGGATTCAAGCGGTATCACAGGATCTGGTTTCTCCCCCTCCAGCTCCCGTCCCTGATTTCTCACAGTCCACCCCATCCTCAAACACACTCACTTTCTTATTCTATTTTTAAATTAATAGAATATAATATTCTATTCTATAGGGGATACAATTCCCCATATAACTCTATTCTATATATTCTATGCTGTAGGGGATGTGATTCACCTATATAATTCACCTTTTGAAAGTGTACAATTACACTGTAAAACTATTTTAACAACATTCACAAGGCTGTGCAATGCTGACCACTGTCTAATTCCAGGACACTGTTTTCCTCACCCCCTCACCAAAAACCTGTCCCAACTAGCATTCTCTTCCCATTTCTCCCTACCCTCAGCCTCTGGCAATCACTAATCTACTCTCTTTCTCTATATATGTGCCCATTCTGATCATTGCATATAAATGAAATTATAAAATATGTGGACTTATATCTCCGGCTTCTTTCACTTATCATAATTTTTTCACCCATGTTGTATGTATCGGTACTCTATTTCTTTTGATGCCTAAATAATATTCCACTGTAATGGATGTACCCCTGCTTGTTTATCCACTCAACAGTTAGTGAATATTTGAGTTGTTCCCACTTTTTGACTGTCATGAGTACAACTATTATGACCATCCAAGTATAAGTTTTCACATGGACTTTGCCTTTGTTTTGAAATTTTTTAATTGAGGTAAATTTGATGTACAATATTATGTAAGTTTCAGATAGTATTTCAATATTTTTATAAATTATACTCCAGTTATATTCCCTGTGCTGTGCAGGACACCCTTGTACTTTATTTGTTTTATACATAGGAGTTTGAAGCTCTTAATTCTCTACCTCTATCTTGCCCCTCCTCCTTCCTTCCCCCAACTAGTAACCACTAGTTTGTTCTCTATTTTTGTGAGTCTATTTCCCTTTTGTAATATTTAATGGTTTGCTTTATTTTTTGAATTCCACATACAAGTGATATTGTTCAGTATTTGTCCTTCTGTGACTTATTTCACTAAGCATCAGTTCAGTTCAGTTCAGTTCAGTCGCTCAGTCATGTCCGACTCTTTACGACCCCATGAATCGCAGCACGCCAGGCCTCCCTGTCCATCACCAACTCCTGGAGTTCACTCAGACTCACATCTATCAAGTCGGTGATGCCATCCAGCCATCTCATCCTCTGTCGTCCCCTTCTCCTCCTGCCTCCAATCCCTCCCAGCATCAGAGTCTTTTCCAACGAGTCAACTCTTCGCATGAGGTGGCCAAAGTACTGGAGTTTCAGCTTTAGCATCATTCCTTCCAAAGAAATCCCAGGGCTGATCTCCTTCAGAATGGACTAGTTGTATCTTCTTGCAGTCCAAGGGACTCTCAAGAGTCTTCTCCAACACCACAGTCCAAAAGCATCAATTCTCTGGCGCTCAGCTTTCTTCACAGTCCAACTCTCACATCCATACATGACCACAGGAAAAACCATAGCCTTGACTAGACGGACCTTTGTTGGCAAAGTAATGTCTCTGCTTTTGAATATGCTATCTAGGTTGGTCATAACTTTCCTTCCAAGGAGCAAGCATCTTTTAATTTCATGGCTGCAGTCACCATCTGCAGTGATTTTGGAGCCCAGAAAAATAAAGTCTGACACTGTTTCCACTGTTTCCCCATCTATTTCCCATGAAGTGATGGGACCAGATGCCATGATCTTCGTTTTCTGAATGTTGAGTTTTAAGCCAACTTTTTCATTCTCCTCTTTCACCTTCATCAAGAGGCTTTTTAGTTCCTCTTCACTTTCTTCCATAAGGGTGATGTCATCTGCATATCTGAGGTTATTGATATTTCTCCCAGCAATCTTGATTCCAGCTTGTGCTTCTTCCAGCCCAGCGTTTCTCATTATATTGTCTAACTCTTTGTTAAAAACTTCTGACTTCTAGCTCTGTACATCTATTCTTCTAAGTTCTTTGGTCATCTTTACAATAATACTTTGGACTATTTCTTGGATAAATTTGCCTATCTCCATCTGACTTAGTTATTCTATGGGGGGTTTTATGTTGTTCCTTCATTTGAAACACATTCCTCGGTCACCTCATTTTACCTAAGTTGCTGTTTTTATTTTTATGTGTCTGGTAGGTTGGTTACGTTTATCAACCTTGGAGAAGTGACCTTTTGTAGGAGACATCCCATGTGTCTCAGCAGCACACTCTCTTCTTGTCAGCAGAGCTATATGCTCCAGGGGTGACCCCTGTTGGGCTGTGCGAGTACTTCTGTTATGATGAGGTGATTACTGTGGGCCGTCTGGTAGGCTTTATTGGTCCCCAGTCCAGTTGGTTAACAAGTCCTGCCTTGTGTGGAGGCTGCCTACCATTGGTTGGTGGGTCCAGATCATGAGGTGGCTGCCTGCAAAACACCAGTGGGCCCCAGGGCTAGTGCTAGTTCAGTGGTTGGTGGATTCAGGATCTAAGAGACCCCAGGGCTGTTGCCCATCCACTTGTGGGTAAAACCAGATACTGAGGCTAGTGACAGCCTACAGGCAGACAGAGCCAGGTCCTGGGGTCTGATTGCAGGGCCCAGGGGTCTCAGAGTTGGTGTCAGATAGCAGTTCCTGACACAGTTGGCTGCTGGGTCCAGGGTGTCCTAAATCTTGTTTTGGCTTGCTTGTGGGCAGGTCCAGGGCACAGCCAGTCTCAGGAAAGGATCTGGCCTATTGATGGGTTGACTGGGTTTACAGGATGTAGGGCTGCTGTTGTCTTGAGGCTGGTGTCCATCCATTGGTGGGTGAAGCTGATTCTAAGGATAGAGTAGGACAAGGGCCCAGAGGTTTGGGGGGCTGATACTTTCCCACTTGAGCTTTCTAGGTGACACTAGTGGTAAAGAACCCACCTGCCAATGCAGGAGAAATAAGAGATGCAGTTTCAATCCCTGGGTTTGCAAGATCCCCTAGAGGAGGGCATGGCAACCCACTCCAGTATTATTGCCTGGAGAACCCCATAGACAGAAGAGCCTGGTGGACTACAATCCACAGGGTCTCAAAGAGTTGGACACATCTAGAGAGACTTAACACACACTCACCTTTCCACTAATGGGGGGAACGGGGTCCCAGGGTCTCAGGCTGCAGGGCCCTGGGGGTCCTGGGTTTAGTGCTTGGATATTAGTGTATGGGGCTGGGTCCTGGGCCCTCTGGTGAGCAGCTATATCCAGGGGGCAACTATAGGCTCGTGGGAGCTTCAGGCAGCCTGATTGCTGGTGAGTGGGGCTATGTCTATGCCCAATTAATTGCTCGGCCTGAGGCATCCCAGAGCTGGTGGCTATAGACTGTTGGCCAGAGCAGGGCTGGGTCCTGGGGCTAATAAGCTGGAGGGAGGATTCCAAAATAGTGCTTTCCAGCATCAGTGTCCATATGACAGAATGAGTTCCCCTAATGGCAGTCACCAGTGTCTATGTCCCCACGGTGAGCTGAAGTTTCTGCCTCTCTGGGAGGTTGTCCAAGGTCAGCAGGTAGGTCTGACCCTTTCAAATTACTGCTTCTGCCTTGGGTCATGAAGCATGTGAGATTTTATGCATGCCCTTTTAGAGCAGAGTCTCTATTTCCCCTATTCCTGTGGGATTTCCAAAAGTGAGCCCTACCAGCATCTCTGTTTGGTTGTTCTTTACATTTTCTAACTCTTTGTTTAAATCTTTTAACTTCTGCCTCTGTATGTCTATTCTTCTACTAAGTTCTTTGATCATCTAACCTTCAATGCCTCAGAGGAAGCTCACCTTCCTGGTACAGGACCCTTGGACTGGACAAGAGTACTGATGTGGCCTCAGACCTCTCACTCCTTTGGGAGAACCTCTGCAATTCTAATTATTCTCCTGTTTGTGGGTCACCTATCTGGGGATATGGAACTTGACCGTATCTCAATTCCTCTTGCCCACCTCATTGTGGTTTCTTCTTTATATATTTTTCACCAATGATTATCCTGCCAATAATTGCAATTTCGGTGTGCCCATGAGAAGAGGTGAACTTTCTAAAGATCTTTCTATTCCACTATATTGGCTAATCTCTCCTCCTGAAGTTTATGAACAATAGTTTTAAATCTCTTGTGTTATGTACCTATGAGTAAAATTTCTGCATGATATGATAACTCTCCCTGGGTTGGGAAGATCCCCTGGAGAAGGGAAAGGCTACCCACTTATTCTGGCCTACAGAATTCCAAGGACTGTATAGTCCATGGGGAATCAAACAGTCGGTAAATAATCCCCCTGCAATGCAGAAGAACCTGGTTCAATTCCTGGGTTGGGGAGATCCCTTGGAGAGGGGATAGGCTACCTACTCCAGTACTCTTGGGCTTCCCTCATGGCTCAGCTGATAAAGAATCCGCCTGCAATGCAGAAGACCTGGGTGTGATTCCTGGGTTGGGAAGATACCCTAGAGAAAGGAAAGGCTACCCACTCCAGTATTCTGGCCTAGAGAATTCCATGGACTATACAGTCCATGGGGTTGCAAAGAGTCAGACACAACTGACTGACCTTCACTTTCATAATAACTCTGTGTTTAACTTTTTAAGGAACTAATTGCTTTCAGCTGCACCATTTTAAATTCTACTGGCAACATATTCCAACTTCTCCACATACTCACCAATACTTAGTATCTTTGTTAATAACCATCCTAACAAGTCGTATCTCATTGTAATTTTAATTTCCATTTCCCTAATGACAAATAATGCTGAGCACCTTTTCAGATGCTTATGGATCATCATATATCTTTTTTGGAAAAGTGTATATTCAAATTCTTTTCCTATTATTTAATTGGGTTGTCCTTGTTATTACCAGGGTGAGTTATAAGAATTCTTTATATATTCAAGATATAAGTCCCTTATGAGATATATGATTTGAAAATATTTTCTCCTATTTTGTGGGTTGTAAAAAGCTTTATTGATAGTGTCTTTGACAACACAAGCATTCTTGGTTTGCAGGAAGTCCAATTCATCTCTATTTTTTTCTTTGATTGGTCAGGGTTTTGGTGTCATATCTAAGAAACTAAACCCAAAGTCATAAAGATATACACCTGCTTTCTTCTAAGAGTTTAGAAGTTTTAGCTCCTACATTTAAATCTATGATACCTCTTAAGGTAACTTTCATTTATGATGTGAGGCAGGTATCCAACTTCATTCTTTTGTATATAGACATCCACTTGTCCCAGGATGATTTGTTGAGTATTATTCTTTCCCCATCAAATTGTCCCAACATCCATGTCAAAAATCAATTGATCATAGGTGTATGGATTTATTTCTGGATTCTCAGTAATGGAGTTTGTACGCCCCTTTTCAGTACAGCATGGGTTCTGTGGTTCTTGAAGAGACAGGAATACCATTTTCAAACTGTTTAAAAGTTCCATGCTACACATTGTTTAAGCCATCACTGAAGGTTCCCAAGGGAGGCCTCTGGCCAGCCTAGGTCATAACACTTAATGTGCATGACTCTGTGCTCCCCACCTCATCCACCACAGTCTCCCACAGCTTACAGCACCCATTTCTTGGATGAAGAAACTGGCTCAGAGAGATGGGTGACCCCACCACTTGTGACATCCCACAAGTCATGTTCAAACCCTTCTCTGATGTTAAAGCGTTCCTTCAGCCCCCAGCGCCCTCCTGCAGGAAGCATTTGTTTACCGTACACAGCAAACACATGTACAGCCTCTGTTTAAATGCTTCCTCAAACACTGGACTCCTGGTGTTCCTTTTCACATCTATTATTTTCATTATAAAATATTTTGAACACCCAGAAAAGCACTGTTGATTCCCATATCATAACAGCTACCCACGTGCTCACCACTGGGAATGAATAAAGGTTAACATTTTTCTATATTTGCTTCAGATCTTTTTTTTTTTTTTAAGAAAATAAACTATTATTGTAATGATATATATGACATCCTCCCCAGTTCTCTCTCTCCACAGAGGAATCATTATCCACAAATAACAACACATTCTACTCATTTTTTAAACTTTTACCACACAAGTATATATCTGTGGACAACACATCTTGTTTTGACTGTTTTAAAACTGTATCTAAGCTGTATTACACTATAATATTCCAACCTTAGTTCATTCACTCAATTTTGTATTATAGATATTTACACATACAGTTCCATGAAGATCTAATTCATCCATGGTAATTGTCATATAGACTTCCAATGCAGGAGGATATCATGATTTATAACCACCCTTACCACAGATACTTTCCAGTTTGGAAGTTTTACAAACACTATTATAATAAACAACTTCCACATGATCTGAGCTGAGTCATGGCACATATGTATTTCAAAATTATTAGATATTACCAAATTGCTCTCTGCTGCTGCTGCTGCTGCTAAGTGATTTCAGTCATGTCCGACTCTGTGCGACCCCATAGACGGCAGCCCACCAGGCTCCCCGGTCCCTGGGATTCTCCAGGCAAGAACACTGGAGTGGGTTGCCATTTCCTTCTCCAATGCATGAAAGTGAAAAGTGAAAGGGAAGTCGCTTAGTCGTGTCCGACTCTTCGCGACCCCATGGATTGCAGCCCACCAGGCTCCTCCGTCCATGGGATTTTCCAGGCAAGAGTACTGGAGTGGGGTGCCATTGCCTTCTCTGAATTGCCCTCTAAATGTGCTATAACAGTTTATATTCCCACCAATCAGCTATGAGCAGTGCATTTACCCAGAACAAACCATGGTGTTGCCGACCACACTGTTCTCTAACGTGAAAGAGAGAATTAACTGCTGTTCTCAGCAACACCGTCTCTTTTCCATGGATGACTCTTTAAGGACTGATCTTACAGTGATGAACCACTGCCTCACTTTCCCCATTGGTCCTCACTGTTACCTTCAACTTACATCATGGCCATCTGAGATCCTCCAGAGCATTTCCCAAGTGCTCCTATAAAATCAGATATCCCCACATTAGAACTGATTTTTTACCCAAATTTAAATTTTAGGTTCGGAGGGGCTGTGTGTGGATTGGAAGGAGTATGCTCACATTGGAGGCAAAACACTTGTATAACTGCTATCTAACATAGCTCAGAGAGCCTCAAAATTCATATTTACTTGGATTATCTGATTGGAGACCGTTGAAAACCCTTACTTGTGCTCAGACATTATTTGCCAGCCCCACAGATTCCATCTTTTTAACATTTGCAGGCCCTATTACTACCTAAGATCTTTGATCCAATTAGCCAGTTTAGTCCCTCAGAAACTATGGAATAAAAACCGAAGATCTTTATCGTGACTGAAATAACCTTCAACCACATCAATAAGTAACAAGAACTGAATCACTGTTAGCCTGGGCAGCACTAGTGTTATGCAAAAATACTTAATGATCCCTACCACATAGGAGATGATCAGTCTATCAGATAGCAGCTGTCAACAGCCTGGTACAGCCCGATGGTGAAAACCAGCTAAAGATCAAGCAGGGCCACAGAGTTCCAGTCATTATGGCACTGCCAGACACATGCATTATGTGAGCCACAAGCATCAGGGCTAGATGAGTGGGTGGAGGGGGAGCCAGGACATTACCCCAGTGCAGTGTCTAACTGGGACCCCAAGAAAAGTTCACAGAGGACTGGTGTTCTGATTCTATGGTGTATGCACCTCTGATGGAAGTCTGCTAATTTAAAAATTGAGGGTCTCCGAGGTGTAGGACAAACTGTCTTGGTGGTGAAGGTGAGAGTCAAGGTGATGGAGGGGGTGGAAATAGTGGAGGGTGGTATAGATGGAGATGATGATGGAAGTGGAGGTGAAAATGAGGTGCAGGCAGTGGACTCTTGATGGAAATGTGGCAATAAGTTGTGCCTTATTTAGAAGTAAATGATAAAGAATGTGCCTGCAATGCAGGAGACCCGGGTTCAATCCCTGGGTCAGGAAGATACCCCTGGACAAGTGAATGGCAACCCACTCCAGTATTTTTGCCTGGAGAATTCCATGGACAGAGGAGCCAGGTAAGCTACAGTCCATGAGGTCGCAAAGAGTCAGACGTGACTGAGCGACTAGCATTCCACTTGACTGTTTAGAAGCAACCAGTCCAAGGGAAAAGCAGACAGTACATCCACTTGTGAGGAAATCTACGTGATGTAAGTGACCATCTACCTGAAAAACTATTGATTCAAGTCAAGAGAAGATACAGAAATGATTTTCTCATGAGCATTAACTGACACCACTCAGATCAGACAGCCATTCAGAAGACCTTGAAAGACCATGCTGCTAAAAGTAGCAGCTCTGGGACTTGTTCTTGGCTTGTCTTTGAAGGTCAAGGAAATGGTGAGCTCGTAATGCCACCTCTTACTTCTGCTCCCAGCTTTGGGCCAGCCCAGCTTCCGGGGCCAAGTGTCACCTGACACCTCCCCTCCTGGCTGGCTCATACCTAGACTGCCTTTCTCAGTCCTCAACTTCCTCCTGATACTGAGGTGGATTGCTGGGCAGACAGGGAGGCCATGGTCATGGGCTTCATGGCTTTCTTGCTCCCATGACTGGCACATGAGAAGCAACGGGTCAGAGCACCCCAAGGGTTCACAAAGTGCAAACCCATTCTCCTCCTTGCAGGGCAGCCTCATGGTGCAGCCCCAGGACCTCTGGAGCTCACTTCCAGTCCCTGGCCCTTCCATCAGGAGGGTCAGACAAAGGCTGTGGTCTGGCAGGAGTAGGGTGTGCAATTGGTGGCCCTCTGTAAGCCCCTGCCCAGTGGCTGGAGCAGGAAGTTTGCCGACCTCTACATTTGAGCCAGGGAGTCCCTTCCCAGGAAGTGTCACAAGGCAGATGTATCTGTGAAGCAGATGATGGGTGTTCCACTGGGTTTATCATATGGTCAAATTGTGAAATAATTTATGTATATATTAGTCTCTGCCCCCAGTGCTCGCTAATATTTCATCTCTGAGGTTGGTTCCTGACATAGACTCCTTAGACCCTTGTGACATTCTGGGTGACAGGAAGATAGGGGTGCCAGTAAGGTCACTCTGGGTGGGCTCCAGGATGGAGCCTGGCCACCAGGAAGACCAAGCCACGATTAGAAGCTTGGAACTTTCAGGCCACCTTTCATCTTCCAGAGAGAGGAGAAGGGCTGGAAAATGAGTTAATAATTTATCATGGTTATGTGATGAATCCTCCATAAACATCCCAAAAGCATAGGATTCAGAAAGCCAGAGGGTGATACAACTCCACAGGGATACAGGCTCCTACGCTGGGGACACTTCCAGACCCTGTCTTGTGATTCTCTTGATCTGGCTGTTTGTCTGTACATATTACCCTCTGTAATAAATTTGCAGAAGTAAGAAAACTGCTTTCCTGGGTTCTGTGAGCCCCTCTAGCAAATTATTAAACCTGTGGAGGGATCATAGGAACCTCCAATTTGCAGCCAAGTCAGACAGAAGTGTGGATAACCTGGGGACATGGACTTTTGATTGGTGTCTGGAGTGGGAGGTAGTCTTGTGGGAGAGGGGGAAGTTTCATGGGATTAAGCCCTTAATCCATGTTATCCGCACTAGCTCTGGGCTATGAGTGTCAGAACTGCTTGGTGTGAAAAAACCCACATGTCTAGTGTTGGTTTGAGTGTTGTGAGTGTGGTATAGTGTGAGAGGAATAAAACTCAGTGAGCTGCTTCTAGACACACATCTACCTATTTCTTTTTTTTTTTTTTAATTTATTTATTTTAATCAGAGGCTAATTACTTTACAATATTGTAGTGGTTTTTGTCATACATTGACATGACTCAGCCATGGGTGTACATCTGTTCCCCATCTTGAATCCCGCTCCCACCTCCCTCCCCATCATCTACCTATTTCTAAATAAAACATGACCTTAACCATACTAGTGTATGTTTTGTTGTTTAACTTACTCCACAGCTGTTCAGAGGAGAGCCCAGGCCCTGGTGCCTTCATGCCATCTCCTAACACTGGCACCTCCCTGGGGGCAGGGGGCAAGGGCAGGGCCAAGCTAGGCACAGTCTGCCACATCTCCATCCTGAGGGCTGCAACACCCAGTTCCAAAGCTCAGTCAGGGTGTCCCAAGTTGCCCAGGAGGAGCCAGGTAACAGCCTGGAAGTTCAGGGAAGTTAATTAGTGCCTTCTGAGGTGAGCTCTCACCAGTGAGGAGCAAAAGGCGAGAAGGAGCAGATAGGTGAATTCTCTGCCCTTTCAACCACACACACACACACACACACACACACACACACACACTGTTTAAAGGGAAAATGTTCCATGAATCTTCTCTGGAAAGAATCCCTTTGCCTGAGGAAACACGTTCTCCTTCCCGAGGCTGCGAGCTGCTCACTCACACGCCATCCTGACCATCCTGCACTGCTCATTACCTCGCGGCCCTTCCCCCTCACCAGCGCTGCCCGTGCATCCCTTCTCCTCTCAGGAAGTGTCAGCAGAGGAATCTGCATCCAGCTCTATTTCACAGGGTACCTAGAAAGACAGCTGCCTAAAAGCGTCTCCATCCCTTCCAGGGGTATAGGAACAAGTTCAGGGGGAGAACAGTTGGAAGTGTACTGCCCAGGTAGATATGCAAGAGAAACAAAGGCTGAATGTGGAAGAGACATTCTAGTGGGAAAAGACAGTGATGATGAGAGGACTATTGTGGGGCTGGAGCCAGCAGACCTTGGACACTGGGAGCAAGGTGGAAGGAACCAAGGTAGCTGAGCTTGGAATCTCATCCTGAGAGGCAGTAGAGCCATTAATGGAAACAGGAGAATAGTTGGGAGTGAGCATGTGCTTTAGGGTAAGACAGACAAGGGCTCTCCTCCAGCTCTGCTGTTTACTAGCTGTGTGACCTTGGGCATGTTGCTTGTCATCTCTGGGCCTCATTTCTTTACCTCTAAGGTGAAGTCAGTGATGACCCCTACTCTATTTAAGAAGATGAAATAAAATAATTTTCAGCATACAGCCTGGGCAGGATCTTGATAAATTAACAGTCCGTCTTATCTCCATTGCCTTGGCCTAGTCATGAAACTTCCTCAACAGCAGACTGGCCGGGGCTGATTCATGACCTCTAAGGTGCCTCCCAGTCTGCCGTCCAAGACTAGACAGGCTCCTAGCCCTTCCTGGGATCACTGGTTGATGAAACAAAAGATATAGGAAGCCCCCAGCTCTGAGCAGACAGTTCCCTCAGAGTCCTCCCAGCCCTGGGTCAGCCCACCCAGGCCACCCCCTCGGTGTGGGGAGACAAGGGAGGAGGAGAGAGAGAGGAGAGGAGAGAGGAGGGAGGAGGGGGAGAGGTGCCCACCCCTGGCTTCTCCTGACTCCTTGGTGTGACCCCACAACAGACTCTCCTGGGGAGCCTGCTGCAGAGGTAGATTCCAGGTCCCCCATGAGCAGTGGATCAGACTGGGGATGGGCCCAGCACCTGAACCTGAATGCACTCCCAGTGATCCTGCTGACTACTGACATCTGAGAACCATCGTCAGGCCCCTGGACCTGGGGAGCCTGGCCAAGTGTGACTTCTTCTCCCTGAAGGTGCTCCTTCTACCAGAGCCTGACCAGAGGCATCTGTCTGTCCCCCAACTCCAGCCCTGCTGCCCCAGCTCGCACCCTCTCCTGATCCGTCTCCAGGCCTTTCTCCGGGCATTTCTCTGCCTTTCTCTTTGTCTTTCTTCGTGTTCATCTTCCCTCATCTCTCCGATTCTCTGTGCCTCTCTAGTTCCTCCATGTCTCTGTCTGTCTTCTCTCCCTCCTCTCTCTCTCGATTGCCCTCTTGGCTCCTCTGTTTCTATTGTTCCCTTTCTGTGTCTGTCCGTCCCTCTGTCTGTCCGAGTTCTCTCCCCTCATCTCTGTCTCTGTCCTTCTGTTTCTCTAACTCTCTGAGTCTCTCTCTCTCTGAATACCTTTCCTCTAAGTATCTCTCTGTCCTGTGGCTCTTTCTTCCTCCTTCTGTCCCTTCTTCTCTAAGAGTCTCTTGTCTCTGACTCTGTGTCTCTGTCTGCCTCTTTATCTCTCCATGTCTGGTCTCTGTCCCTCCCTGTCCCCTGCCCTGTCCCTCCCTGGAGGCCTGCAGGCTGGTGGTGGAGCAGATGGTTGTCAGGCGTTGGCTTGAGGCCCGTGTCATCACACAGGCTCCTCCCTCCGTGGCGGCTTTTCAGCAACCACCTGGGGAGTGCAAAGTGTCCTGCCACAAACAGGTCTCTGTCACCACTGAGATCCAAGGCCTGGCCCAGCCCAGGCTCAGCCTGCCTTGGTTAACCCTGAACGAGGCCAAGTTCCCGCCTCTGCTTGCGCAACAGCCACTCTGGGGCCAGAGGCCCAGCCTCAAGGAGGGGAGCAGGGGCAGGGGCTTGCACCCAGGAGGCTTTTCCCAGCCTTCCCAGGGGCAGCACGGGGAGATTGGGGTCCTCCATGGATGCCAGCCAGCTAACCTCTCACTGAGAGGCGTGGTCCAGACCTCCACCCCGGCTCCTCCCTTAGCAGGAGACAAGGAGAAGCCAGACTGAGTGGGGCACCAAAGCCCCCTATCCCATCTCTCCCAGACCTGCAGGGGGGCCGGAAGCAGCCCTATGCTGCTGACCCCAGGGAGCGTCAGAGTCTGGTGAGAAGCCAGGGCCCCCACATCCCTGTTGCCCACCCAGTGTCTCCTCTCCAGTCTCCTCTTTTTCTCTGGAGCAGACCCCGAGACAACTGAGGAAAACCTGTGCCCTGGATGAGGGAGGGGGGTGGTGTTGCAGCCCCCTCACCCAGTGTGCCGTGGTGGCAGGGCAGGTGGGGGGCCACCCAGAGAAGGGGCAGGACCCCTCCAAGGTCCCACAGCACCAGCGGGGACCCAGATGGCCTCGTTACACACGTGCACATGCTCAGAACTGCCTAAAAGGGGTCCCTGCTCTGTGCAGGAAGCAGCTGCTCTTGGAAAACATGAACCAAAGACCTGTCCTTGCAGCAGAGACCTCCACGAATGCAGTACACCTGCCTCCACCCTGCTATCCTGAGGCCCCCATAGCAAGAGCTCCCCTGTGCCAGGTACACAGATGCCCCTGACTATGAGGGAAGTGGTCACGGCCAGGTTCAGGGCCAGGCTGCACGGCTTGTGCACAGACACCCCTCGTGCCAGCATGTGATGGGCCCCAGACGGCACCATGTCACCTCGTCTTCTATCTGGGGCAGCAGACGTGACCACTGCCCACGTACAGATGTGGAGACAGAGGCTCCCACTTGCCTGGCCATGCTGGGACTTGTGCTCCCAAGTGGCCTTTTTAGGATGAAAATGAAAGCACCTGGCAGGGCCCCCCACCCCAGACTCAGGGAGGTGAAGGGGAGGCAGGAGAGACTCTTCTGCACTGAATGGGCCCAGCAGATGTGCAGGAACCAGAGACCAGTGCAGGCCCTGCCATGGGCGGCTCCAGAGGGAAGCCCTTGGTTTTGTGGTTCTCCTGCATCCAGGAGCCCCCACTGCTGCAGCCCAGAAGCAGCTGAGCCTGCGCCCTGCCCTTCCTGCCCCCAGCACCCCTCCTGTCCCTTTTGGCTGGGGGTGGGGGGAGGACAGGATGGCAGGATGCAGTAGGAGCAGGCCCGGCTCATGTTTCCCCCTCTTCCTGGCTGGGATTCATGGTGAGCAAGGACAGCTGAGCTGGCAGGTGCAGAGGGGAGAGCTAGTGGGGGAAGGGCTCTGAGTAGCCACTCTGCCTACACACGCCCCTTCCCAGCCCTGCGTGCTGGGGCCGAGCCACTGGGCCCGGGACTGATACCTGGGCACTTGCATCCTGTACACAGACCTGCTCGCCAGGGCAAGTAGGTAAAGGCCCAACAAGTAGTTTCTCAATAGACAGACAGACAGACTCCAGGGAGAAGACCTATTGGTTTGAGGAAGCAGCAGGGCCCAGCCGAATGAGACCTCTGTAATTCTAGAATCTCTAATTAGCACTGCCATCCCCACCCAGCCTCCACGATGTTCCCTACCCTCCAGCTCTGCAGCTGTTGGAAGGTATCTGCCTGGGAAACCTCGGGGCCCCCTCACCCTGACTTGCCACTAGAGCCCTCAGTTGCTAGGACCACCTACCGAATGAACTATTTGGGAACACTCCAGCCTGGGGACAGAGATTGCCCACCAGTGGTCCTTAGAGATTCATCACAACAGTCAGGAAACCGTGGGTGACATCAAACAGTGAGGACTGGCTGTGGATCCAGAAAGGGCCAGTAGTGAAGTGTCAGCAGAAAACTGCACATGCTGAGTGACAGAGGGGCCTGGGGCTGGAGCTGGCTGAAACCCTAATATGTGGGAAGTAAAGGGGAACTCTCCCCCCTGGGCCTCTACTGGGTCTTCACCCCCAGGAGGAAGTCTTAGACCAGAAAAGTAAAGCAAAGCTGAACACTGAAGCAGCCGAGGTGCACAAAGGCCTGGCAGGTCTGGCCAGAGCCTATATCCTGGCAGAGAGAGTCCAGAGCCAAGAATCTCCCAGGAGGACCCTACATCTGGTGCAGCCACCAGGGGAGACTCCAATTCCACGTCAAACAGAGTGGTACCACCTGGAATCAAACTCCAACAGCTGTGCATGCCCCCGTGACCGCCTTCTGAGCATCACAGGAGGAGCCAGTTGACTTTGTGGTTCTTGTCCACATGCACAGCTTCAGGCAAGACAGTCCCAAAGTCAGCTGTCAAATTGTCCTGGACTGAGCTCTCACTCTCATGCTCTGCGTTAGCAAGCATATTCGAGCCAGTCCTGCTCTTCGGGTTTGATTCACATTGAACAGATGCCCTGTCTGAGTCCCAGTTCTCATCTCCAAAGCACACAGAACTATTCCATAGGTTGTTGGGATAATTAAGACTGATGAAGCACTTAGCACAGGGGCTCAAATGCAGTGGATATTCAATACACATTCCCTCCTCTTTCTTCCTTCCTTTCTTTCTTTTTCTTTCTTTCTTCCCCCTAAAGCAGAATCTAAAAACCTTAGTTGATCCTCCTCCAGACCTTTCTCTTCTCCTTATTCTGCAGCTATATTTTTTTGGTTGCTTTTCTCAGGATCCTCTTAAATTCCACTGGGTCCTTCATAAGTGGTTCTGCACACTAGGTCGTTGACTATCAGAGAGAGACCCATTGATCTCTGTGTCCCCACCACAACAGAATCACAGCCTGGAATGCAGTGTCTGGTTCCAAACGGAATGAAGGAAGTGGTGATGGGATGGGGATGGAAGGGTAGGTGAATGAGGGGGTGGGTGGAACACATTACATAGGATGGATGGAGGGATGGGGTTAACAGATGGATTGAGAAGTGATGTCTGGGTAGAGACAGAAAGATGGGGGAACAAATGGCTAAGTGAGACGGGTGGGTGAGCGTGCGAGCAGATGGGTGGATAGATGGAGTGATGACTAGATACAAAAGAGTACGTGAAAAGAAAGATTGGTGGATGGGTAAACAGATGGACAGTGGCACGTGCCACGGTTGCCTTTGGATCAAGGCAGGGAGGTGTTTGCAAAGCTCTCCTCCCAAATCCATGTTTTCACCATATCCTTCTGCTCTTAAACCATACAGATGTGGGGAATGGGAGGAAGGACCTGGCTGAGAGGAGCAGCAGACAGGTAGGCCTTCATTCCAGTTATGCCAAGCCCTCATTTTGTAAGTCCTAGACTCCAAGCAACACAAGACTGGAGACACTTTACTCTCCCTAGCTGTTGTCCTGAGTCTCGCCCTCAGAAGATGCTTTAGAGAAAGGACTGACTGTATCAGCAAAGCTTTGACTATCCTTGTGCTGGACACCAGAGTCTGGAAACCTGCTGACCTCAATTCCCAGGCTGCCCCTCTCCAGAGCAGGCTTGCATACTGGCTCCCTGAGACCCAGTTGAGAGTCACGTTATGTTATCCTCACCAAGTCCACAGTTCTCAAGAGCAGGCGCTGTATCCTCCTCACTGTCTCATACCAATGAGAGAATTCCTGACACAGAGTTGGCATAGAAAAAAAAAAAAAAGGTTCGTGGTTAAATCAGATGGATCATGAGTCTTACACCTGACTGACTGTCCTTTGGGGAAAAGTGGAATATATCAGAAAATCACAATAAACCTTGATCTAGGACACTGAATTTGAATCCCAACTCTGTCACTTCCCAACTGTGTGGCCTTGCCCAAGTGCCTGTACTTCTCTGAACCTCATTTCCAAATCCTGAGAAATCAGGATAATAGCTGATACCATTCAACCATTTCCTGAGGTTGCGACGATCATACTGGGAATCGGCTTCTAAGCTGGTCCTTTAGAAAGCCCCTCACCATGACAGCCTCAATAGCCAAGACCCAAAGTTGAATATGCATCCCACCTGCTCCCCAGAGGGCAGACCAGGCCAGTGGGGAGGCAACCAGCATGCTGCAGGAGGTGAGCCTGCCCCACTTTCAGACCTCTGTAACCAGGGGTGTGCATAATCAACCTGACCTCAATCTTTCTCCATGAATTATGGAAAGACAGCATTCTGAAAATGAGGCATGTGCAAAAGTTCCACCAGGCTCCCCACCCTCCCCTTACTTCATCCTTCCCAACTTAATAAGGACCATGGCTTATTAGCTCTTCTCCTCTAGCTCGCCTTGTTCTGTGCCCACACATGCGAGACTAAAAATACCCATGGCTCCTATTAGAGGCTCTGCCCCCAGGGAAAGGCAAGGCTGGAGTCTGCATTGAGACTGGAAACTGGCTCCCTTGTGCCCCCTGACATCCAGGCCACTGGGCCTGTCCTGCTTGGGGCAAATGGCCAACAGCCTCCTCCCAACAGTCCCCAGGGGTCTCCAGTAATAATCAAAAGGCTGTTCTGACTTTACATGTGTTTTTGTTCGGATACTCCAAAGCCGTTTTCTGGGTGCCTCCCTGCCACCCCATTAGACAGCCTCCCACCACCAGCTGTGTGGGCTCTTCCCCAGGGACATGTATCACTGGGAACAGAGTCTGGGCCCCAATAGTGGTGGGCTGAAGTTCCAACCTGCTGCTGGGAAAGACACCTGTGCCTTTTCCGCTAAAACGCACAGAATGGGAAGTGTGGGAGGCTTGGTGTGAGCACTGGCTCATCTAGAAGCCAGCAGTGGTGCACTGGGGAAGTCACATGAACAGATTTCTTTCTCCTCTGTTTCTTTGTCAGTAAAATGGCAAAAAGGAGTCAGCCCAGCCTTGGGTTAGAGCGAGGATGACATGAGTTCATAGAAGTAAAATGCAGAATTCTGCACGGAAGAAGGCGACACGGGTGGACGAACTTTGAAGCCGGAAGTAGGTGTGAGGTCGCCTTGCTTCCATCAGAGAGAGAAGCGGCTCGAGGAACACGCAGGGGGCATTTCAATAGCTCGGCAATAAACACTTGGTGAAGCTGAAGAGGTAATCTCTCCATGGGCTTTCATGTGCCACTGGATACCTCTCTTGGCATGGCCTGAGATATTTTGGAAGTGGTGGTGAGAGACAAATTGATTTTCATCATATCCATCCACAGGAAAAGGCCAAGAACGCCAGCGAGTATAAAGACTATAAAATTTAAACTACCTGGAACTTGGATGTGGTTCTTCCCACAGGCGCACATCATTATATGCAAGAAGAGGGGGTTGGAATGAGCCATACACAGAAAAATAGGGACAGGCGATGAGGGTGCCTTGGACAGAAATACTGGCCCAGGGAATGGCTGACGGGCCACTGGGGAGAGACAGACGGGAAGGCTTGAGGATGGAAACTGTGTTGAACAGAAATGTCACAGTTCTGGCTCCCGAGTGGGGTGGGGTGGGGGCGGCTGCGTGGGGCTGAGCAGCGCTGTGGGAACCAAACTCTCCCCAGATCCGCGCTCCAGATGGTTCGGTCAGCAGCGGGGGAGGGGCCTTTAGTGTTGCTCGTCCCGGTTTAACCTCCTCCTCCAGCCCCTGAAGGTCTGAGGAAAGCACAGAACGTCAAACTACCGTCTCTGGACGGCTGGTACCCTCCAGGCTAAAGGGAGAAGTCTTGCCGGCTGGGAGCACTCATTCTGCCCCATCTGATACAAACATTTATTGAGCACCTTCTGTGTGCAAGACACATAGGAGGGACTCAGGAACGAGGAAGACTATGACCCAGCCCTCAAAGGCCATGACTTCACCAGACTTTGCTATCAAATAGGAAAGACCTGGGTAGTTTGGAAGAGTATTCTTTTGTCCAAACTAATATTTAAATGCTTGTGCCATTTCAGTAGGAAAAAGGAACTAAGAATACAAACCACATGAGGTTTAATGATTTAACACTCACACACACACATACATTTACATAAAAAATATTGTTCTATCCCAGTGGTAATTTAAAGATGAAAATTAATTACCACGCATAGATTATATTATGGCAAAGGTTCGCTCAGTGACAGCATTCACCTCTTGCGGCAGTCTACAGCAAGGTGAACGCACACAGCCAGTGACATTGTAAACAGGCACGATTGCTCTGCAAAGTGATTGGACAATATATCTATCTCGAGCCTTAAAATAGTCATAACCTTTGACTCAGTAATTCCACTACCTAGAATCTACTCTAAAGAACTAACCGGAAATGTGGTCAAAGGTGTAAGGTATAAGCACAAAGATATTTATCAACATATTATTTATAAAAGTCGAAGATGCAAAACAAACTAGAAATTCAACAACAAGAAAATAGAAAAGTAGATTATGGCACATAGGCATAGTGGGTAATGAAGCAGCCTTTTAAATTGGGTTTTTGAATACTTTTTAGTCAATTATTCATTACATGTGAATAATATGTATTTTTTGATGTTGATACCAAAAAAATCATGAGACCAAACTTTATGTGATGTGATCCCAGTTTTATTTTTTAAATACGTATACACATATATTCTGGAGGAGGAGGGCATGGCAATCCATTCTAGTATTCTTGCCTGGAGAATCCCATGAACAGAGGAGCCTGGCGGGTTACAGTCCATGGGGTTGCAAAGAGTCGGGCATGACTGAAGCAACTTAGCACACACACATGCACACACACACATTATATATGTATGTGTATATATGGGTATACACACACATTTATTATATATGTTATAATAATTATATGTTGTAGTCAAAAGAAAAGCTAAATAACAAAATGTTTAAAAGTGATTATCCCTAGATGATAGGATTGGGTGGTTTTATTTTCTTTTTTATATAGTGATGGCATTTCCTAAATTTTTAATAATGAGCAAGAGTTTAGAGAGTCCCTTGGACTGCAAGGAGATCCAACCAGTCCATCCGAAAGGAAATCAGTCCTGAATATTCATTGGAAGGACTGATGCTGAAGCTGAAACTCCAATACTTTGGCCATCTGATGCAAAGAACTGACTCATAAAATGGACATGATACAGAGGCACTTCCCACTGGATTCACTCAGTGTTCATAGAGTACAGGGGGTGGGAAGGAAGGAGAGTTGTGTTGAACCACACTCTGCTGCACAGATCTGATGTCAGTTCTGCAAAAAATGGATTCTGGGGCTCACTGAGTTTCTCTGCAATGGCAGAATAGCAACAAAGAACAGTGACACAGGAGGGAAGGCAACTTTCTGCTCCACAAGAGGGTCTTTGACCCTCCGGTTTCTTCTGTTCCTCCCCTTCCCAACTGTGGAAACACGTCCACAAGAGCCTCCTCAGACCAGGAACCAGACTGGAATCTGACCGGAATGCAGGCAGCTGCTATAGGTTTAATTAAGCTATTGCTGAGCATTTTATTTCACTTAATGCTAGCAACACCCTCACCCATTTGACAGATGAGGAAAACTGAAGATCAGAGAGGTTAAGTATGTTGCCCAAGGTCACCTGGCTAGGAGGTAGTATGGAAACATACATTTTCCTGACATAACTGCTCCCGTGGGAATTGACAGCTTTTCTAAATTTGATGAGCATGGGACCAGAGCTGGGGAAATCTTCCAATGTTAACCATTGGAATGGACACAGAGAAGCATCAGAGAGCTGGCATCCTTTAGGAGCTCCAGGAGCTAGGGTGACCAGGAAGGCTTCCTGGTGGAGGTGAGGGCTGGTGTCAGGCCTTGAAGGATGGCGAAACTGTACTTGCCAGGAAGGTCCAAAGAGGTCTTCCAGGAAGAAGTGAAAGCAAAAATAAACATTTAGAAGCAGAAACGAACCAAGCCAGGTTGGTCAAGACTCCTGGAGAAGCCCACACCTGCTGTAGAAAAAGTCTCTGGGAAAGATGTCTAATCCCCCATGTAATGGTTTGCCCATCTCCAGGGAAGAGAGAGTGTTAAGAGGTGGGGACCTGGTCTCTGCTCTTCACTGAGTCATCCCACGCTCTGTGTGCCCCTTCCCTACTGTACCAATGGAGAAAAGCATGCTGTGTCTACAGATTGCCTGCTAAGAGCCTTTCAAGCCTTTCAAGGGTTGGCTTCCCTATTAGGTCTCTATAGAAAAGGGGGGAACTTGTCTCCTGGAATACCTAGAGAGGTAAGAGTTAGGTGGTCCCTGGGGAACTACTATTTCTGAGGAAAAACAATATTATGAGTTGGAGCATATTCTCTTCTGGCAAGAGCAAGCCTCCTCCCGTCCACCATCCCCCACCATCTTGCAAAATCAGCTGAGGGCTCAGAACCATTCGGCTGATGAATTTCCCCTTCAAGAAAGGGGTGAACACAGTGTGGGTGACAGCTGGACTTGTCTGGGTATTAAACATGACAAGGATAAAGGCGAAATACAGTCATCTGACTGCTCTTTGACTTTTGGAATCCTGAAATTTCCAACTCATTGTGATTCAAATAATTAAAGTTCTGACCTAGAATGGAGATATCCCCTGGCTTGTCAGATCCTAAGACAAGGGTGTAGACTAATTAGTTGGGTCAAAATACAGAGGTCCTTGAATCCATGTTGTTGAAGATGGTGGCAGGATGGAGGAGCTAGAATGTGGAGCAAAGCCAGGAAGCAGACAAGACAGATGTGCTTGGGGAGCAGTTACATGGTCGTGGCTGCAGCATGTATGGGTTGGCAGAAGAGGAAGGCATGGGTCTGCAGAAGGAGGTTGGACCAGGGTGTCAATCACAGGCTGTGTCTGTTCTTTGTTCCTCTGGTTGTGGGAACAACTGGAGGGGGATTTTGAGCATAGAGATAGACCCTCTGACTGATAACTCATGGCCTCAGTCTTCACTCTTGCTTTCCCTTCCCCTTTCCAGATACATACAAATGCCCTCATCCACACCATCTTCCCTGTGGTGTCTCCCTCTCGGCCCAAAACTGATGAGGCTCTAGATGGAGGTATGGGTCACCAGAGACCAGGGACAGGGGAAGGGTGGGGTGATGAAGGCATCTCTTCTTTCTGCTCCTGCTCCTGGAAGGAAGTAGTTCTGCGGGCTTCAGAAAGCCAGCTGCTGGACTGGGGGCTATGGGTGGGAGCCTCTGCAGAATGGATCCAGGTTTTGGGCAGCGTCAAGATCCAGAAGCAGCAGCATCTCTCAAAGCAGTCAAGGCAACGCAGCCTCTATTTTTACGGGTTTCCGCCAGTGTTTTCACTGCATGTTTGTTTCCCAAGAAACATACGTCAATGTCTGGAAATGTTCTGGGTGTCACAAGTGGGATGTGGGTGCTCCTGGCCTCTGGTAGGTAAATCTCAGGGATGCTGCCAAATACCCTACAATGCACAGGACATCCCCCTACAACAAAGAGTTCTCTTGCCCCAAATGTGCATCGAACCATGTGGGAGAAGCCCTCCCCAAAGAATCTATTCTCAGGTAACCTAGAGAGGCAGGGGGCCCCAGACCATCTTCCTGGAGCTGACTGGCCAACCCCCACCCACCTCCAGGTCATCACCCCCTTCTATAAAGGCAAGTTATGGTGGAAGGCAAGTCACGGTGAGTGAGTTCCTAAAGATGACACTCCCAGCAGGCAAGTGAGTGTGGGAATGAGAATGCAATGTCTGGTGAGGGGCTTCAGCTCCCTGCCCTCCCCAGCCACCCCCATTCAGGTGCTGTCCAGGAGCTTTTGCTGGGATCTGCACCCTCAAAGGCCTTAGCCCCAAGGATGGGGTGACGCTGAATAAACCATAGTTCTTACTTCCCCGGTCATCTGGCTCAGCCAGCCTCCCAGCCGTGTGTGTGCGTGTGTGTGTGTGCGTGCGCGCATGTGTGTGTGTGAACATGCACACATACAGACGGGACAGGGAAGGACAGGGTTCCCTGCATAAGGAAACTGCCTTGGGAATTACCACCTTTACTGGCTCCATGCTGAGCCCTCTCCAGCCTCCAGTCAGTACTGCTGGAAGCCAGTGACTGCTCCTTTCATTGGCTGCTCAGTGGGCAAGGGGGCAGCAGTGATGCAACAAGGTGATGGCATTGTGAGCCACAGTCAACAGGGAAAGAGTTTCTGAGTCTGAGGTTCAGCTGTGTGACCCCAGCTCTATTATTGACTTGCCACTTCACCTGTCCCTTTCCTCATCCTTAGAATGAGCGAAGAATGACAGCTACCACTTGAAGACCACTTATGATGCATCAGGCACTTCACCCACACATCACTGTCACAGCAGCCTAGTGAGGGTCTGAATTATGCCCATGGCACAGGTGACCAAATGCAGGGGAAGTGGCTTTTCCAAGGGAACAGGGGCAGCAAGTGTAGAACCCAGGCCTGGGCCATAGGGTCTGCCTCCAAGAGGTGGGGGAGCTTCCAGGGGCCATGGTGCAAGGTGGGGTCACTCAGCTCCACAGCAAAGAGGGTCCCAGAGCAAAGGCCTCCAGCGGCATGGGATTTCTTAATGGTGGAGAGTCAAGTTTGGGTCTGGCCCCAGCCAGGTAGGCCCACAGTGCCAAAGGCTACCGAGCAGATGCGCTGTAAACACTCCTGAGTCCCAGAGCCAAAGGCCGGCGGTGCTACTGGCTGGGCAGGCCCGGCCTCGCTAAAAATAGACGGGCCTTCAGGTCCAGCTCCCTGACCGTGGCCCAAGCAGGCTGCTCCCTGCACCCAGCCTCCTCCTCTCCCCCTCCCCTCTGCCAACAGGGCTAGAGCCAGGCTTCTAGAAGGTACAGAGATGTTAAGACTTTCACTTCAGGCCAGAGAGGACGGTTAGGCTGATGTCCAGTGGGCAAGTTCCAAGTTCTTGTGGGGCCATAATGGGGCAGGGGTCCTGACCTCAACATCCTACACATCTCCCTCTAACGGAGGGAGCTGTCAACCTCCAAGCTCACTCGGGGAAAGAGTGGTGCCAAGGGCAAAACTCGGCCAATTTCGCCACATCTTGCAATGGAATCTGAAGCCCCCTTGCCGTTTCTCTTTTACTGCACTGACTCTCCCCGTTGACAGCACTGTGCGGTTTCTGTATTTGTCGCGGCTTTCTGAGGTCTTCTGCGGACTGTCTCGGGGAGGCCCCCGGGATCGCGGGATGGGGCAGTGGCCGGCCGGCAGGCCGGGCCGGGAGGCAAGGGGCACGGGGAGGGAGGCTCCGGAGCGCGGACAGCCAGGGATTTCCTTTCAAAGGTGACTTAGAGTCGCTTCATAAGGGTAGCGCCCTCCCGGGAGGGCCCTAATGGCGAGTTTGGCAGAGTCAGCGAAACGCAGCGCCGCGGCCGGGCGGCGGGGAGCGCCCTCTCCCGCGCCCTCGCGGTCGGTCTCCCGCGCCGGGCAGCGGCGCGCACGGGCCATTTGCAGCGCAGGCAGGCTCGCGAGCGGCCGCCGCGCACCGGCCGGAGCGGGGGGCACCATGGAGCTGAAGAAGGACAGCAACGCCGTGTCCATCGACATGCTGCTGATCGTGCACTCGGAGAAGCGGCGCGCCGCTCAGGGCGCGCACTCGGACCGGCCGGCGGACCCTGGCGCGCCGCCGCAGCGCAGAGGAGGTAACCCGCGCTCGGGCCGGCCCCGGCCCCCGGCCCCTCGACCTCCTTGCCCAAGGGCCTGCCCGCCGAGGGGCGCCCCAGGCGCCCCCGGAACGAGGTCAACGAGGCCGAACTGCTCCCCAAAGCTGGCTGCGCCTCAGCTCTGCGGCTCTGGCGTCCTGTGGCAACGCGTAGCCCCGTGATTGCCCCGGGTTGACTCCCCGTGCATGCCTGCGATGCTTCCGTCACCCCGGGAGCCAGTTTCCTCTTGGTCACTCTTTGAAGGGTGCAGATCAGGTTGGAAGATGCCCTGGAGGAAAAGGACCAGAGCTTCAGGCCTGAATCCTGCGTGCCCGAGGCCTGCTCCCCACGGGCCACATTGCAGGGCACAGGGGACCCCGGGGAATTCGTGTACTGAGTCAGACTTTGAGATGGGGCCCCCCTTGGTGTCCTCGCACAAATCATGGCCTCACTTCCTGAGCCCTCTCCCAGCTTCCAACAGTAGAAGGCGTGCAAGGTGTGAAAGGCACACAAGCTGGGGTGGCGTTAGGCTGCTCTCCCCACTTTGGCTTACCTATGATTCTAATTGTCCGGCAGACTTTCCGGGGAAGGTGATACTGGTAAAACAAAGCGACTGTTCCCAGAGTGGTTGTGGAAAGCAGGACCCTGGCCCCTGTACTCTCCTAGGATAGGAAACAATGTGAGAAGAGTAGAGAAGGGTATTGTTAGAGATTAAATTGGCCCCTCAGGCATCTGGGAGCCCCCCGTCCCTGTCTCTGAAGAAGCCCTCAGGAGCGCTTGAGGAGCCTGGTGTGCGGTGCACTAGACGGACTGTGCCCTGGCTCTTTGGGAGTGAAGTTTCACAGCCCTCAAGGTAAAACTTCTGCCTCCCGTCTCCCTTCCAGCTCCAGTGCTCCTCGAAGTCTGTCCCCAACTTTTCTGTCCCCACAGCCCCTGTGCACATTGAATACGTGCCTTCCACCCACCCTGCGGTAGCAGCGGGGCCATGGATGGCTCTGCCCCCCACCCCCACCCCGGGCCACGCAGACTGCAGCTGCCCCTTAGCTCCTAGTGATGTCCAGGGGAGGCAGGCAGGGGAGAGAAAAGAGATGGTGGAGAGCTGAGAATGTTGACAGGCACCCAGTCTCCAGAGGATTTGAGGCCTAGCAGTTGTTTGGGTTGGTTGGTTCTGGTGTTCTCAGAGCTGCCCCTGGGAGAAGGGGACATGGCCTGTCTAGGGTATTTGTATTGAGGAAATTGACAGAGGCCGCTGGGCCTTCCTTGACAGAAATGTGGCTGCCCACTACTGCATGGACTGTGGTCCAGAGGGCCAGAGGCCCCCCACAAGGCACAGCTCCATGTCAGCCCATGAGTCCCCACCTCCCTCTCCTGCTCTGATCACATTTCTCCAAATGGTTCTGACACTAGAAAGAGGGTGGAGGACACAGAGAAGGCCCTGAGATGCCAGCGATGCGGACTGCTCAGTGAAGTGTCCAACACCGGGCACAAACCCTCCATGACGCCAGATCAATGCACTTCATACTCATGATCATGACTCAGAGAAAGAAGACCCCTGTTTCTTGAGCCCTCTCTGCTGATATGTCGCTCCAAGTATTTTCCTGACGAAAGTTTCTTCCAGACGTTATAGAAGCACAGAGACCATGTCATTTATTGACAATCAGACAGTTGTGAGCTGGAGCAGAGGGAGAGCACACGGTCTCCAAGACCCGCTGGACAGCAGTGATGTCCAGGAGACCCCTAGCTAAGCCAGCACATGGGCCCACTCCTCGGGACAAACCAAGGAGGAGAAACGCTGAACAAGACCAGCTTGTTCCAAGGCCTCCTGCTGGTGCACAAAAATCTAAAACACACCCCTCCCCCTCTTCCAGGTGTGTCTTGTCCTCTGGTCTGCTCCCGCTCCAGGGCCTGCCAGGCAGGGAATCCTCCTGGCTCTACAAAGGAGGGTCTGAACTCTGTGTCAGGAGAGCGAAGCTTGGTTACTTTCACGGGCAGAGAACCGACTGAGGGTGTGAGCAGGTGGCTTTCTGCTGTGTCCTTGTGGCAGAAAAGATTAAGAGGAACCAGGAGGCACGGAGTGTGTGTGCCGGGTATTGGGCTGCAAGGTGGCAGAGATGCCTTTTCCTTTTCTGCAGGGCCCTAGCACTTCCCCAGCCATTTCCTTAGAGCCGTGCTTCTCCAAAACACTCCTGGAAACCCTCAACTCCTGTTGCATATTCGCCATAGAGGAGGTAGCCTAAAGCTACCTGCACTAGGTCTGAAAAAGCTTCAATACCTCAGGATTTCTCCCCAAAGTCGATGGGACATGTGCTTTCCACTCCCTGGGTGTCAGTGAGGGTTCCAAGTGGTAGGTCCCAGATGCTGACTATGGAGGGCTCTGCAGAAGAGAAGGATGTCAAGAAAGGATTGGGGGCACTCAGAGTGGTGGAAAGGGCTGGAGATTCATATTGGAAGCTGAGCTTCCAGGAACATGGCCATAGGCTGCAGAGCAGGACTGGCCTGGTGAGGAGGCCTCTGCTGCCACCAAGGAGCCCTCGATGCTCCTTCCATGCCAGCAACTTGATTTTATCGCAGCTGCTTGCACTGCCAGAATATATGCCAGTTCTGTGCCAGGAACTCGACCTTGCAGCCACCACTTCCAGCCACCGCCAGAAAGAGAGAGAGAGAGAGAAAGAACCACTTCCATTCCCTTCCCTGTTGCCTCACAGGTCCCAAGATGCAGTGAGACACAGGTGCATCTCAGCGGATGCCTCGGCCACTCAGGCTCCTTGCTCTAGCTGCAAGGGAGGCTGGGAGAGCAGACCACCGTCACTCTCAGTTCCCATAGAGATCTATCACTTTCCATCTTTGCCCACTCCCCACCCTACCTTAGGACTCTCAAAGTGGAAGAAGGTTCACCACACACAGAAATAGGCAGGCAAAATGAATGTCTTCTAGCAGATGAAGAATCTAGCAGATGTCTTCACAATAACGCTTCCATACTTATGCAGTGGAAACGTGGGCATGACAAAGAGGCATCTCCATTGTGAAAATTCTCCCTGAATGATCCTGATAACCAACCACCACCCCTGAAAATTACCATGGTAATATTTTTTTAATGTTTTAAATGTAGAGGGTTGCATCCATTCCTCTGAGCTCTTCTCATTTGTGGGCAGCCTCTCTCAGACCCCTAGAGAGCCACATTCCACCTTTAGCTCAGATCCATTCACAACTGGTGCACTTGATCTGAGTCTCCTTCCACAGAAGGCCTCATGCTGGTCTTTGTCACTTCACAGGACTTCAAGGCGTCGGGAATGGAATCCGGAGATGGCAGAAACTAGAAGGAAATGACCTACATGGTAAATTCTCTCATCTTCATTTTATTTTCTTTCCAATCTCTTGAATTCAACACATTGAAAAATGTCTACGAATGTTGGGTTTCACTTGTTTGATGACTGGCCTAGATGTCTAACCACTCAACAGTGGCTGTTTGTGACTCAGCCAGGCCTCTGGGGCCACTGTGACCCTGGAAGATTTCCCTTGGCATCAGGTCCCCCAGTTTCCTGGAGGCTGTTGTGGGGGGCAATGCTATCAACTCGAGCACCCACTTGTTCACTGGCTGAGCTATAAAGAAAACCTTGGCATTGTTTGGGATAGTGGATTTGGGTGTGTCCCCAGGGGAGGGGCTTCCCAGGTTATGCAGGGCATCTATCTTTTAAAAATATTTCTAAACAGGGAAAACAGTGGCCTGCCTTGGGTGGTGTTACTTAAGGCCTGGGAAGATGCCAGTCCAGGGTTCTGTGGCTCCTGGCCTGGAACCCAGAATACAATAAGATCTGAAAGAAATCCCAGCTTCCAAAGCTACCTCTTTACAGTGCCAGGCGTCAGTCACCCTGCAAGCCCAGGATTTCTCTGGCAGTGCCATGCATGGACCATTATACTGGGCCTTATTCTGGCCCTCCTTGGGGGGCCCAGCCTCCATGGACAAATACTGTGGAACTGCACTGTGGGCCTGTGAGAATTCTAGCAAGAATAAGACCTCCACTCCCAGAGCCCCAGTAGGGGACTCAGCCAGACCCTGACTATCTGAGCCCAGGATCAGATGACTGACTCATCAAATGCCAGTGGGAAGGACCCATCCCCCATGACCCTCCACAAATGGAGAAACAAGACCCCAAATGAACAGGACTGAGCACCTATGTTCTGCCATCCTTCTGACAGTAACAGAGGGAGAGGACGAACTTCTAAAAGTGAATTCATTCATTCATTCCCTCAGTAAAGGTGTACAGTGATTGCTTGGTTCTGGGAAGTGTTCCAGTTGTTGGAGATGAAACTGAATGGAATAGTCAGGAATGCCTACCCTCCTGGGGCCATGTTAGAATGACTGCATCATAATGCCGTTCACCACAGCCAAGTCTCAGCACCCTGGAGGTGAAGAGCTTGCCTGTGTCCCCTGTGCTATGCATGGAGATAACTTATCCTCAAGACACCCTCCCCCAACCAGGGACCATCTTCGGAGTCCTGGCTGATGGGCTTGCATGCATAGGATGTCTTCCTTATCCTTGGGGTGGGACCATCAGATGGGAGACACACCAGTTCTAGCTCTACCTAAACGGACAGCTAAGTTAGCAAAACTGTGCTGTGGGTTCATGAGAAGCAGAAAAAGAATCAGACCTCCAAGAGACCTGACAGCCTCAGAAGCACATAGCAGCCCATGCAAGCGGGCATGCCCCACCAGTGTGCGGGTGGGTGGAGGGCAAGTGGGTCATGTAGGAGGAAAAACACACCCCGTCTTGGTTTGTTACAGCTCCTACTTCACCTGAGTTGTTGGAAATCCATCTTATGGCTTCTTGGGCATGTTGTTACATTAGAAGAGGTTTGAAGTATACTGAATTCATCCCCTTTTTACCATCTTCAGGGTTCCTGGTTTGGGGGAAGATTAGTGGAAAAACATAACAAAACACAAAAAGATATGGTAACTATTACAAGACTCTTCTTAAAGATGTGAAGTGGGTACTAGGTGCTAGTTAAGAAAGAGAATGCTTAAAGTAGTTCTTGCAAAATCACCCAAGAATTTTAAAAGAGTTTTAGGTAAATGCAGGGCTGGGGAGAGACTGCACAGAGGCCTTGAGCCCGGGAAAGGGGATTCCACCACTCTGCCAACATATGTAATTTAAAATTCACTTGAAGTAAAATTTTATTCATTTTTTCAAGTGGCATGCTTGTATGCAAGCAGAAGTTAAATCTACAGCTTCTTTCTGCGTTTTCTGACGGTGAGGTCCTGGGTACATACTTGCCTGGCTGGTGCTCAGGTCACCCAGCCCTGGTGACCAGAATGGTGCCCAGCCTTGGAAACTGGACGGCTTTCACCTGAGAAGGAAGCAGCTGCTGGCTTGTACTTGGTGGAGGGTGCACAAATGTGGATGAACATGCTGTTGGTCCCCCCTCTTGCTACTCATGCACTCCTCTGGCTGGGGTGCTGGCAGGATGGGGGGAGCCCAAGTGCTCCACACTTTTCTGAGCAGCAGGTGTTTGGGCTGAGCCATCAGCTTGCCCAGCAACGGGCTTCCCCTGCTGTGATTGGCTGCTTTCCTTGGTCCTGGCTGAAGTCTGCCTAGCAGCACAGGGACTAATGCCCCACAGCCACAGGGAAACCAGTTGTGCAGCCATGACTATAAATACCCTTACAGCAGCTATGCCAGCCAATCATCCTCCTTGAGGATTCCCTTCCCAGATCCTGTTTCCTCCACCCTCCAGCCTAGCGAAGATTACAGCCAGCTGTGCCCACAGGAGGTGGCCTCTTTGTCCTCGCCTGGGTCTGGCCTGGAGCTCCAGCCTAGCACATACTGCTTCACCCTGAGTTGGCACACACAGGCACCCTGACCCTTGCCCAACTGACCAACCTCAGCCTTCATGGGGCTAACTGACCTGGTTGGGCCTGCTACAGAGAAGCCTAGAGAGAGTGAGCTTCCCCAGGCAAGACCCACCCCCCACAAGGAGGATAGCAATCCAGTTCAGCTCAGTGAGCCACCCACCCACCGTGACCGGCTTCTGCCTGACCTAAGGCATGGAAATGCTGAGTGGCAGCTCTGGTTAGGTATACAAGCGATGACATATGAACAGAGCCAAATCGCGCCAGTGCTCCCGAGGCATACTTGCAACTGTGCCAGTGGTCACTTCCAGGGACAGGCCCAACAGCCTTTTTGCAGCTCAGCAGGAGGCCAGGGGAGAAGATGGCAGGCCGGGGTGGTAGTGGCCCTTCCCTAGCCTCATCCCTGCCCCTCTGAAGCAGAGGTTCAAGGGCAAGACCAGACCACCAGAGCTGCCATACATGTGCAGCAGAGATGGAGGGGAGGCGGTGCTTCCCACAGGAGGGGCAGGGGGCACCCTGCCATGGTCTATGGCAGGAGCTGGGCATGTCTCCATAGCAGCCTGACTCCACTAGGCTCTGAGCATGGCTCTGTGTCCCAGGGACACGAATATCACTAATGCATGGCAGGTGCCCTGCAAATGTTGGTGAACCTGAACCAAACTGCAAGCACCCCAACTCTGAGGCTATAGTAGGAGCAGGGTACCCTCCATTCCTCTCAGAGAGAGGCAGGAGGCTGAGCTCGGACTCAGGAGACTTGGGTTCAAGCCCGGGGTCTCACCTGGCCATGGGGTCTTTGGCAAAACGTTAACCAAAGTTAGTCAAAGCCACGGGCCCATGATTGAGGTAAGAGCCTTCCAGGCTGCTCCGTAGAAAGGTGTGGAGATCAGGGAGGCCTCACACTGTGCTATGGAAACTGGCCTGGCTGCACCAAAGTCAGGAGCGGTGGTCACTTAGCCCATGGGAGACGTGCCCAGCTTTTAGAAGAGAAACTAACCTCTGCTGGCCCCCGCTGGGAGTGAGAGGCTGTGTACACAGGCTCCTAGGCACTTGCCTCTGTGTTCAGATATAAGATTCTACTGATTCACACGTGTTGATACCCAGCCTGGCAACTCTCTGCTCTGCCCAGGGAAAATTCCATCCTACTCTGGGCCCCATGGTCACTGCATGCCCCTCTTGTCTTCCCTCAACAGGAAACCTGGTGGAGAAGCAGCATGCCCAGCAGACCCAGGTCATCACTTCCTACGACAACCAAGGTAAGGTTCCGCCACTACCTGTCCCCTCTCCCCCAGCTCCTGTGTGCCCAGATCTGCTGTCCTGGCCAGAGAGAGTGGGGTCAGAGCACAGACTGTGGAGAGCAGGGCCCTCTCTGCCCCGGGGATGCTGGAGCAACCTTCCCTCCCCACATCCCATGGTAAACAGTGAGAGGCTGGCCGTGTCCTGGGATAGAGCAATGAAGTCCTTGGGCCACAGAATCCGCTGCTGTCATCATCATCACCCTGGTTGTCATCACTTTCGCTGAGTGCTAACCTCACGTCAGGCACCCTGCCAGGCCACGTACATGGTCATTCTCACGTGGGTTATGCCTCACAACAGTCATATTTGATCGGTACTCTTACTGTCCTCATTTTACAGATGAGTAAACCAAGGCTTAGAAAGGTGGTCTTCTGTCCAAGATTGCAAGGCCAGCAAGAGTCAGAGCTGGAGTACTCCGTTCCCAGCACCATCCCTGCCCCCCACCACCCCAACCACCATCAAGACCTCAGCTGTCGCTCCTCTCACAGCACTGCTTCTACAGCCACCCTGGGACCCGGCTCCCCCCGCCAGGCCTCCCTCCTTCCGAGTCACGGCGGTTCCCTGGCCTCTCCCCCAGAGATGGAGCCCTCCCGGACAGGGCCCTCCACCCTGGGACAAGTTTAACTCAGCAGTGGGGATTCAGAGGGCCCTTCCTTAGGAATCCTCACTTTGCTGGACGGATCGTCCCAGAGGGGAGGGCAGGCGAGGGCGTCCGCTGCTAACTCTGCAGGAGACTAGATCTGAGAGCACCTCAGGGTGGAGGCAGGGTGGCTCACAGCTACAACTGGAGGAGAAGCCAGGTTAGAGCCCCACCCAACGTCCACTCCCCCACTCACTCACCTCCCCTCCCTGCAGCCGTGGCTTTCTGCTCTGGATTGAAGGGCCTGGGGCCTGAGAGCTCTCAAAGACTTGGACCTAAGACGTCACTGCCGGTGCCCTCAGTGCTCCTGTTCTAACTCGTAAGGCTATGTCCAGAAGGCGGTGAGGAGGAAACCCTGGAGGACTCAGAGGTCCTCGGGGAATTGCTCTGTAACACCAGCTACCTCAGCATCCCCAAGGATAGATGCTGGCAGACAGTGAAGAAAGGCCTGCCAGCTCAAGTTCCAGCAGGAAGTGGCTAGTTCTTCTTGCAGGCTAGGTCAGCATCCATTTAGGGCAGGATTCCTGGGACAATGGCTCCAGGACAAACCCAAGGTCACTCAGTGGGCCCACCTCAACCTGTTACCCCTCTGAGCACTACAGAGACAATCCTGGGCCCCCACTTCTCTGAAATGGACTAGCAGCAAGCAGCTCACCCCAAATAAGAGTGAGTGACATAAGAGTAAGTGACACCCCACTGAAATGAGTGTGGATTCAGTTCAGTTCAGTCGCTCAGTCGTGTCCGACTCTTTGCCACCCGATGGACTGCAGCACTGAGTGTGAATTAGCAACTATTTATCTTACTTAGTTCTGGCCATACCCCCTTGTGGGGTCATGATATTATCCCTGTTTACAGAGGAGGAAACTGAGGCTGAGGATGCTGTGGTCCCCAGGCAGGGTGCTCCTGCCAGACCTGTAGGATTGGACTAGTGAAATGGGGCCTTCCAGTTACCTTTCCTGTACCCCATACCCTGGCTCTTGTGGGCCACTCACATGCCTCCTCCCAGGATCTGAGGCTTTCAGAGGTGGCCTTGGACAAGGTCCACTGAAGATCGGGATGCAATGGGCCCTCCAGGTCTTATGGAAGCCTGGACCACAGTGAGGGAGAGGCTGCCCTGCTCTGGGGCTGCGGCAAAGTCCCCACTCATGCTGATCCATTCATTTCACAAAAAGCACCTCTGGATGATGGCACTGGGGATCCATCAGAGAACACAACAGACAAGGTTCCCTCCCTGTGAAGCTGACAACTGGTGAGAGAAACTGATGAACCTGACTAGAAAAATGCAAGGTGTCAGATAAGGTTGGGGGAGAAAATAAAGCAGGAAGGGGCATGTAGGGGGAAGTCACACAGCTGAGTATTCATTTCTGGTGGCTGCTGTGACACATAATCTCAAACTCGGTGGCTTAACACAAATGTATTTATTCTCTTCAATGGGCTTCTCAGGTGGCTCAGTGGTAAAGAATCCACATGTAATGCAGGAGATCTGGGTTCAATTCCTGGTTCTGGAAGATCCCCTGGAGAAGGAAATGGCAATCCATTCCAGTATTCTTGCCTGGGAAATCCCACAGACAGAGGAGCCTGGCAGGCCACAGTCCATGGGGTCACAAAGAGTCGGACATGACTTAGCAACTACAACGATATTCTCTTCAACAGTTCTGAGACTACAAATCCCATAACAGTCTCACTGGGCCAATCAGTCTCTTGGTCAGCATCAGGTTCCTTTTGGAGGTTCTGGGCGATAATCTTTTCCTTGACTCTGCTGGCTTCTAGAGGCTGCTGGCACTTGTGGATTTGTGGCTGCATCACGCCAGTCTCTGCTTCCATCGTCACATTGCATTCTCTCTGTAAAGTAGTTCTATCCCGCTCTGTTTTATAATAATCCTGGTGGTGGCACTGGGCCCACCCAGATAATCAGGATCACCTTTCTATCACGAGATCCTTAACTGAACCACATTTGCAGACTCCCCTTTGCCGTAGAAGGTAACATTCACAGGTTCCCAAATTAGGACATGGATATCTTTGAGGGCCATCATGCAGCTACCACAGGGAACAATTTAAAATAGAGTGGTTGAGAAAGGCATCCCTGAGGTGACATTTGAGTAAGGGAGGTGATGAAGGAGCAGGTCACGCGGCCTCTGGGGATGAGCTCCCAGCAGAAGGGGTGGTAACTTTATGCAACAGGTGACAGAATGATCATGGGAATCTTGGATCTTCACACGGAAGAGGTCTTTGCAAGATTCATCTGTGACAGGCCTGATGAGAGGGGAGTGATTATAGAAGCCACAGTGACCTCAGGCCCCAAAAGTTACTCTTTGCAAATCAGATTTCTGTTGAGGCCTCCTTCCTGGTCACCTACCCTCATCCCCAGGCAGACTGCCTGTGCCTTCTTTGATCAGGGCTGCACTAGGCTCCAACTGCCGTGTTTCCAGACCTGGGACATCCCTGGTGAGCTCCATTCTGCAGAAAGAATCATGAATGGCCCTGGGTTTTCAAGATCCCCGTGGAAGCCAGGGTCAGTCAGGCTGCAGGAGACAGCCTTGATCACACCTCTTGGCTGGTGCCCTGTGGCCTTGGCCCTGAGCTCTGGCACACTCGCAGTCACCCCACAGCTAGAGCTGCTGCTCAGGGCTTCCACCCTGAGTCAGACTGTACCTGGTGCGGCATCTGCAGAGCTGGACTGTCGCCGTCATCAGTCAGCTTGCTGTTCCCAGGGTGTCAGAGCTTACACTTCCTGCACTAATGCTGACTACCACACTCTGGGCAGAAACCTCTGAACACCCAGCCCAGGGCTGTTTAAGAGTTGGGTTTTTTAAGAAACACTTTAGCTGAGATTTTCTAACTCAGCTACTGCAGGAAAAATTCGAAGGCAGAGAATCCAGGTTGTAAAGGTGACAGCCAGTTATGGACAGAGTTAAGGAGCGTCTTAAGTCAATGATGACAAATATCTGACATGAATGCCGTACCACCACCCCCTGCCCCAGCACACACACAAATACACCCACGCATGTATGCATACACACACTCACATTCATATACACACGCACACACCTGACAGTCTTTGCTAATTGATAAGCGCTCCAGGCAGCCACTTCCAATCAGTCAGAGTTAATGAACAACACAAAATCCGTTTGCCATCTCTGTATTAGATGTTCAGAGCAAATTAGGTCTTCAGACAAAGCCTGATTCAAACCCGCAGAGACCTGGAGAGAAGCTGTTGGGTGAGAGGACTCTCCTGATGGGGTAGAAGGCTAGGCCTGCCTGCTGCATTGCCACATCTCTGGGGGTGGGAACAGGGTCTGGCAATCACTTCTCAGGTGTAGCAGAAAATAACCCCTAATATGCTTTTACTAAGGTAGCCAAAGTTTCAGCTTCACAAAATGCTGTTTCAGTGATAGCTGGTGGAACTGGGAAGCGGTAACATGAGAAAGTCTGGGGCAGGTGATCTGAAATCCCAGGAAGGCCTCCTTTGGGTATACTTGTGACTAAGATTAGCATCATGGTATCTGACTGTGCCTAGGGCTTAGATCTCACTTTAAAGTTTGTCCAAATGATATTCTACTTTTTATCATTGGCAAATTAATGTTTTCTTTAAAGTAAGAGTTTTGTTTGGTAAGGAATGTTGTACTTGGCAAACTCTTAGCACTTCACACCTTTAGGAAGCACGGGGTGATACTGCAACCATGTTCACTGGGGATAGTGTGCCCAGGTCCAGGACCGTTTGGAGCAGAGAAGCCTCCCAGAAGTGCCCTTGCACACCTGTGAATGAGAGCAAGAATCACACCCATCAGGGAGGCCGGGAGCTTTGCTATTCTCTTCAAGGGAGTGACGATTAATAGCACCACTTGGGGCAGAGCCAGGAGGGGGCCTCAGGAAAATGTCAGATCCCGGGAGGGGGTGCCAGGGAGAGGCGAGGCAGTTCAGGAAGGGAGAGGTGAGAAGGGGTGACTGATGCATGAAGGGGTGACTGGCTAGTGAGCTTCCAGCCAGGCGAGTGCCCAGTGGGAGACCACCTCAGCACCCACCTCGGAAAGGGCTTATAGAGTTTTGATTTTCAGCTCACTCATTCTCTGACATAGCAACATGGCTGGATAGGAGTGGTTGGAAGTACCTGGACATTAGGAGAAGTTTGGGAAAGAGGTTTGTTGTTGAGCCCTGGTAGTTCAGCTGGTAAAGAATCCACCTACAATGCAGGAGACCCCAGTTCATATTCCTGGGTCCGGAAGATCCCCTGGAGAAAGGATAGGCTACCCTTTCCAGTATTCTTGGGCTTCCCTGGTGGCTCAGCTAGTAAAGAATCCTCCTGCAATGCAGGAGACCTGAGTTCGATCCTTGGGTTTGGAAGATTCTCCTGGATAAGGGAACAGCTACTCACTCCAGGATTCTGGGCTGGAGAATTCCATGGACTGTATAGTCCATGGGGTCACAAAGAGTCAAACACGACTGAGCAATTTTCACTTTCAAACCAATAGTCAGGTCAGCTTTGCAGCTTCTCTGTACTTCTAGAGACTGTTGCAGCCCAGCGTTTTCCAAATTTTGTTTGACGAAATAATGCTGGGTCAAGTAGACTTCTGCAGAACTTCTCAGCTCGTTGTGTGATGCGACCTACAAAAGGGGAGGAAGTGGCCATTTTTCTCAAATCCTTTTTGTTATAAAACATCTAGTGGGCAAGTATAGCTTGGCACCCACTTTGAAGACCAGCTCTGAGTGTTCGGGGGAGAAAGCGGAAAGGCAGTGGTGAGTAGACCCCTGCCCCGGGCATTGTGGGAAGACACACAGCCATCATTTGCTGCCCATGGCGATGGTAGCAGATCCTCTGACCAGAGCTGAATGATGCTTTGAACTCTGAAACACTTAACATCCTAATTGTCAAGTCACAGGCTGATTTTCTCTGCCAGTGAATGTGCTAGAAACTACAGTCAAAATGAATGTTAACCCCTTCAAAGTAATCCCTTGGAGGCTACTTTGTACCTTTTAAACTTGTTTAAGAATTACTTTCCTTAACACGCAGAGCAAGGTTATGAGCTACACAAGAAAGTCAGTATTGTTATTCTGTGAAAACACATTTAGCAGGCAAAGGATTAGTAAATGGAGTTCTTATGAAATCAATAAGGAAAAAAATACCACATCAGTAGGTAAATAAGCAATTCACAAAATAAGTTTAAAACGGCAAATAAAATACTATACTGAAAAAAAATACAATACTGAAAACTTAATACACAAAAACAGTGAGATGTCACTCTTCATTGATTTTTTAAAAAACTTAAAGGATTAATGACAATCAAATGTCAAATTTTTGCAATACAAACCACCCCAAAATTCAGTTCCTTAAAACATTTAACAGCTCACAAGTTAACGGGTTGTCTGGATGTTCTTGTCTGAGCCACACCTGGCTGCCTGCAGGTCTTGGCTAGCCTCACCCCTGTGTGTGGTCAGTGGGAGGGCTGGCTGAAGATCAGCTGGTCCAGGGTGGCCTCACCTGCGATGGCTCTGCTCTGCTCCCTGTGGTCTCTTGCCCTCCGCAGGCTAGGTTAGGCACAGTTACATGGCAGTTGTGGCTGGAATCCCAAGAATGGAGTGGAAGCAGCAGAGTCTCTTGACATAGGTTCCAAGCCTGCACAGCATCATTTCATGCTAATTGGCCAGACTACATCATCAGGCCAGCCCAAATGTGGGAAGGAATGAAAGACCTCTTTTTGGAAGGAAATACAAAGTATTGTAACCAATTTTGCCACTAAACACAGAAAGAGTGAGCAAAGTAGACACTCTCTTACACTGTTGAGAGAATCATAAAATCATTCAGGAGATTTTGCCAATATCTAACAAAAGCCTTAAAAATCTCCATACTCTTCAATACATGTTTAAGAATTTATTTGAAGAGACCAATTTGAAGAGTGTGTAAAGCAGTGTGTCAGAATGTTTGGGTTTCCCTGGTGGCTCAGTGGTAAAGAATCTGCCTGCCAACACAGAAGATGCAGGTTCATTTCCTGGGTCAGGAAGATCCCCTGGAGGAGGAGATGGCAACCCACTCCAGTATTCTTGCCAAGATAATCCCATGGACAGAGGAGCCTGGTGGGCTACAGTCCGTGGAGCCACAGAAGAATCAGACACAACTTAGCAACTAGACAACATCAGAATGTTCATCACATCATTGTTTAAATAGCAGAACATTTGGGAACTCTTAAATATCCAACAAACAGAAATTTCTTCTTATGATTATAAACCATCTGTAGAACAGAGTACTATGCAGCCATTTAAAATGACTTGTGATGATATTCAGTAACATGTAATGTAAAGACAAGTGAAGAAAGCAGGGTACAAAAACATGTTTATTATTATCCTGCTTTGCATTGTCACCTATTTTACATTGTTCTGTATCACATAAGTTCTGTTTTAGTTCTACTTTTACTTTTGCATTTGATTGGTATTTTTAAATTTTTATTTTAATTTCAATTAGCATACAGTATTGGATTTTCTGGTGTGCAGTTCTATGTGTTTTAACACATGCTCAGATTCATGATACCACCACCACAATCAGAATACAAAGCAGTTCTGTCACCCCCAAAATTCCCTTGTACAGACTCTTTGTATAGATTCACATCTTCCCGTCACTCCTAAGAGTATTGTTGAGAAGTATCGCTTGACATGGCTGTACCAAAAGGTGTTTATCCATTCACCCACTGAAGGACATTTAGACGTTTCCAGTTTGGGGTAATTATGAATAAAGCTTCTATAAGCATTTGTGTACATGTTTTTGTGTGAATGTAAAGAGTATCATTTCTCTGGGATAAAAGCACAAAAGTATACTTGTTGAGTCATATGTTAAGTACATGTTTTGTTTTTTTAAGAAACTGCTAAACAATTTTCCAGAATGGCTGCATCATTTTACAATATCACCAGCATCTGTGAGGGATCTAGTTTCTCTTCAACCTTATCAGCATATAGCATTATCATTATTTTTTATTATTGCTCTTCTAATAGATGTAGTATCTCATTCTGTTTTCAGTTTGCATTTTCCTAATGGTTAATCATGTTGAACTCTTATTTGGTGAGATATCCATTATTTTACCCGTTTTCTAATTGGATTGTCTTTGCACTTTTGTAAAAAATCAATTTGCCGTATTTGTGTGGGTCTATTTCTTAATTCTATTATGTTCCATTGAGCTATATATCTATCACTTTGTCAATATCACACTGTGTGATTACTGTAGCTTTATAGAACATCTTAAAATCCATTGGTGTTCTCCTATCTTTTTCTCAAAATTAACTTGATTTTTCTAGTTGCAATATCTTTCTATCTAAATTTTAGAATCATCTGGCCTATATTTACAATCTACAAAATTCCTCCAAGGAGTTTAATTGAAATTGCATGAAATCTATAGATGAATTGCCAACTTGACAATACTGAGTCTTCCAGTTCATGAACATAACATATTTCCCTGTGTATTTAGTCAGTCGGTTCAGTCCCTCAGTAAGGTCTGACTCTTTGTGACCCCGTGGACTGCAGCATGCCAGGCTTCCCTGTCCATCACCGACTCCCGGAGCTTGCTCAAACTCATATCCATCAGGTCAGTGATGCCATCCAACCATCTCATCCTCTGTCGTCCCCTTCTCCTCCTGCCTTCAATCTTTCCCAGCACCAAGGTCTTTTCCAATGAATTTAAGTCTGCTTTAATTTGTTTGATCATATTTTTTAGTTTTCAGCATAAAATTCCTGCATTTTTTTTAAGATTTACACTTAACTATTTCATTTTTTGGAGCCTTGGGAAATAGTAATTTTAAAATTCAATTTCTAATCATTTATTGTCAACATAAATATAATTGATTTTGAGGTGCTGACCTTGTATCCTGTGACCATTCTTAAACTTACTTTTTAGTTCTAGGAAATTCTTGTGTAGGTTATTTGGGATTTTTCCATGTAGACAGACATGTCACCTGTGAATAGGAGAGTTTCACTTCTTTCTTTGTAATCTATATGACTTTTCTTTCTTTCTCTTTTATTTCTATTATTTCACTGGGCAGAACTTCAGTACAGTGTTCATTAGGAACAGTGAGAGTGGCTATCCATGCCTTGTTCCAAATCCCTGGGGGGAAAGATTTACACTTTTCACCATTAAATATCCGGTTAGCTCTAGGTTTTTGGTAGGTGCCCTTTTCCAGATTAAGAAGCTTCCTTCTGTTCCTAGTTTCTTGAGAGGTTTGTTGAGTGGATATTAAATTTTGTCAAATGCTTTTTCTGTATCAATTGATATGATCATGTGAGTCTTCTTTAGCCTGCTAATATGATGAATTACAATCACTGATTTTTTCAAATATTGAGCTAACCTTGCATTCCCAAAGTGGTATATTATTCTTTTACTATACTGCTGGATTTAATTTTCTAATATTTTGTTGAGAATTTTTATGTTTATGTTTACAAGGGATATTGAATCTATAGTATTCTTTTCTTATACTGTCTTTGTCTGGTTTGGGAATCAGATTGATGATGGCCTCATAAAATACATATGAAGTATTTGCTGCTCTTCTATTTTCTGAAGGATCTTGTGCAAAATTGAAAATTAAACTACTATGACAGTTTTGTTAGAATTTGCCAGTGAAACCTTCTGGACCTGGTTTGGGTTTGCTTTTTGTTTGTTTTTGAAAAATTTTGAACTACAAGCTTAGTTTTAAAAATACATATGGGAAATTTCAGGTTATTACTCCTTCAGTGAGTTTTGATAGTTTATAGCTTTCAAGGAAATGGTCCATTTCAGTGGCAGAAATTACCTGTATAGAGTTATTTTACTATTCCTCATTATTCTTTTAGTATACATGGGATCTAGAGTGATAGCCCTCATTTAATTCCTGTATTGACGTCTTGATCCTGATTTGTGTCTTGTCTCTCTTTATTTGGCCACTCTAGTTAGAGGTTTATCAATTTTACTGATTTTTTCAATGAACCAGCTCTTGGTTGTGTGGATTATTCTGTCATTATTTCTTCGAATATTTTTCTGCATCACACTGTTTCTTCTCTATTTCTGGGATCTCAGTAACAGGAGTGTCAAATCTTCAGGTACCATCCCACAGGTTCTGTTCACTGTTTCCCTCTGTTGTTCTTGTTGAGTAATTCTATTGCTCTCTGTTCAAGTTCACTGACTCTTTTTCTGGTCATCTCTACTTTGCTATTGAGTCTATGCAGGTCTTTTTTAAATAATTGTATTTTTCAGTTCTAAAATTCTTATTTGTTTCTTCTTTTTATCTTCCAAGTTTTGCTAGTACTTTGTGCCTTTTCATTTATTTCAAGACTATTTACCTTACTTTTTAGAGCATGGTCATCATGGCTGTTTTAAAATCTCTGGCTGATAATTCCAAAATCTGTGTCACCATCAGGTTAGCATCTATTTATTTTCTTTTTCTTTTTAAGTTGATGTTTTCCAGGATCCCTCTATACTGAGTAACAGGGTTTTAGCCTTTGCCAGGTCTGCACCGCACATGCACCTCACAGCAGCCAATCAAGCCATTGTTTTATACCGTAGTTTAGTTCTCAAAGACTGTGATATCATGTTTAGGATGAGCGTGTGCACAATGTGAATGAGATCCATTCATGTAGAGGTGACCTCAAGAGTTCATCCATAACTTTATGGAATTGCTCTCTTGATTCCCTCCTCTTTACAACCCACTTGCCAGTCCTCCAGCCCTAAATCTTGGGACTTTAGCTTTCCTACTCTTCTGGGTGCATCTCTGTGTCTGCATCTGGAAACAACCAGTAGAGAACAGAGAGAGGGAAAGAAATCAATGAGTATTTTCCCCTACACTATTGGGAATCACAGCTTCACTGGTAACCACCTCCCTTACAAAGACTTAGGTGTCTGTTGGGCCACCAAACTCACTGCTGTACTGATGCCAGCAGAATTTCCCTGGGGGCTGAGTCAGGAGATGAAAGAAAAAAGGGAAAAAACAAGAGAGGGTTTCCTCCACTATGACTCTTCGAGTTCTCCTTTCTCACTCCACAAGCCAAAAGAAAGAGCTTCTCTTGGAGCACTTTTTCTCTGCATCCACCGTGCCCTTATGCATTTGGGTCTGCCTTTGAGTCCAGTCTAGGTAATGCCATAGGGGAAGGGAATGGTCAACTCTGCCAATTTGATGATGCTTTAAATTCTAATCTTCTTCCCCAGTTTGCCTTCTAGCATTTGCTTTGAAGCGTCCTCAAACAGTCGGTCTATTCATTCTTTCCAGTGCATTGAGTGCGAGAGACACGGTGGAAGTTGTTTACTCCATCCTGCCCAGATCTGGAAACTGTCTGCTTATTTCTTGCTTTGGGGTTTTGTAAACAAAAATTATCCGCATATTGAAAAGAAAGGTCTACAACCAATTGTGTGCTGTTATTCAAACATCCGTCATGAGACATTGCACCCTTTTCTGGCAGCATCTGGCTGAGAATATTATCTATTCCTTTGCAGGAACACAGCTGACTGTGGAGGTCCACCCTCGGGATGCCATGCCCCAACTCTTCAAGAAGTTTTCCTTAGCTAAACGTACGTGCGTACAGGGCTGCTCATGTTTGGAGGGGTGGCACGGAGGGCTGGGGCAGCTGGAAGGGCCAGAGCCCAACCCGGGGAACCTTCTGGGGGAAGGAGGAGTGACCTGAGCCTACACACAGGGAACCAGCAGAGCCATGGCAGCTTCACCCTGGGACACTCTCTTCTCCACACTCAATAACCCCTGTTCTTGGGTCACACAAGGCATTTAGCTAAACGCGAATTTCATCACAAGAATTTTGTTGTTCTTAGACGCCGTGTATTGACTGCTTAAAAAGTGGTATGCACTGTCCATAAGCACTGTACACTCAATAGGTTTTTAAGTCTTTGTTATTCACCAGTATTAGCCCTACTTTTTAGATCAGCAAAGGCTCAGAAATGTGAGATAACTGCCTGTCTCCTAATTAGGAAGCAGATCAGAACCCAGGTCCAAATGAAGCCCATGCCCTTAGCCACTGTGCTTGGCTGCCTTCCGTGCTCTGCGCACGGGCCCAGACCCAGGCCTGCGACATCTCACTGCTCCCTTCATGGTCCTTACCCTGTATCTGTCCATCTTGGGGCTACACAGGGGCCTGGGGAAACTCCAGCCAAGGAACAGAAGCTGCAGAACAGCCCAGGCTGACGTGCACTGCACGTCCACTTGCGGGGTGGGGAGCCGCAGGGCAGGTCCCCTACAGCTGCCTGGTCCTACAGACCTCAGCAGCCAGGAGATCGGGAGGGCAGGCCCTGGGAGTCAGCTAGCTGGGTCAGATCTCAGCTGTGGGACCTCAGGTAAGTAGCTTAACCTCTCTTTTGTACTCAACTTCCTTATGTACAAAAGGAGGAAAATGATTCAAGGTCCCTCAAAGGATTGCTGTGAGGTTACGTGAGACAGTCAATAAAGCACAAGCCAGGCAATAGTTAAGTACACAAAAAATCTGGCTACTATTTTGAACCCCTATCACTCTACCGAAGAATGTAGATGGAAACAAAATATGAACGGAAGAAAGACAAGGCCCACTGTTTCTCAGAATGACCTACGTACATTTGCAACCTTCTATTTTTTTTTATTTACAGCCAACAATGACCTTCAAGAGCAAAGAATAACTTCCCTTGGCAGCCCTATCCCCAGCTCCTCCTGGTTCCATCCAGGACCCACATCTTCCTGACCTGGTTTCAAATCAGCAAGAAATTATCTCCTGTTGTTTATGGAGTCTAATGACAATTAGTGAGCATTCTGCCTTACTGGGCTTCCCTAGTGGCTCAGATGGTAAAGAATCTGCCTATAATGCAGGGGACCCGGGTTCAATCCCTGGGTCATGAAGATCCCCTGGAGGAGGGAATGTATCACTACCTACTCCAGTATTCTTGCCTGGAGAATTCCATGGACAGAGGAGCCTGGTGGGCTACAGTCTGTGGGGTCGCAAAGAGTCGGACATGACTAAGCGACTAACACACTCTCTCTCTCACACACACACACACACACACACACACACTGCCTTAATAGTCTTGCATTTATAGATTTGATTGCCCTTGAACCTTCCTGAGGAATATTTCCCCTCTTTCCCCTCTCATGTCTGCTCATGGTCAGTTCTCCTGAGATCATCTGGCAGTGTGAATTGACTGACACCCTCAGGATCTCCAGCTGTGGTCCAAGACAGCAGGAGCATCCAGTGTGGAGGCAGGAACAGGGACTCCAGGCCTGCTGAGTAATCCTAAGCCTCGATGTCCTAGAACATTCTTTCTCTGCTCACAGACTGAACTCCTCTTTCTTGTCATCCCCCATTGGCTCTGAGTCCTCCATATCTCACCAGAAAGCCCAGGGCAATCCTAGCAGTAGTTTGGTGGTGGGTGGGAATGAGAGCAGGAATACTGTGAGAGGGAGAGTGAAGATGAGGGGTCAGAACCACCACACAGAATCATCTGTGCTTGCCTTTCTATTTCTTCTGAAGTGTCTCTACTCCTGACCTTTGGGATATTGTAGGTTTACAAGTTGATAAAAATGGAAACACAAGACCCCGGCAGCCTGGAGGGAAAGATACCCATGGTAAGTTGCAAAGCCTTCTTGGGATTGTTTTCTGAGGTTGGGTTAGCCTCATGAGCCAATCTGCAGTCAGTTGGAAATGGCTCCCTGGAGCAGTCCAGCTCCTTAGAGCTGGGTATCTGGGGCCATGTTGGGGCTCAGAGGACAAGACTATCATGATTGACTGGCAATATCTGCTATGGACACAGGTGGAGAAGTGAAAAGCTCACACACCAGATGTGATCCCAAAGCTAAAGCACAAACCCCACCAATAACAAGGCAGCCCATTATGGGAAACATTAGAACAGAATTCAGAATTGAATTAAGTTTTAAAGCAAGTGTCTGTAAGGTAGGAGGCATGTGAATCAACAGAGTGAGACAGGGGAAGAAATCCTGAAAGGGTGATGGACAGCCTGGGCTCAAATCCTAATTTTGTTCCTCACTCACCTTCCCATAAAGAAGGCTGAGCACCAAAGAACTGATGCTTTCAAACTGTGATGTTGGAGAAGACTCTTGAGAGTCCCTTGGACAATGAAGAGATCAAACCAGTCATTCCTAAAGGAAATCAACCCTGACTATTTATTGGAAGGACTGATACTAAAGCTGAAGCTCCAATACTGGAAAAGACTCTGATGCAAGGAAAGATTGAGGGCAGGGAGTGACCAAAGATGAGATAGTTGGATGGCATCACCGACTCAATGGACATTTGAATTTGAGCAAGCTCTGGGAGATAGTGGAGGACAGAGGACAGAGTGCTTCAGTCCATGGGGTCACAAAGAGTCAGACACAACTGAGCAATAGCAACAACACCTTCCCTGTGCCTCAGTTTCCCCCTCAGTAGACCAGATGGCATCTAAGGCTTAGTACATTTTGTTACTTCTTCCTAATGTTTTGCTTTAAAATGAGAATAATTTAGTTAATGCCACTGGTATTTTAAGTGTATTTATGCAAAATCATATTCAAATCTTACATAATCTGCTCAAAAAGTAAATTTAATGAGGCATAAATCATTATGGGTATTTTTAATGTTCAGATATTGTAAAATGGAACCAAGAAAGGGTAAAACTAATAATAGGGTTTTCAGTCCCATTTTAGAAATGCCATCCTTCTTCGAAATGGGGGCAGGGGAGACCTCATTTGCAGAGCTGAAGCTTGTTAAACGTGTAAGTCCATTTCATATCCACTTAGGTCACCGTGATGGCCCTTGTCAGAGGTGCAGGAGCCACAGTCCATGGGGGGAGAGGACACTGAGATGGGGGGAGCTCAGCAGGGCCTACTGCTGCATCCCCATCCCTTCTGAGGGCCCAACTGGGTGAGGGCCCCATGGTGGACCACCCAGGATAGGCTCTGAGGTGATCTGAGTAATCAGAGGGGAGAAATCCCAGCTCTGGCATGAGACAGGTGAGCCATGATGGCACTGGGTTTCCAGGGAGCCTCTGGGTAAAACTGTGCAAGACAGAAGGCTGGAGGCAATCGGGGGAGGGGAGCCAGGGAAGGTCTTGGTCCTTGTAGAGGAGCAGAAAATGAAGAAAGAAGACGCTGGGTTGCTGAACAAGGCCGCAGCCTCAAGTGGAGTTTGCACTGCCTGCCCACCCACCACACACCCTGCCTTCTCTTAGGACAGGAATAGCCTCAGATCCTGGTGTGTCAGAGGCTCCCCACCCTGCCCCATGTGAGGACTACTGCAGCGGGTTAGCAGGGACTGAGGGAGCAGAGAGAGGTGGCCAAAGCCAATCTGAGCTTGAGAAGGAAGTAAAAGGCTTCGGTCCTAACAGGAAGGGGCCCGCATCAGTGGGGACACGCAGAACAATCCGTGTGGCCTGCTCCTGATGCTGAACTTGACTGGAGCCTGGGATCTCCTCTGTGGCTGGACAATGGCCAGCTCCCTAACCAGCTGGCAGTGCCTCACATGCAGTGCCAGCCCAGGGAGTGTTGCAGAGCAGTTTAGGCGAGAGCTGGTGGTGACACCTTGTCCCCACCAAGGAAGCCACTGCATCCATCTCAGTGAGAACAGCAGCTCTGCCTCCAAAACACTGTCTCCAACTCCTTTCCACTCTGACTTACAGCCCCGGTTCTGACTGCGCAGCCTCCGTGCTTGCTGCTGTGCTCCTCCTGTAGCTTGTGTACCTACTTAAAAACATTTAATAAATTATTCTTCTGCTTAAATTAAAAATAGAGGGGGCTGTCCTCAAAGGATGTGTGGGTTACATGCAGGAACAGCTCCGCACTGGGCACAGAGGTTTTATATCCCTGTTCTGTGCTTGCCTGCAAAGGACCCCCTCTTTGCACCCTTCCAGGGAGCAGAGCACCTCTAACCTTACCACGTGATCCACTATCTCGTTCACTCCCCCAGGTACCCCACAGATACATGCTTGAGACCAGGCTACTGGATTCAGCAACTCCCAGTGAGGGAGATGTCGGCCAGCCATTCCAGGCCATGTGCAGTCCCTCCAGGCACTTACCCCATCTCTCTGCTCCTCCCAGGCTTGCTGTCATGTCCTGTGGCCCCCAAAGCACCCCTCACTCACCGCCCCCTCCATCATGACATGGCAGAATGAGAGTTGACCCCCTGGAGTTGGGGGATCAGTGACCCTTTGGCTCCATCCTCTTCCCACTCCCTCCCTGACCTCCCACCCAGGTTGCCTGACTTTGGTCAGCCTGGGCCTTGAATAAGAAAGACCCAGCCAAAACCCAGGCTCTTCTCTGGGCTGGGGCAGGGGTTTGCTGCCTGTCCATCCTTGGGTTGCTCTGACCATTGATCAGTTAGCTCTGCAGTAGCTATCTGAGTCTGCCCTGGGTCTGGACTCCCTCTGAGAAAGGCAGGACATGGGTGAGGGATTCTGAGACTCAGCCTCCCTTGGGGCCCCCCACCTTACCTTAGGCACCTGTTGCCAGAACTCTTAACTTTCTCATGGTGCATGCAGTCAGTCTCCAGCTGATCACGGGCAAGGGAAGAAGCCTGTCTGGGTGCCAGACGCACCTCACCGCATGGAGGCCCAAGTGGCCAAGAACCACCATGCCCTCCTCCAACACCCAGAGTGCCCTGCAGCACAGCCACCCGGGGCACCAAAGCCAGGGCATCAGGGGCCAGCAGCATTGCCTGGATGCTTCCCACAGAGCACTGTTTCTGGAAAAGCTAGCAGAGAATCTGCAGAAACCTACCTGTAGGAGAAGGGATTCTATCGCAGTCTGCCTGGGGCTGCTGAGTTCACTGAGGTGCATTCTCTTTACTGCTGACTTTCCAGGTCTCCTTAGGGTCCCTGTGAATCTCCCAGAGGACTAGAGGAGTTGCGACAGTTCCCAAAGAGGAAGCGTTCTAGGAGATCTAGCTCTTGAGAGCAGTGTTTCAGTCTAGGAGTCATGCTGAAGGTCAGGCAGTCACGGCTCCTCACAAAGACAGGGAGGCCTGCGCCAGGCAGTCCTGTTGGCCAGTCACAGCCACTGACCAGCCTTCCTGTTTCCAGCCTACCCCTGGGATCGCTCCAGCCTGAAGTCCATGGCCCTGGACCTGCGGCAGTTTGAGAAGCTGGACACCTATGCCTCACAGGTAGGAGAGCTGGCCCCTCTGCCTGTGTGCCCCCCACCCCTCAAGACAGCTTGGAGTGTCCTAACCCAGGGTGGCAAAGCCTCTGCCCGACCCTCGTGAGTGCATCCTGAGTCCCTTGGGTGGGTGGTCCTGAGTGCCTTTCCACAGCGTGTGGACGGGGGACAGAAGGCCCCTGGCAACCTCTAATTCTGCTCCTAGGTACATAGGCCCAAAACACAAAGACAGATCCTCAGATACTTGTTCACCAATCCTCGTAGGGGCAATATTCACAATAGCCAAAAGGTAGAAACAATGTAAGTGGCCATCAGAGATGAATGGATAACCAATTTACTATCTCCATGAATTTATCTAGTATTTCATGTAAGTGGAATGATACACTGTGTCTTTTTGTGTCTGACTTGTTTCACTTAGCATCGTGTTTTCGAGGTTCATCAAAGTTGCAACATGTAGGAGAACTTCATTCCTTTTCATCAGTTCAGTTCAGTTCAGTCACTCAGTCGTGTCCGACTCTTTGTGACCCCATGAACCGCAGCACGCCAGGCCTCCCTTGTCCATCACCAACTCCCATGGATGAGTAATATTTCATTGCATGGATATACCATACTTGGCTATCCATTCATCTCTGGCCACTTACATTGTTTCTACCTTCTGGCTATTGTGAATATTGCCCCTAGGAGGATTGGTGAACAAGTATCTGAGGATCTGTCTTTGTTTTTTGGGTGTGTATACCTAGGAGTGGAATTGCTGAGTCTCATGGTAATTCCACGTTGAAATTTTTGAGGAACTACCAAACTTTCCCACAGCAGCTGCATCGCTTTACATTCCCACCAGCAATGTACAGGGATTCTAATTTCTTCACATTTTCACCTTTGTGTGTGTGTGTGATTGCCTACCTTTTTTTAAACTACAGTCATCCTAGTGGGTGTGAGGTTGTATCTCACTGTAGGTTTGATTTGCACTTCTCTACTGACTAATGATAGGCTTCCCTGGTGGCTCAGAGGTTAAAGCGTCTAATGATAAACATCTTTTTATATTTTTATTGGCCATCTAAATTTTTGGAGAACTGTGTATTCATGTCCTTGTCCCATTTTAAAATTGGGTTTGCTTTTGTTGTTGAAATACAGGAGTTCTTTGTATATTCTGGATATTAAACCTTTATCAGATACATTATTTGCAAATATTTTCTTCCATCTGTAAGTTATCTTTTCACTGTCTTAATATTGTCCTTTGATGCACAGAAGTTTTTATTTTTATGAAGCTCAATTAATCCATTTTTTCTTTTGTATCCCATGCTTTTAGCATCATATCTAAGAATCCATTGCCAAACCCAAAGTCATGGTGATTTACCCCTGTGTTTTCTTCTAGGAGTTTTATGGTTTAAGTTCTTATATTTAGGTCACTGATTATTTTTGAGTTAATTTTTTATACAGTATGACGTAAGGGGTCCAACTTCATTCTTTTGCCTATGGATACCCAATGTTCAGGCCCTGATGTAGCACACCCCTCCCACTCCCCAGGTGACAGTCAAGAGTGGCCTTGAGGAGCTGGTGAGCGACCTGCTCCAGGAGGCCCACAGTGACCTGGAGATTGTCCGTGCCATCTGGATCTGGATCTGCCACCACATAGGTAGGCCCGCCTGTGGAGCTGCTGGCTCTGGGACACCGTTCCCAGAGGAGCATCTCTGGGCTTAATTCCATCACCAGTGTGTGTGCAATAAGATGGAAGGTGGAGGAGAAGGGCTCCCAGGGTTCATTAACCAGACTAAGGAAGGTTAACTCATACGCACCAGCTGTCCGTGTTTACGCCCCCGAGTCTGTGTGCTCCGTGAAGGGCCAGGGGTAGAGATCCCACCTGGCCCTTTGCCCACAGCCAGAGCTGAGTCCCATCACCCAACTACAGCCTTCCCTCAGTCCTGCCTTCCTGGTCGACCTGCTCCACAGAGATAAGAACCCAGAGCAGTAGGTCATCTCCAGGAAGGAGGTGGCTGGGGATGAGTCAAAGTTGTTTGAAAAGTTACTGCAGCACCAGAGGTTTCTCAAAGCATCCATGCCAGGAAGGGTGGGCACCCCTCTGCTTGTTCCTTACTGCCACACCAGTGACCTCGCTGCCACTCTCAGCCTGGTCTCCAAGTTCTGACAGCCAGGGGCCACGCAGCTGCCCCCAGCTCTGCACAGGACCCCCTCAGCTGTCTGACCAGCTCAGGCAAAGCCCCAGGAGGTTGCTAAGGGGAAGCTGGCTGCTGCCTCCTACAGACCATGGAGAAGCCAAGTGGCAGGATGGACTTCTAGAGACTTCCCTGCGACATAGTGACCAGCGAAGATCCCCTACCTGCTGTCACTGGGCTTTCCTTTTGTCCTCCCAGAGCGGCAGTTAGGGACGCAGCTTAGAGGATGAACTCACCTGACACAGGTAGGCCATCTGGCCACAGGACCTGAAGGGCCACCTTCTGCCACGTCAACCTCAGCAGTTCAGCCTGGGCCTAATAAGGGAGCAGGATGGGAATCAGAACATCTGATATGACTTTGTGTGCGGCCCCCACTCTCACACACACACCCTCACACACACACACACACCCTCACACACCCTCACACACCCTCACACACACACACACACCCTCACACATATCCACACACACCCTCACACATACTCTCACACACACCCACACACCCTCACACATACCCACACACACCCTCACACACACATAAACACACCCTCACACACACACATACCCTCACTCACACACACACACACATCCTCACACACATACACACACCCTCACACACACACCCTCACACACACCGTCACACACACACATCCCGTGGGCACACGTGGGCACACACACACCCTTTGTTGCCTCAAAGGCCACAATGATTTCTGCCTCAAGGCCTCACACAGGTCTTAGGCTCTCTCGTTAGCCAAGTAAAGTGGCCTGTCTTCTCTTTTTGGGACGAGCGTTAACAGTAACTCAGCTCCATGTGCATAGATAGCGTGAGGCCTTGGCCTTGGGGCTGCAGCAGGGGTGGGGGAGCAGCCTCACTGGCTCTGCTTACAGAGCTGCGTGCAGAGCCCCCAACTGCCCAAGTGACGTGTTGGTCCCTCCCCTCCAGCCCCTGCTCAGAGACCTAAAGAGCCAGGTGGCCCCTTCTGCCAATGCCTTGCACTTCCTCCCACCACCCAAGGGTACATTTCCCAGATATCACCCAGCCTGGGGCCCTGTTCCCTTCAGTCCACAGCAGCCTCTCCTAGGCCCAAGGGAGGCCAGCCCACATGATGCTGGAAGCAGAGCAGAGGGCAGGGGCAGAGGGGTGGACCCCTCTCTCCTCTGCACCAGCCTGCTCATCTCCAAGGACCTGGTTCCTCACAGCCTCCTTCTCTGCTCTCCAGAATACGACATCGAGGCTGCCCAGGAGAAGGACCGCCAGGCCTTCAAACCCACTGTCATCCTGCAGACCCAGAAGACCAACTGTGACGGCTACGCTGGGCTCTTTGAGAGAATGTGCAGGTACAAAGTGCTCCCAGGCTGACCACCCTGACCCAGCGCCTCCCCCTGCCAACTGCCCTGTGCCTTCACCCACGCACTGGACCTGAAATGGGAGTTTGCAAACTCTACTCTGAATCCAAGTGAGTCTTGAAAAGGTCAATTTCTCCCTTTTTAACACCAGCATAATTGACTTTGTACCATCTGCCGGGCTTCGCGATACATTAACATAATGGCAGATGAATGCACGGAGATAATTTGGTTATAAAAGGCCCTTTTTCCACCTTCTCCCATCTCTGTGCAGCTGAAGGTTAGAAGAATGGCAGATGTGGGAATGCCAGGACCATGGCTGCAGGCGCCAGGAGGACTATGAAAGGCTGTCCTCGGGGCTGGCGCAGGGGCCTCTTGGGGGAACAAAGTCCCCCCACCTGAAAAAAATGTGTCCATTGGAAAAGCTGAATCACTGGGCAGCAGCTCCTCTGGGCTCTGTTTCCGATGCTCTGGGAGCAAGCACCTGGCCAGGATGCCTGGGGCGGGGTGGGGGAGGAGCGGGGGGCGACGCAGAGGTGGTGAGAGCAGGCGAGTGGCTGGTAGGGAAGGCATTGCTGTTTGGAGACCTCACTGCCAGTTCTGTGTGACCTGGAGATGGACTCCAGGCTGGGGGAACCCTGCTGACCCTACAGTTTCCTGTGCCCACTGTCTAAGTTCTGCCGTGTTCCTCCAGTAACAATCAGCCAGCCTTGGGGGCCACTGCAAAGCCCCTCCCCAGGGGGTAGACAGACTGCACCCACTGCCTGTGCTGGCCTCTGGGAATGAGTCTCCTCAGGCTCCCAAGCCTCAGCCGACCAGAACTGCAGGGGGCAATTCATCAAACCAAGAGTAGAGACGATAACTAAAGTGTCCGCGGGCAGGTAGTGGTGTGACAGTGTTGTACCACGGCCATATGATGTCCTGCTCCCAGGGGGACCCGCCACCCACTCCGGGCCTGACCCCCAGCCCTCCAGGCTCCCACCCTCATCACCACCACCCATCACAGACACGCTGTTCCATCCCTTCTGTTCTCTCTCTGCTCTTCCGTCCCCTACGTCCAAGCCCACCCCTGAGACCACAGCCCCCGAGGGGACCCGAGGGTCAGCAGGCAGAGGATGCCAAGCCCTCTGCAACCCACCCCCCTACATTCCCACGCTACCCCAGACCCAGGCACCCCACATACATTCAGGGCTTCTAGGAACCCGGGTCCTCACCAGCCCCCTGCCCTGGCTCCCGGGCCCTAGGTTCTGAACAAGACTAAAAGCTCACACTATCCCCATAATGTCCTCCAAACTGCAGCCTCTCCTCCCTTCCAGCTCTGCCCCCTCTGCCACTGCCCTCACTTGCGGCTAATCCTGCTCCATCTGCTCGCCTTGCCTCTCAATGTTCTTTAGGCTCCACCTCTCCCTCCCCAGATGCCATCAACAAACCTATACACCAGCTCAGATCTTGCTTAGGCTTTTATTTAATCACTTTTCTAAATTAAAAATAAAACTTAACTATAGGTGATTTATAAAGTGCATAGAAGAAAACAGAAGAAAATTAAGCTACCCTGAATCCTACCAGTTAGAGAACACTTAACATTTTGTCCTATTGCTTTCTGGACTTTGTTCTCTCATATAGGCTTTGCCTATGCTCATTTCTTCTTTTGGTTTTACATGTCTTCGTGTCTCCCCCCACCTTCTTCTTTCCCTTTGAACATCCATCTCAGAATCCTACACACAGTAGGCCCTCAGTGACAGGAAATGACAGGACTTGTATGAGTTGGACCTTCTTTTTTTAAATAAGGGAATAACCCTCCATCTACGCTCAGCTCTATTGGAACCTAGCATCTTTCAGAGTGTAATTATTTTCATCTTAATTTGCAAATTTGAAAACACTTGGGGTTTTAAGTCACAGAGTATATATTTCTTATCCAGTAGAAGTCTTCTTAGCATGGTATGGAAGGAGTGCCAGATTCACAGCCAGAAAGACTCTTCTGGGCCTCAGTTAGTTTACCAGTCCTTGATCTCCAGTCCTTAACGTCCCACTCATTCGTTTTGCTCCCTTTGGAAGGCACTAAGCTTCTGGGTGCTGGGAGGGATCGGGGGCAGGAGGAGAGGGGGACAACAGAGGATGAGATGGCTGGATGGCATCACCGACTCGATGGACGTGAGTTTGAGTGAACTCCGGGAGTTGGTGATGGACAGGGAGGCCTGGCATGCTGAGGTTCATGGGGTCACAAAGAGTCAGGACACGACTGAGCGACTGAACTGAACTAAACTGAACTGAAGCTTCTGGGAGCCTCGGTTTTCTCATCTGTACACTGGGGACTCCACTGACTACTGGCAGGAGTAAAGGAGAACTTGGGGGCTATTATTTTTAACCCTCCCTGTCCTCTCAGTATTGGAGTGTCTTTGCTCTGTAGAACTTTTCTACAGACCACATAGACTCACATAGGCTCAGAAAATTGACATTGGCCTTGAGTGGAACTGTCAACTCTTTGGCCTAGTCCAGAGGCTTAACAAGGGCCATTTTCTGGCCTGAAGCTGATCATTAAAAGACCAACGTTTTGCATCATTTAAAGTTATGTTCCCACCTGGCAGTTACCCTGTGAAATACTCTCCACATAGCCTGGGATATTTAACAATAGCTCACAGTTCTCTGAATTCCTTTAACTTTGGCTTTAAAGATCAGTAACCTCAGCCATGCGTCTTTCCTAAGCCCTCTTCTCTTTAAAATAACTGCTGAGGGTTTGGTAAATTCATTAGCAGATCCCTTAATAACCAAGGACGTGCAATCCACACTTGCTGATTTATCCCTGCTTGGTTGTCAGAGTGGCCTCTCAGCAAGAGTTGTGTCCACATAGCTGGCATTACTTCTACCAGTCCAGTCTGCCTCCTTGCAATGGCCTCATTAAAGACTGATTTAATAAAGTAATTTGGTGGGGAATTCAGATATTTTTGCAACATCATTCATTTCCTCATCGTCTTTCTCAAGTAACCAGTGTGCCTTTTTTGTTAGTACTGTTGCTTGTAACTGCTGGTCCAACTTCTTTCTGACTTTCTCGTCCAGCATTCATGTCTCTGCTTTTGCCTCAGTTCCCCGACAGCCTTCACGAATTCCACTTCATTTCTTTGCAAGGGTCATGCTTAATTCCCCAGAGTTCTGCCAGCAAGTCAGCCTCCAGTTCAATTTCTTCCCCTGTTACCACGGCTCTAACACCACCAGCTAGCAGATTTTCCAGGGACTTTTGAGAAAGCCAAGAGCTTATTACCAGTTTCAGGCTTTGATGCGGAGGAGACTGGCTGTCACCAATCAGATGTCAGTCTGTTTCCCATGCATCTTCCAGCTGTCACAGCGGTGTGCTGCTGCTCCGCATCATGTCCCAGACAATCCCAGAACACTGCTTGGTTCCAGAGGCCCCGAAGGCTGGATATACAGGATAACCTTAAATTATCTCCATCCTATATGGCCTCTGAAAGGAACATCTAAACCCCACCACCCTTTTAGATACATCAAAGGACAGTGCTCATGAAGACGAATTGCATCACTATGGCAAACCAATCTTTAATTTTACTCTGTATACCACCTGGAAGTTTATGGATTGAAACAAATCTTGCTGTACAAAAAGGCTGGTGCGATGCAGATCCTCCTGAACTGGGCATTGGGCCCCACGAGTCCTGGCACTGATGCCCCCAAGCCCTCTGTGTGTCCCCAGGCAAGTCAGCTTCCCTCTCTGAACTGCTGACTCCTCACTTGTCACAGAGGAGATCCTGAAGTCAACCTCCAAAAGCTCTAACAGGCCTGTGGAGTGAGAATTATTACCATGATTACAGTTACTGACCTCACTGTAAGCGGGGGAGTGGCATAAGGAAAGGAGGAGAGGACCATATAGCAGAAATATAAACACTGCCAACTTTATAACAAATCAGCTGCATAAACTGTGAAACATAAGTCATGGTTATGCATGTCATGCTGCAGTGTAGAAACCACAAACTGGGTTTCCCTGGTGGCTCAGTTGGTAAAGAATCTGCCTGCAATGCAGGAGACCCAGATTCAATCTCTGGGTTGGGACGATCCCCTGGAGAAGGGAAAGGCTACCCACTCCAGTATTCTGGCCTGGCCTGGAGAATTCTATGGACTCTATAGTCCAATGGGGTCGCAAAGAGTCGGACACAACTGAGCAACTTTTGCTTTCAATCTCGTTTTGGAATTATATATATATATATATATACACACACACACATACACACTTCGTTTTTATTGAAATCTAGTTGATTTGCAATGTGGTGTTAGTTTCAGGTGTACAGCAAAATGATTCAGTTATACATGTATATATATGTATATATTCATTTTTACATTCTCTTCCATTATAGATTATTTTAAGATATTGAATATAATTCCCTGTGCTATACGGTAGGACCTTGTTGGTTATCTATTTTATGTATAGTAGTGTGTATGTTTTAATCCCAAATTCCTACTTGATTTCCCCCCTCCTCCCCTTTGGGAACCATAAATTTGTTTTCTGTGACCTTCTTGGGGACCATTTTGGGAACTGCAGGCCCTAAAAAAATTCTAATTCATGTGTTTGCCCAGTTAAACTGGCCGCTGGACTTAAAGGTAATGAAACCATGCTTCCTAATTTTACTATTAGAAATCACAGTGTTTTTCTCAAGAGAGGAAAACAGTGCATGCTTCGCTACCTCTCCCACAGCTCTCGTCCTTTCCACCCTCCCTCTTTCCCATGTGGTCCCGACATCCAGGGAGAAGTGGTCAGAGCTAAGGAAGCCCACTGTGGTCAGGGGCTGATGTGTGGGGTGTACCGTCCACCCCAGGCCGCTCAGCCATCCTGCTGCCGGGGCCCGGATCGTCGCTGGTTTTTGTTTTTTTTTTTTAATTGGAGGCTAATTACTTTACAATATTGTAATGGTTTTTGCCGTACATTAACATGAATCAGCCATGGGTGTACATGTGTTCCCCATCCTGAACCCCCTCCGCCACCTCCCCATCCCATCCCTCAGGGTCATCCCAGTGCACCAGCCCTGAGCACCCTGCTGTTTAAAGTGACAGTCACAGTCTGGATCCATCGTCTCCGCAGCATTACCCCTGGCGCTGAGGTTTTCCACACTGTCAAAAGTAAAAACCAAGACTCTGCAGCCTGAGGTTACTAGACACATCTCCTTGGCTGATATTTTGGGCTCTAGGATGGCTGGTCGGGGTTCCTTAAGAGGTGGAAGTGTTTCTCATCCTCTGCCTTTTCTTCAGTGCTCTCTCAGATCTTTCCAGCAAATTCCTCCCCCTTTGGGTTTCCTGAAAGAGCTATGCTTAGTTTCTCAATTGTGTCCAGCTCTTTACGAGCCCGCCAAGTTCCTCTGTCCATGGGGATTCTCCAGGCAAGAATACTGGAGTGGGTTGCTATGCCCTACTCCAAGGGATCTTGCCAACCCAGGGATCAAACCCAGGTCTCCTGCATTGCAGGTGGGTTCTTTACCATCTGAGCCACCAGGGAAGCCCAAGAGCTGTGCTGATCACTAGCATTTTTGTCATGATTCACATATTCATTCTCTTCCTACTATGAGAACATCGAGGGTGGCCAGTGAGCTTTATTTTTAGAGCATCATAATTTATTATGTTGTAGTATTTATTGCATTTCTAAATGATATGACATGGGATATTATATCGTACAGGGGATATGATCCCCTGTAGAGTGTTTTGCACGGAGTGTGTACAGTCAGCAATCTTTGGAGGCCTGAGGTGGTTGTGGGTCACCTGACCAGCAACCAGCAGCTAGAATGACTAGTTCCACATTTTTGCGTGAGAGTTATGGATTATTAACAATAATGCTCTACATTACGACTGCTTTGTCCAACTCATCTTGCACACTGCTGCCAGGTAATAAAATATCCTCACATCATAGTCAAGCATGGCAGAAGCTTACCGCTGAGGGGATTTTTTCATCTTTATTCTGCCCCAGGCATTCCCCACAGCCCTCCCAGCTTCTCCTCAGCCTGTCAGTGGAGAATCAACCCCTAGAGATCATTTAATGCCAACCTTTCGTTTTGCCCATGATGAGCCTGGCAAGGTCACAATGGAATGAACGGGTTCTCCTGGCTCAACCCAGGCCAGTCTCACCCCCTCCAGCCCCAAGCCCTCAGGGAGCCCTTCCCAGGCACAGGGTGGGGCGTTCATGCTTATTCCCTGACTTGGTGCTCAAATCTGACCTCCAGTTTGGCCCTGGGTGAGAGGATACCTCTGCCCAGGGCCACGGCTTCTCCCAGGACACTTAGCTCAAGCCAGCCCTCTACCCACATCAACACCAGCCCATCTTTATCATAGCTCCTGGAGGCCACGTGGGAACTCAGTGCCTCTCCTGCCTCCCCTGATGTCGGGTGGCTCTGAGTGAAGGACAAGCGTGCTCCTGAGGACCATAGCTCCCTTCCCCTCCCTGCGAAGCAGCCCCTTCCCCATCCTCCACATGCCGGCCACTCATTTCTCCCTCCTCCAGTCCTAGAAATTCATGGGCACCAATGTTCTGGCCAAGAAAGGAAAATAACTCACTAGAAGTGTCATTTTCAAGTAGCACTTATGATTTTTTTTTCCAATTCGAAAAGCAACACATAATCATCATTGAAAATTTTAAAAATAGAGAGAAGCTTAAAGAAGAAAATTAAAATCACCCCAAATCCCATCACTAAGAGACCGGATGACTTCTGCGCTGTCTTCTCACTCTGCCCTCCCCCTCTGTTTCTGGTTCTCTGTGCGCGCGCACACACACACACATACACACACTCAGGGATTGTGCTGATGATGGGGTTTTGTAGAAGGTTGTCAATTAACAGTGAATGTGTCAGGAGCATCTCTTATCTCGCTAAATATTTTTCACCACATTCCTTCTCCTTATCCACTCTCTGAGTATGTGGAGCCCTACCTCCAATGGAAGGCCCCTCCCATCCCATCATCTTCATCCCACCCCTCTGGCCTTGCACGCACCCCTCCCCTCTCAGGGATTCCCTGGTGGCTCTGCAATGCACCCCACTCCAGTATCCTTGCCTGGAAAATCCCATGGACAGAGGAGCCTGGCGGGCTACAGTCCATAGGATCTCAAAGGGTCAGACATGACTGAGCAACTGCATTTTCACCATTTCACTTCTTCACTTTCTCCCCTCTCTAAGGGGAGGGTCTAAAAGACCTCTAAGTATTAGAGGCCTTTTTTCTCTGAGACTGCACTCATTCAGATCCCACCTCCTGAAAACAAACCCCCTGGGCCCCGCATCCCATTGTAGCCAAATGAGGAGGGGGCTGTCTGGGTGTGGCTGCTTCTTCCCCCTGCCCCTGCTCCGGGCTTTTGGACCCACCCATGCTGGGCCTCCTGCCTCTGGGGGGCCCTTCTGCTCCTGGAGTCAGTGTTCCCTTTCACCCGCAGAATCCTGACATGGGATCTACTTTCTCTTGCTCTCTGCTCGCACCCCCAAGTGCTTCCGAAATCCTTCCCACGGGCCCAGCTGGTCTGTTCTCATGGGATTTCTTTGACAGCCTGGGGAGCCTGAATCTCCTTTTGTGAAGTGGCAGGCAGAAGGGAGGTGGGGGGCATGGGGTGGCTGTAAAACTTCCCAACCCATAAGGAGCCTCAGCAGGGCAGGCCTGCCGCTGAGCAGAAGAGGGGAGTTCAGGCCGTGTGGGGTGATTTGCAAGCTCCACATCTTGCCCCACTCGTTCTCTCAACAAGTGATATGTAAATGCAGATAAGTCATATTTAATCCAATATTATGCTAATTGTTTGTTAAACATTCATTTTTATATGGATAATGTCCGATTTCTGTCCCCATGCCTGTCCTATGGCCATTTCACCCTATTACCCTGAGGCTCCATGACCTCTTGTTTAGAGCAACTGAGGCTGCAGACCTGCTCCTGAAGGGACCCCCACCAGGCACTTCCCTGATAGAGGCCCAGCCACACTAGGAGCGCAGCCCCAGTTCATGCGAGGGGAGGGCGGATTCGGCAGACAGCTCATGCTGAGCCCCATCTGACGGGCTGGTGCGAGCATCCTGGGTATCACCGGTTTGGGTGGAGGGGAGGTGGGCTCAGCTTCCTCCTGCACCCTCATATCCAGCACCCCTCCCTGACACCTAGATGTCACCTAGACCCAGCTCCCCATCCATGTGTCTAGAGTCACTCTGGTTTTTCTGGCACATTGTCCTGCTCCTGGTTTCCATGTTCACCAGGCAGAACTCGCTGTTGCACCGGTGTCCTCCTACAGCTGCCAGCAGAGCCCCCAGGTCAACTCAGGGGAGAGACAGTCCCAAGGGCTGTGTACAGGCTGGAGGAGCCTGCAGCCAGTCTGTCTGCGCCAGAGGTGGCGGGGGACAAGCCAGCCAGCCCATGTCGCCTCCAGCCTCCACCTCTGCAGATAAAAGCCCTCAGGCTGTGTGTGTGTGACTGTGTGGAAGGCAGGGAATAGGAGAGGTATGGAGGGACTGACAGCAGACAGGCCTGAGGCAGGGCCACAGACAGACAGACTTGCAGGGGCGGAGGGACCCCCAGCAGGAGCCGCCTCTCAGAGCCTGTGTCCCGCCCCAGGATAGCTGGAGTGCAGTGTGTGACCGTGCCTGGCTACTCCAAGGGCTTTGGCTACCAGCTGGGGCAGAGCTTCTCTGGGGAGTTTGACCACGCCTGGAATGCTGTGTTCCTGGAGGGGAGATGGCACCTGGTGGACAGCACCTGGGGCAGTGGCCTGGTGGATTCCTCCACGTCCAAATTCACCTTCCTGTGAGTACCTCAGCTCTGCGGGGGTCTGGTCAATGGAGACAGGGGAGGCAGGAGCCTGAAGGAGGCGGCAGCGGAGAAGGCTGGTGGAAGGGGAAGGAGAGCTGGGGGCCTCTGTGTGCTGCGGACCCTCACCCCCTTCCTCTGGCTTCGGGGTGAGCTAGCTCCAGGCTGGTGACAGGTGACCTTTCTGTCACCTCACCCTTCCCTGTCTCAGTTCCCCCTCTGGCTCCCCAGCGCTCCTTTTCCACTCAAGGGCTAAAAGCACAGAGTCTGCCCACAGGGCAAGTGCCAAGAAAGGCAGGGTTGAGAACCTCCTTTGTCTGGAGGCTCCCCTCAGGCTTTTAAAAAGGCCTAGTTGCTCAGTCGTGTCCGACTTTTTGCTGCCCCACGGACTGTAGCCCACCAGGCTCCTCTGTCCATAGAATTCTCCAGGCAAGAATACTGGAGTAGGTTGCCATTTCCTTCTCCAGGGGATCTTCCCAACCCAGGGATCGAACCAGGGTCTCCTACATTGCAGGCAGATTCTTTACCTTCTGAGCCACCAGAGACTCATAGTCGGGCCTTTGGCCATTGACTATGTTATTATTTGAGATGCCAGGATTCTCTCCTACTGCTTCTCCCAGATACCAGGTCTTCTCCTCCTCCTCTCCAGTGTAAATGCAGCCATATCCCACCTCTGAAGGAGGGGGTCTGGCTTGTGGGAAGGGGTGTCAGGGTGCCCAGCATCCCTGTGGGCACTGCAGGGCAGAGTGGCTGGGGGGCAGGTCTGGAGCACGTCTGTCCTCCAAGGCTCTGGCCTTAGCCTTATCAGCAGCTCAAATGCCTTTTCATCCAGAAAAATGAGAGTACTGCCCCACTTGTGCAGTTTAAATCCTGACAGCCCTGCATGCGTGGCAGACACCGTGGGTATACACAGCCCATACTGGGAGGAGGTGTCAGTCACACCCTCCTTTGCCCTGTCGGCTCTGAGTGCTGCCTGCCTTGGGCTGAGTGAAGGCTCTCCCATCTCGGAGGAGTCCCCCTTTCTCCTGATCCTCATCACTGACCTCTAGAGAGCTGCGTCTAGCCAGCCCCGGGGACTACATTAGGGCCTCCCCCTGCACAGCTGCCCACAACAAGTCACAGAGAGCATGGAGCTGGCTCCCCAGTCTCCCTGCCTGCCCTCCCTCCACGCCGCTGGCACCTGTCCCTGGGTCCTGGCTTTGCTCCCTTTAGATCCCTTTGTTTTTGAGAGCAGAGGAACCCATTCTCTGCCTGGACATGCACTGCCAGGCGGTAGCCGTCTCTTAAAAGGGGGCCTCAGATCCTGCTTTGTCTCCTATCTCTGGAAGCAGCTGCTGAGGGGGCATCTTCCACACCCACGTCAGGGTTGGAGATGGTGCCTCTTCCCGTTGGGTTGTGGGTAGGACCCCCCATGTGTTACCTTCAAGAAGGCCCCAAAGACCCTCTGTGGGCCCCACCTGCCCCTCTGCATGGCCAGGGCCTGTGCCTCCAGCATGGCTTCTGACCAGCCGTCCCCCCTCCAGCTACAACGAATTCTACTTCCTCACCCACCCTGCACTGTTCATCGAGGACCATTTCCCAGACAACAAGAACTGGCAACTGCTCAAACCCCCTCAATCCCTGAGGCAGTTTGAGAGCAACATGTATCACAAGAGTGAGTTCTACAACAAGGGAATGCTGAGCGCCCAGCCGCAGACTTCCATCATCAAAACAGGTAACTGGGTTCGTGGGCTGCCCTGCCAGTGCCCAGCTCAGTGGAAGCGGTATGTGGGGGCTGTGCAGGGGCGACTGAGGCTGCCTAGGCCATCGGGCCGTCAGGGCAAGACGCAGCCGCAGGTCACATTTGCAAGGACAGAAACCCATCCCACCAGCATAAACCAAGACAGGGGCATGCAGCTCCGGAGGGCTGAGCTTTTGGCCAGGCATGCTGGGGGGCCAGGGCTAGTGGCCCCACACTGGGGAAGCCTCTCTCAGCTCACACAGTGGGGAAAGGACTGCTTCAGCCTGGCTTCCGACGCCTTCCAGCTCAGGTGCGCGACAGAAGCTCCTAAACTCCTGGTGTGTGCATGCTAAGTCGTTTCAGTCATGTCTGACTCTGAGACCCCATGGACTGTAGCCCTCCAGGCTTCTCTGTCCATGGGGCTCTCCAGGCAAGAATATTGGAGTGGTTACCATGCCCTCCTCCAGGGGATCTTCCCGACCCAGGGATGGAACCCGTATCTCCTCCATTGCAGGCGGGTTCTTTACTACTAATGCCATTTGGGAGGCCCCAAACCCCTCCCAACAGGCCCCACAGGCCTCCCAACAGCCCCAGGTGATCTCTGGCCTTCTCTCCTGGAGCACACAGGCAGCCCTTGGTGGGAGTGTGGGGGTGCACTGACCCCACTGGGCTGAGCCCTAACTGTGGTGCTGCGCGCCTTGGGACCCGGTGCCCAAATGCCTCCCAGTCCACATCCAGCTGCCTGTGGTCCCTGTGGAGAGATGGGGAGCGAATGCCAGTCCAGGCCAGCCTTGGGGACAGCTAGAGGTCCTGTACATCCAGCCCAGGGGAAGTTGCCTGGAAAAGGCTGGCTCTGCCTGCAGGCAGGAAGGAGGCAGATAAATAGGCATCCAGGTGGTGAGGGGAGCCCTCAGAGGCCAGGCTGCATCCCTGGAACCCGGCCTTCATCTGGGGCACCTGAGCTCACATGTGGGAGACCTGCTGGGTCCTCCCTGAAACATGTCCGTCCCTGTCTCCTGTGATGCCTGCTCTCCGCCAGTTCCCAACACTCTGCTGCTCAGCAGCCCCCTTCCTGATAAAGCCCCCAGCACTCTCCTGGGAGACCCCCTCTGCTCCCCGACTAGGTCCTTAGGCCACTGGCATGCAGAACCCGGCCCAGCTTGGCCAACGCATGCCCACACTCAGGTGACCGGGCACCCATGTTAGTCCCAGCCGATTCTTCCCTTCAACCTCACAACGGTCTCCATAACCAGGCTGCCAAGCTCTGGGATAATTTTTAAAACGACGAATGCCTCCTGCTGCTGAAATAACAGCGTGAGGCTGCTGTCTCAGAGTGTGCCTGTGCCCCCTGGATGCCTGTCAGACAGGGGCTGCTCCAGCCAGCAGGGGCCACGGGGAGGACTGCGCCAGGTCACACAGACGTCAAAACAGTGCCACCAAGGAGCTTGCCTCTTTAAGAGACAGAGAAATGTAAACACTGGGTTTCCGAATATACAGTAAACCTAAAATTTGATTGCATATTCATGAAGCATATTTAAAGAATAGTTCTTTGCCGGAGCTAGTTTTGTTAAGAGTGGAGATGAAAAGAAAGCAGAGAGGGAAACAGGTAGGCTAAATGCAAGAAGGGATAGTGAGAGGGTGACGGAGGCGTGAGGGGAAGAGGAGGTCACAGGCTCTAACAGAGTCCCAAGGGTCTCCGTTCCTTTATTTCCAGGCTTCCCAGCCATTCAGTTCACCTTCACCAGGAACCCCCTGAGGTGGGCACCCCAGCCAGGCCCAGGACATGGCAAGAAAGGAGACAGGCGGGCCCTTCCCTGTGGCACCCACACCCAGCAGGGAGGATCCACATTACCCATCACTGATACATTACTATACTGCTAAGTTCCCTAGAGGAGAGGGAGGGCCAAAAGGGCAGCTTCCAGCTCACTCAGCCGCCTGCCTTACCCCAGGGCATCAGAAAAGCCTTCTTTGTGGTCAGAACATTGCCTTGAAGTCTTAGCCAGGTTTGGGGGACACTGAGCATATGTGAAGGCCCTGGAACATGAAGGGGTGTCCCCCTGGAGCAGGTACAGGAATACCATGTGGGCCTGAGGATGGGCCTGACTTGGGCAAGGCAGGAGGGGACAAGCCTCTCCTCTGGCCTCCAGTTTGATTGTGACACACGGAAGGGAGCCCCAGGGTAGATATTTTCAGGAGCCCTTGAGCTACCATGTGGAGATGCCAGGAGCCCTCGATGCATCAAAGGAATTGCACGGGGACCTCTAGGGCGCGACTTGGAGCAGGACAGGGTCCATGAAGGCTGAGGCAGCTTCTGCCTCCTGAGGAGGGATTCAACTGAGAGAAGTTGATAGTGATCTGCTGTTCTTGGTCACTCTCCTCTGGAGGTAACCATGTCTCATGGTGGCTGATAGCCATGGAGAAGGAGCATACACGAAGAAAACAGCACAAAAGCACAAAGAATACCACCATTCGTGTAACAGAAAGGAAAAAGAATCAGAGGAGGTGGGGAGGCCAGGCTGGGGTGGGTGGCAGATGCAAGACGAACAGCAAGGTGGCTGTATGATCGGCGACCCGGATCCTCCAAGGAAGTCACTGAAGACCTGGAGGATGGGGGCCGAAGCCAGGTTTCAGAGACCTGAATGAGTGGGAGGGAGCTGCAGCAGGGAGGGGCGTGGGAGGAGAGGCAGGTGAGGCGTTGGCAGTGCCTGAGAAGGCAGGGAACGTCTTCTGGTTCGAAGAGCCATAAAGAAGGCGGTGGGGGCAGGGGGCGGGGAGGCCAGTGGAGCCCCCTTCCCCTTGTGGGGATTCTCACTCCCAAGATGGGAGGTAGCACTGAATGCAGCAACTGAGCATCCTGGAGTTGGGCCTCGTGGCTGATAAGATGGGAAGTCTCAGGGGCACTCATCCTATAGCATTCTTGAGCATGGCTTTCTGCCTCCAGAGCAGGAACTCTGGATCCCGATGTGGGAGAGGCTACTAGAGAGTGTGAACGAGACACTAGTCGGAGGTGGCTGGGAGGAGGGGCAGGTGATCAGCTTCTGAGGGAGGGGGAGGCAAGGCTCTCAGAGAAGCCCTGCCCCTCCCTGTGATCCTGCAAAGCAGCAGGGACCAGGGAGGGGAGTGCCCATGGGCTGTAAAGACAGAGAACTGACCCCCTGTACACCCACAGCAATGACCAGGACAGAGGAAGACAGCGCTGGAGGGCAAGGGGCGAGGCGTGTGTGGGATGCACACGATCCTCTTGTGCACTTGACTCCATTCAGGAAGCACGGCCTGGAGAAGAGGGTGGAGGTGGGTGTGCGGGGAGGACCCGCAAGGAAGCAGTTCTGTCCCTGGAGCACAGTCTCCAGGAGGGAAGCAACAAGTTTTTAAGGTGATTGTTGACATGCCAGCTGTGAAGGGAGCAGGGTGAAGCAGGACTTGAGACTTGGAGGCAAAGTCAGAGATGGCTCTCCAACCAGGGTCTTGGCCCTCCGTGCCCCTCAGCCCTCTCCCCTGCCCTGGAATCAGGTTAAGCCCCCTGGCAACATTCACCTGATGTGAATCAAATGGGCAAGGCAAGCACGTATGACTGGGGGCAGATTTTTCTTGAGACCCACCACCCCCAGCTGGTGGAAGAGAACCACCCAAAGGGGTGAGAACCCTTCCAGAGGTGTGCTGCCACCGGCTTATATGATGTTCAATGAGGTCATGCTGGTGGCTTAAAATAATTGGGTGAAGGTGTTTCCACCAGGGAAATGGGCAGATGCTGTAAGTCAGGGTTCCCTGCCCAGAGATCCTATTGTTATACGATTACCAGCACAGGTCGGACTCCTCTCACCTGATCCTGGCTCTCCCCACAGTGAATGGAAAGGCCACAGTCACCATCGAGAGCTGTTCTCCGACGCTGTTCATGTTCATGCTCAACGGCAAACAGGAGCACGGGCTGCTGAGCCTCCGGAAGAACGGGATGAAGCTGGATGTGTACCCCCCGACCGCGGGCACCTACAAGCTGCAGATCTTTGCCAAGGGCAACTCGGAGATCTATAGCTCCGTGCTGGAGTACACGCTCAAGTGCCACTGTGCAGACAATGACGTCCGGCTGCCAGCTGAGTTGCACCAGCCCGTGGGCCCCAGCTGGTTCTCGGAGCAGATGGGCATCACCAAGCCGTCCCACCCTGAGCCCGTCATCTACACCAGCGACGGGCGCTGCTCCGTCAGCTTCGGTGTGGAGGAGGGCATCAGCGTCCTGGCTTCACTGCACGGAGACGATGGCCCCGTCACCGAGGAGACCCAGCGACGCTACATCTTCCAGCTGCACCGGGAGAAGCAGACGGAGCTGAAGGTGCAGCTGCCCCACGCCGGCAAGTTTGCACTCAAGATCTTCGTCAAGAAGAGGCAGGAACCGGGCAACTACCTCTTCGTCTTCAATTACCTCATCTGCTGTACCAACACCAAGGTGAACTGGCCCGTGTTCCCCGAGAGCTTTGGCAACTGGGGGGTGGACAATGAGCTGCTGGAGCCGCTGTCGGGCGTGCTGCCCGCCAACCGCAATGTCCCGTTCAAACTGAAGCTGCACGGCGTCGCCAAAGCCCTGGTGAAGGGGCAGGACACGTGGCCGCTGACCCTGAGCCCCGAGGGCTACTGGGAGGGCAGCTGCAGCACCGCAGGCTGCCAGGAGGTGTACGTCATGGTGCTGGAGAACGCCAACCACAGCTTCTACTCCTACATCCTCAAGTACCAGGTCAACGCCCAGTGAGGGCCACCTGCCACCCCGACCCCTGCCGGGCCACGCACAGAGCCCGGACACCACTGAGTCTGCATGGAATCCCTTCTGGACCTCTGCCTCGTGTTCCTGTTCTGCCAGAGGCTGCAATGTCAGTGGCCAAGGGGACAGAGGCAAAGGCCCTTTAGACGACAAAGGTGCTATGTAAATCCAAGGTATTGTAACTGTATTCACTGCCCAGACACCCCCCTTCTCGTGCTAACGCTGTCCTTGTTGTTCTCGGGCTGGTGTGGGGAAGCAGGACTGCCGCCCGGGGCCAAACACCTTTCCGTGATGGGGAGAGAGAAGCGGGCGTGATCCGTGAGGCTGAGTCATCCTGAATTCTCAAGCCCCTTCCCAGGAGCTGCACAGAAATTCTCACCAACTCTCGGACCCCAGGGGAGGTCAGACTGTCATCTTTTTTCCAGACCTGACCACCTCCTGCATTCCCGATGCTGCTTCTTATTCTTCCAGGTCCTGAGAAGGAAGGCGTAGAGAGGAAGCTAACTGTCCCCCAACTAGCCCGGTGGCCGAGGGCCTCCACAATCCCTGTATGTGCCTGAAATGTAGCACCAGAAACGTCATGGGAGACTGTAGGACCGAGGGCAGCCAGTGCCTCCTCGTGTTCTGGGTGGGGGCCAGAGAGGCAGGGATGCATGGCAGTCCCACCACCCTGGTCTCAGGATGTAAGACCCCTGACTCTGCTCTCAGAGGGATTAATACCATCTACTCGGTCTATCAGCAGTTCACTCAGCTCCTGCAAGCCCTCTCAGAGCCTGTGCCTCAGGCCCCAGCCTGAAACCCACACTGGGAACCCCAGGAGGCTTCTGGGCCCTTAGGGACCCCTGGCAATAACCCTCAAAAAGACTTCAGGTGAAGTAGTAAGAACGGTGCAGTGCTGGGGGCCCCCACAATAGCAGAGTCCCACCAGCCCCAAGATCTCTACCACCAAGGCCACACCTGGGGAACCTCGACCTGCCCTGGGAGCAGTTTCTATCCCATGTCCCTTCCTTCCTCTCAAGAGAGACCCCCAGGGTCTGCCTTCTGTAGGGACCGTCCAGAGCTCCTTGTTTGCTCAGGCCTGAGAAGTCTCGCCTGCCCAGCCGGCCCTTAGCAGCACCTCAGGCCAGTGTTGCCATGGCAACAGCAGAAAGACTGGCTCCAATGAGGGCAGCAGGAGGGAAGGATGGAGAGGCCCTGAGAGGCCCTGCATGGCCGCTGCAGCACCATCCCAGCACATGGAGAGGTTGGAGGTGGTCTCACCTGCCCTCCTGGCTCCTTCGGCTCTGCAGCCCCGCCTACCAGGGCCTGGGCCTGGAAGAGCCAGCACTGCCCAGTACTCCCCTCCCTGCATTGCCGCTCTGGATGCCCCGGACTAGCTACAGCCAAAGCTGCTGGGGATCCTCACGCCTCCTTTCCTTCATCCTGACATTTGTGTATTCAGCGAATGTTCGTGGAGCACTTAACCAAGTACTGTGTAAGCCAGTCCTCCGTGCTGGGGCTGCAGCCCTGCCCCAGCCGTCCCAGAGCAAGGGTGGCAGCTGCCACCCTTGCCCAAGCCTGTTTCAAGTTCCAGGCTCCCAAACACTCCAGTCCATCATCTCCCTAAGGTCCCACCCCACAAAGATCCCCACCAGCCCCAGCATGGACCCGGTCCAGAGGAATGTCTCAGGGGGCCCATCCTCCACCAGGCCGGGGGCCCTGGAACACGAGGGCAGTACATCACGGTGGGCTGAGCTGCCCTGGCCTGTGTCCAGCGTCCTCTGGCAGGCTCTGCCACCCAGGCATTCAGCACTGTGTCACTCACGCCTGGAAAATGCACAAAGGCTGCAGAGGCGGAACTGCTGTGCACCACGACAGGGGAACAAGAGGAGTTTTTACACCCTGGAAACAGCCTTTTCTCACCCCTTTGATTTTATGGGCTGAAAGAAACGCGCTGTGTTTCATCAAAATAATAAGTGCCTTCTATGACTCATGTCACTCACTGGACCCAGAGCTGGCTGCTAGTCCTGCTGGGAAAAACTTGCATCCTCTACAAAACAGTATAATTAGTCTATACATTCTGGAGCACACAAAGGATGCCACCCAGCAAAACAGGAGCTGTCCCAAGCAGGAGACGGTGGCCCAGCCTCGCCAAGCGCCTGGGAGCATCAGCAACCCCTCCCTGCTCGTTTAACCAGGCGCCCCCCGCTCCTTGTAAAGACAGCTGTAGGCACAGACAACACCTGCATTTCTTTCCATTGAAGTAAAAATACATGAAATGAAATCCAATCTTCATGAATTTTTACACGCATGCTGCTCAGGGTAGAATTCGGGGTTGCATTTTGAAGTCTTTTATTCAAATCCCCATCTTTGTTTCCCGACCGAGGCGTTCTAACGGCCAGTGGAATGGCACGGGCGTCCCCTGCTGTCCGAAATGCGGAGCTGCAGGTGCTGCAAACTCCCGTGAGGCTGGGGGTTTTATGCAGCATTTGAAAAAAATGCGGCTGGGATGTTTATATTAAATTCACTGAGTGCCTTCTCGTGGCTTCTCGGAGTTTTCTCATGTATCCGTGGAGCACGTCGTTCCCACACAAGTTGTGAAGCGAGGCAAGGAACTGCCTGGCATGGTGCGAAGACGAGAACGTGATAACCGTTTGGGAATATTTTACCCGGAAATCGGGTAGAAGTGGATGGGACAGTCTGACCACATTCATTCGTAAATCAGTGAAAAATTGGAACTGATGGAACTCAGAAAGCTTTTGCTGCAAGCCCTAGGATGGCAGCCCTGAAGCCACAGAAGGGCATAGAGGGTCGGGGAGGGTGGGAGAGTGGGACGAGGCAAATGGGCGAAAACCACAACTGCAATTAACTTCTGTTCAACTTGTTTTGGAAGCGCCACTAGCACAGCTGGACTCTGCCTCCAATCTGACTGTGATCATTGTGTGTTCCCCATATGTTACATTGTCCCACCAGGACAAACCCCTGACAGCCTGCTGAGATTAAGAGGAAATAAATAGATTAACTGAAGCATGAAGGATTTAGGCTAGACGTAAAGAAGTATTTCCTGTTGTTAAGCAGGAGGGACAAGTTGCCAAGAAAGTTTGTGAAATCCTCTTCTCAAAGGACTGGAAAAGTAGAAAAAATTTCTCAGTGGTCTTGGGTCTTTGCTGCCATGCTAACCAGTTCTTTCCAAACCAGTTTAATTTTTGAAATTCACTGGATCACCCACAGCAAACGGGGGACCGAATAGCATGGTAGCGTCCTTTGCTGTTGGCAAAGCTTTCCGAGGTGAGAGGTGGTGTACATCTGCGTCCCCCGTCAGTTTATCTGAGGTCGATCATTTCTTTTCATTCGGATGCATAGCTGGAGCTTTGAAGAGGTGATTACTTTTCATAACGTGTGCATTGAGTTGTGTGGGCCACTGGCTGTTAGGTATGATTTCCCCTCATTGTTGCTGGTGTTGTTTTTCAATAAAATTTATATTCATTTTTACCCAACAATGTAATTATCGATCCATTCTTATCACTGTTCTCACAAGCAGGAGAAAAAAAAAAAAAACACTTTCATGTTCAAAGGGAACGTTAGGGAAAAAAAATCAATGTCCCAGCTATTTGAATGTGATGGTGAGATGCAAATAGAATGTCAGGCAAATAGCTATTTCACATTAAAGGAAACATAATTAGGTTAGCTCCAGCCCCTCTCCAGCTCACATGCCTTTGAAGAACATGAAGGCAGTGAATCTTGTTTAACTTGAAAATTTTTAAGTTGATCCTAATTTCTGTTTTTAATGGGAGAAAAAAAAATGTTCCAAAAATGCCCATCAGCCTACTTTTTGTTGCTGTGAATATATATATAAATATATATTCCTTGATATTCATATACTTGTAGAAACTTTCCAGCAGGTTACCTAAACAGATTATTCATAAATCAGACATTTAGGGAAATATAGCAAATGAAAATCTAGACACCTCTGAGAAGCTGCTGTAACCATGGAGACCATTCTTGTAGCTGTCGTGTGAAGGACAAAAAGAATTCATGTTCCCAAATTTGGCCTTGTTGCGCTCCTCACCGCTAGACCCACAAACACGAGCCCGCACATGCTTCTCCTTACCAAGGCTTCCACGACTGACCCATATCTTTAACAGCATGTTAAAGGGAAGTCCAAAGAAACAGTCTCCGAATAATAGAAGGAAGAACTCTCAAGTTGTTAGAACAGTCTGAAAGTGCCAGCCCTGAGGCTGCCGTGGATGACCTCTAAAGTCCCTTCCAGTCCGGAGAGTTTGTGATGCTGTGTCTCCGTGAACAGATGCTGGCAGGCGGTAGGCCTGAGATTGTCAGTGGCGGAGCATCTGAAGGGCCCTGCTGTGTTAAGAGCCTGCCCTGCAGCCCGCACCAGACTGCGCTGCTGGCTCTTTTCTTGCCCAAGGGCAAGGGGCTGGAGAAAACCCAGCAGAGGGACCAAAGGGGAATCCGCCGCCTCTGACAGGATGTTGCTTCTCTCTGATTCTGCGAACAGAACTAAAGAAAACCAAAAGTCAGGCAGCAACTGGGATGCCCCCTCTTGGATGTCCTGCCAGCCTCCCTGAGTCAAAAGACCCTTAACCCAGGTCACTTCTCTCCCCCAGATTACCTCTGCCTCCTCCTGGACTGCCAACACAGTAAATGTATCCCCAAGCCCAAAGTCAGACTCATGGTGGCCACTACCGACTCCTGCATCCCTTTCAGTGAGAAATCTGCTCCATTCCGCTGTGTTCCATATTTGACCTGCTCCTCTAACTCCATGTCCACTCCACTCCAAAACCTTTGTCATCGTTCAGGCCCTCCTCATCTCCCAGGGATACATGTGATTGCTTACTATAATGACAAAAAGAATAAACACTTTTACTGGCAAAGTCTGAATATTTTCAGGGCTGTCTTCAGGAGGGTTGATGTCTCAGAAAACAATAGTCCAGTGAACATCAGAGCTCCTGGTTCTTTAAGCGTCATTGTCCCCAAGGCTAATCCTCTCAAGAGAAGTGCCTGCAGGATGAGACATAAAAGAGACAAAATGCCCTCAAGATCCTTGTGTATCCAGTGGCAAAACTGAGACATGAGGTTTTGAGAACGAATGAGAAGGAAACCTGGACTTAAAACAGCTCTCCAGATGCTTGGTCATTGCTACCTGGCACACTGGCTTAACAATTCTGAGGTCACAGTGGGCTCAATAGGAAAGAGGACTGTGATTAGCTGGTAATCCTTAGACACTGGATTGAAGGGTGAGGTGTGCCATGCATTTGCTGAGTCTGACTAAAAGGAAGGCAAACCCAAGCTAAGACCAAATGACACAGGAGATTATTCAGACCAGTGGGTGAGTGCTGGCTTCCCAGCAAACTCACCCACTGACAACCAGTCAACTCCCATCATAGGCGCAAGGATGCTCTGGATGTATCCTGACAGCCTCTGGGCTCCAAGAGGAGCCCACCCAACCCACCACATGGAGCACCCAAATGCATAGCGCTCCAGGAAGAATGAGGCACCCTGAACTTGTGCGCTTTTTCATCTCATGATGAAACGGTACCTTGCATTTAGGCTAAATGACCACTGTGTGTTCAAAGTGAACATCAGTTGTTCTTTCAAAAACAAAATTCTAGACCATTGGCTTTATTTACAGCATTGTTGACCCAAGAGGTTTCTTTTTCCAACTAAAAAGTATGCTCAACGAGCGCCTTTGCCTCTGTGGGAAATGTGGGTTTACAGGAAGACAAAGATTGCCACCTGGCTGTGCGCACTCCTGGTGTTCACCTCCAGGAAGCAGTCAGGGAACTGATTGATCCGAGGAGTGCCCTGCTTCCTGGGGGGCCTGCCGCCCTCAGCTTGTGCTGGGATTGCTTTGTTTCCATCAGGGGGATGGCTGACTGCCTCCACGACACAAGGAATCAGCCATCATTTCTCCCTGGCTGTGCGGGGACCAGGTAGGGACTCCCCACTCCAGACCGGTGGGGAGGGCGGTGGGGAGGTTTGTGCCATGAGGGCAGAGGGGCAGCCACACCGTGAATGGCCGAGAAGAACTGGTGCACGTGATTAATGGAGAACAGATGTCAGGAGTGAGGGGCCCCTGGCAGCTCCCATATGGACAGAGTGCTGATGGAGGAGGAAAGTGTACGTAGAAGAAATGACTGCGGGATGACAAATTGTCCAGTGAACAAACACTGCCAATATGTATTAATACATGTATTAGTGTGTATGTGAACACCAAGCAGAATCTGAAAGTTAACATTGATCATTTCATCATATTACAAAAAATTAAATGTAGCCAAGATACCGCAGGCATTTGGAGGCTGCCCCCGACTCCATACTGTGTGGTCATCCCGCCCTCAGGACTGGGGTGAATGTGGATACCATGAACTTTTCACGTCCGTTTCATCTGCACTAGACCCCTTCCCCACCTCCCAGGAGAAACAACAGAGAGAATCTGATCCCATGAGGAAATCGCCTCTGTTAAAGCTTCACTTGACATTTTTAGAGCTCAGCAATAGTGTTCAAAGTCCATTTTAAAAAGAAGCCAATGGGCTTCTTCCTGGAAAGGTGACCTCTTAGCCGCTGGTCGCTGATGACTGTAAGCTGTCATGTGGGGTCAAGAGCCACAAATGCAGGATTGGAGCCTTCGTTTCTCTCTGTAAACCCTGGCTTGACTGGGGGCTCCCCAGAGACCCCTTCCAGCAGAGCTCCCAAGGCTGGGGGAGCCCTGCAGCCCAGACCCATGGATGACATCTGAATGGTACAAGAGTTAAAGGCACCAACTCTGCAGTCAGCCACCGGGATTCCATCCCTGCTCGGCCTCCTACCGCTGCTGTTGGCAAGTTAGCGAGCCTCCCATCTCAGTGTCCTCAGCAGTAAAATGGGGGTAATCATAACACCCACCAGGAAGCTTCTTACAGGGTTTGAATGAATGAACAAGGGCACAGTAAACAAAGTCCCCGGAGAAGGCAATGGCACCTAACTCCAGTACTCTTGCCTGGAAAATCCCATTGATGGAGGAGCCTGGTAGGCTGCAGTCCGTGGGGTCGCTAAGAGTCGGACACAACTGAGCGACTTCACTTTCACTTTTCACTTTTCACTTTCATGCATTGGAGAAGGAAATGGCAACCCACTCCAGTGTTCTTGCCTGGAGAATCCCAGGGACGGGGGAGCCTGGTGGGCTGCCGTCTATAGGGTCGCACAGAGTCGGACGCGACTGAAGCGACTTAGCAGCAGCAGCAGCAGCAAACAAAGTCCCAGCACTAGGGGGCGCTCAGTGAGGCTCAGCTGTCATCACCACCACACCAGATTTCCCCAGCCCAGGCGAAGATACTGACGTGTTGCGTGTTGTTTCCTGAAGAATCTGAAGGTCGTTTGTTTCCTGAAGAATCTGAAGGTCGTAGGCCCCTCATAAAATCATACCAGCCCCTGACCTAATAAGAAGAAATCCTGTCTCCAAGTGTTGGCCACCCTGCCTCTCCTAGAATCTTCCAGAGACCAGGAGCTCAGCTAAGCAGCTATTACATTATTAGCACCCCTTTGAAAGGAGCCTTGAGAACAGTCGGCCAGTCTGCACACTGGCTGGGGAACATATCTGTTACATTCCAGGACCACTGTGTGGCAGGAGCCCTGAGCCCCCAGTGCAAGACCCATCTGAGGCACCCAACCCCACTCTCCCTTCCCCACCTTCTGCTTCAGACAAAAGGGTGGAAATTCTTACTTTCTCTCAGTAATATTTAGTAAACTTTTGTAGACCCCTGAGCATCTTTTATCAGATGTATTTCTAGATATGCATGGATGTATTTTCATGATGCAGTAAATGGTATCAATTTTTAAGTTCATTTTCTACTGCTTTTTCCTAGTGCATAGAAACACTACCTGAAATCATGCAGTGTGTTCTTTGTGGATGCGTACAAATACAAAGATATGGTTGTGAAATTAGAAGGGCCACAGAAGTTTTCAGCAATCTGTTATGTTAAGTTTTAAAGCATATATGATGAAATGCTGGCATTTGTTAAATACAGGGGGAAATGAACCATCCATATCACCATCTAAGAAAAAGAATCTTTGCCAAACCCAGATCATGAAGATTTTCTCCTGTTTTCTTCTAGAGGTTTTATCTCTTAATGGAAGTCACTCTGTTCTATGATCTCTGTTCTCTCAGGGGGATGGAAGGAGCATGTGGCAGCCAGCCAGCTGCCGTGGCGTCAGTGTCCCTCGGAGCCCTGCAAACAAACGAAGGTGGCCTGTCCTCCTGTAGTCCTACCCACCCCCTGTCCTGGGGGCCTTGGCTGTGGTGACGGACCCTGGCCCCAGGTCAGCCTTATCACCCCCATACTGGTGCAGGCAGAGTTTGCAAACCTTACTGATCAGCCTGTACAGTGTTAGTTGATTCCAACATTTAAAAAATCAGTGGACTTCCCTGGGGGGGGTCCAGTGGTTAAGACTTCACTTTCCAATGCAGGGGGGTGCCAGTTCCATCCCTGGTCAAGGAGCTAGGATCCCACATGCCTCATGACCAAAAAAATCAAAACATAAAACAGAAGCAATGTTGTTACAAAATTCAGTAAAGACTTTAAAATGGTCCACATCAAAAAAATCTTTAAAATTTTTAAAAAATAAAATAACATTTAAAGGACTTCTCTGGTGGTCCCGTGGCTAAGACTCTGAGCTCCCAATGCAGGGATCCAGGTTTGATTCCTGGTCAGGGAACTAGATCCCACATGCTGCAACTAGAAACCCTGAATGCCACAGCAAAGATCCTGACTCCCACTACTAAGACTCAGCACAGTCAAATAAATAAATATCTAAAAAATAAGATAGTATTTTAAATAAATGAATAAAAGTGAAAAATACCATCAAAATCTGATTGACAACCTTTCCCGAGAAGCCTGTGAAAACCTCCACAAGGAAGAGAGCTGCAGCGTCCCCTTTGGACAGGCCAACTGCCCAGGTGCCCCCACGCCTCTGCCTCTGACTGTCTCCCAGACCCTAAGGCCACCCGCCCCTGAATGGACGCTTTCCTACAGCTGCCCTCTATAGTGATGGGTATTACCTGTGAGGTCCCAGCTACAGCTTTTTGATTCTCTTCCCTATTCAGCATCTCACCTGGCCTCACGACAACTCACAACAGCCTCGCTGAGTGAGTATCAGAGTCTACATTCTGCATATGAAGAAACTGCCCAAGGGTGTACAGCTGCTAAGTGGAGAGCTGGCTTTGAGGCTTCCCTCTCCGCACTCAGACTCATTTCACTCAGCCCATTGCCCTGGGCACTGGGGCCATCTTTACGCATTGACGATGCAAATTGCTAAGGGCGCAGGTGTGTTACTAGACCCTCTGAGCACACTTGTCAGAGGTTCTGGGAGCAAGAAGGGAGCTGGGGTCCGTATCACCAGCATCCTCAGGGAATTGCAGGAGCTCACGCTGCAAAGATGAGAAGTTTGCTTGATTAAATATTTGATGAATGAATTAATAAATGGATGAACTGTCATCTGAGTAGCCCACATACATTTAACCATTAATCAAAACACATTTTAGCTGCAGAAATATTTTAGCTCAGGCATAAAGGAAGGGGAGGGAGGGTTGCCTAACCCGCTCCAGACCTTCCCTCACCACCGAGGTCCTTTCTGCTCATTTAAGGGAGGACTTTCCAGGAAAAGCATAGACAATAATCTGTGCACAACCCTCTGGGGTAAACTGGAAAGGATTTAAGGGTGTCTATTGGAGACAAAACTCATTAGATTTTCCCTGCAATATGTAATTAAGATGATAAAAATAAAATGCAAGTATTAGGAAAGACATTGAACTTATATAAAACTTCTAATATGGTCATTTCAAAATTTTTAATGAAAGCCCTGAGCTTTCTTTCATGATCTTAACATTTTTATTGAAATATAGTTGATTTATAATATTGTATTAGTTTCAGGTGTAAGCAAAGTAATTCAGTTATATATTTTACAGATTATGTTTCATTATGTTAATATAAAATATTGAATACTGGTCCCTATATTTACACAGTAAGTTCTTGTTTCTTATCTATTTTACATGCAATAGTTTGTATCTGTTAATTCTATACTCTTAATTTATCCCTCCTATAAGTTTGCTTTCTATTTCTTTGAGTCTGTTTGTTTTATAGATATATTCATTTTTCAGATGCCACATATAAGTGATATTGTATGATATTTGCCTTTCTCTGTCTGACTTGCCTCACTTAGTATGATAATCTCTGGGTCCATCCATGTTACTGCAAATGGCAATATTTCATTTTTTAAGGGCTGAGTAGTATTCCATTGTGTATATGTACCACCTCTTCTTTATCCCTTCCTCTGTCAATGGACACTTAGGTTGCCTCCATGTCCTGGCAATTGTAAATAGTGCTGCGATGAACACTGGGGTGTTCATTGGTCTTTTGGAGCTAGAGTTTTTGTTTCTTCCGGATATGTGCCCAAGAGTAGGACTGCTGGAACATATGGTACTTCTAATTTTAGTTTTTAATGAACCTTCAGACATTCTCCACAGTGGTCAACCCAGCTTACATTCCCACCAGCAGTATTTGCGGGATCCCTTTTCTCCACACCCTCTTCAGTATTTATTATTTGTATTCTTTTTGATGATAGCCATCTGACCAAAATGGGATATTGTGGTTTTGATTTTCATTTCTCTAATGATTAGCAATGTTGAGCATCTTTTCACATGCCTGCTGGCCATCTGTATGTCTTAAGAGAAATGTCTCTTTTGGTCTTTGTCCATTTTTTGATTGGGTTGTTTGTTTTTTTGATATTGAATTGTATGAGTTATTTGTATATTTTGGAAGTTAACTCCTTGTTGGTCACATCACTTAAAAGTATTTTCTCCCTTTCCGTAGGTCGACTTTTCAGTTGGTTGATGGTTTCCTTTGCTGTGCAAAAGCTTTTGTTGGTTAATGACCTTAACTTTTTATATCAGGATTTATGCTGGAATTTGTTAAAAACAATTCCTAAGATGTTTTTAGCTAACAGTGTCTTTAAATTCTTTCTAGTCCACTTTGATGAGAAACTTATTATTTTCACTACAAAATAGTGATAATTTCCTTTACAACATTAATTTGAAGATTGCTGCTGCTACTGCTGCTAAGTCGCTTCAATCGTGTCCGACTCTGTGCGACCCCATAGACGGCAGCCCACCAGGCTCCCCCGTCCCTGGGATTCTCCAGGCAAGAACACTGGAGTGGGTTGCCATTTCCTTCTCCAATTTGAAGATTACAACACCACAAAATGTATTTAAAAACGAATTGCAATTCCTCTTCTTTAACTGACAGATTTATTGTTGAAGTTCTAGTAATATTATGGAGAGATTTTTGAATCCAATCAAACGTTTTTAGATCAACTGTTAAATTATGAGAAACACTAACTTAGGGAACTTCTGTTTCTTGTTGGAGCACTCATCTTGCTGCTGGCTTGGGATGACAGGCAGCAGACACAACAGAGAGGTACAAGTATCTGACCATTGCTGGATAAAACGTTTGCTTTGTCTATAGGATTTAATTTAGGCCAGGGGTCCAAAATGAATGTCTTGAGATTCAGAGACAACTGGATTATTTTGTGAAGACAGATTCAGGCCTGCCATCTAGAGTGGGACCCACAGGAACACCAACTGGCTTCTCTGTTACCAACCAGAGCTCTTGGCCTCATTAATCAGTAGAAATTGATCAGAGGCCAGAGGAGACATTCAGGCAAGGCTTTACTGTGGCCCCTGCTGCAGGAGAGTGGAGCGAGAATAAGTCCCCTTGCTTGTTGGGGCGGGGATGGGTGCCCAGGGTGGGGGTTAGGGCCAGCTGGATCTTATATCCTAATGTTGGTGAGGGCAGGGCCAGATGCGTGGTTTAGCTGGTCTGCCTATCCCTTGGTGGCGCTGTGTGGGGTTTTGGTCTTTCTGTATTTTGCTGTTAGTAATTTGCCCCAACTGAGCATGCACACTCTTAGTTTTAGTCATTTACAGCTTCTTTGTATTTTGGTGTTTGAGGAGACTTTTGTCCAGGTGCAAGCCCTGCAGCACAGGGTCCCAGGTGTCTCACCTGCACCAACTACCCTCCCCTTGTCCCTTGCCCCCCAGTCCCCAGGTGGCTGCACTTGGGCCACACAATTCTCCTTGCATGCACAGAGCCGCAGCTCCCCTGTGTGTCATGGCTCCTTGTCCACGGCAGACGGTGGCATCCTCTGCTGCTCTGTTGGAGGAGACATCTGAGTGGTCCAGCTTCTCCCTGATGTCCCATTGGGCTTGTCACCTATAGGGAGCATGGGCTGCTTGACCAAACCTAGTTTTCCCCCAAGTAGCCCCAGGTCAGGCACTCTGACCCTCCCAGGTTTGACCTGGCTATCCTAAATTCTGAGGGCAGCCAAGGGCCCAGGGTCCCCCGTAACTCGGGTGGAATGATCTGACCTGTTGAGTGCATGACACTAGCTCTCCAAGATTCCCAAAAAGGGCACCCCTTGCACAAGTCAGTGTGTGATTTCATCCATTTAAAGACTGAGTTCTTAGAATCACAGGTGATGCTAAGCACAAATATTGCCGCCACCACACAAATGAATGTTCACAGACAACCAGACTGACCAGGGACTAGGTGGAGCATGAGTGAACTCTAAGCCTCTAAATTCTTAACCTGGAGTCCATGGACTCCCAGCCAAGGGATCCAAGGAGAGAACTGAAGTTTCTATGAACTTGGATGGAAAAGCTTGATGTCCTTCTTCTCAACTGAAGCTCTAATTGAAAGTTAGTTTCCATTCTATTAGGAATCTTAGCAACAAACTACAGCAGTGTTAACAGTACCTGCAGCTTTATTCCAAGAGAAATTAAGATACTTTCACGTCTGACAGCAATTGTTGCAGACACTCAGAATAGTGTGTTCGAGCGTCATTGCTCAAAACCTAGTGGGCAGTGGACCTGACACTCAATCTCGTTATTTAATGAGTTAATAAAGAGGTCCATGTCATACCTTATCACAAATTTACCTCTTAGTAGATTTTGAGAACTGAATGTCAATGTAATTGGTTTTCTTTTTAACACTATATATTTTATTTTGTGGACTTGGTCACTGTTTTGAGGGATCCATAGGCTTCATCACTCTGCCAGATAAGTCCCTGGCATGCAAAGGCTAAGGACCTTAAGTATCTAAGGCCCCAGCCCCAGTGGCCTGGGAAGTAGAGGGGGACCATGAGCGGAAGGGAGAGCCGGTAGGAGGAAGAGAGGCCTCTCCCTCACTCCATCCCGCACTGAGCGGATGCTATGCAGCCTTTCCATTCTGCTTCGGTACATGTCTAAGGAACACTTATTAACACTTTGAGGACTTTCAGATCTCTAGAAAACAGTTTGAGAATTTAAGGAATGACATAACCTGGGAACACACGGGAATTGAGTGGTAGTGTTAAACCATGTGTTGGAGTTACACCTTTTGGGAATAATATAAAATAAAATAAAATAAAGAGCTCCATGATGCCTTCTTCGTTCACAAACGGTAGCTCTTGCAGGAGGCAGCAGTTGAATACATCATCCATCTAGAACTTTCTCCACCCTTTGCTGTTGGTACAACACTGCCTAATATGAACAGGCTGCTGCGGCGTCTCCACGCTGGGTTGAGGGGCCTGTCATCCCAGAGGGCCATCACTGGGGAAGCCACGGGGCTCCTGCCCCAGACACCACTGTCAGGTTACACAGGGACCTGCACAGCTGAGGACACGCTCCTGCTGGGCGTGAGGGCTGCGCTCAACCATGGCTGAAGGCATTAACTGGTAGAAAACACTTGCTGCCTTGTTTATGGCTTTTACTTAGAGGCTGAGGATCTGAAATGCAGGCCCTAGACTGCAGAAAGATTCAGACTGGTGAGTTGTTTATAGTACACACCAGGGTCAAGACAGATCCAAGAGACGGTCCAGCGAGCGGCCCTCATGGCTTCCTCAACCAGGACAGCTCTGGGGGCTGGAGGCCAGCTTGTCCACACTGGCTACCTCCCAGAGCACAGCCAGTCCCTAAGAGCAAAGTCCTGTTGGACAGCGTTTGCCTGATCTGCTTCCCACAGCTGAAGATATGAGCGGCTGTATGCTGTGTGGCTGGCTTTTCTTCCTCTGGTCACCACACTTGTAGAGGCACCAGGGACTGGCCAAGCAGGCTTGGGGCACAGTCCCGTACTCCCATACTTCCCGTCAGTGGTCAGGAACCACAGATGTTGTCAGGGCCCTCAGCTATTCTGGAAACCAGCCCCATGGTGGACAGCATGAGCCCGCGCTCTGCTGCCAGGAGAGGAGCCCTGGGTGCCCCGGCTCCTGGCGAAGCCCGTACCCATGGAGCCTCAGTGAGGCTCCACCTTGCGGCCCCAACCCCCACAAGCGACTGTTCAGGCAGAGCTGGATGTCCACCCCCTAAAGAGGGGCATCACTGTTACTCCCGAGTGTGAAAGTGGAGAATATGAAATTTTAGAATAGCATGTGTTATATGTGCTGTGATGTTTTCTGAATATAAACTTGACTTTTTTTAGGTGTTGCTGTGCATCAGAGGGTTTTTTCCGTAAGAGCTTTACTGAAATATAATTCACGTGCCATTTAAGTTACCCATTTAAAGTGTGCAATTCAATGGTTTTCAGTTGTGCTATATTCAGAGTTGTGCAGCCATCACAATCAATTTTGGAACATTTTCTTAACTCCCAAGAAATTTGTACCCTTTCATCTTCACCCCCGGCCCCTCCACACCCCCCAGCCCTCGGCAACCACCAACTACTGTCTCTATAGATTGCCTATCATAGATTTTTCATATAAATGAATGAAGCCACACATATGTGGTCTTTTGTGACTGGCTTCTTTCGCTTAATGCTTTCAGGTTTCATCCATATTGTAGAATCATACTTCATTCCTTTTTATTCCCAAATAATACTCCATTGTATAGATGTGCCATGTTTTGTTTATCCATCTATCAGTTAGAGGACCTTTAGTTTTTTTTTCCATTTTGGGCGCTCTTATGAATAACCCCATGAACATTCACGTACAACTCTTCATGTGGACATGTCTTCACTGAGCCTGGGTGTATACCTAGGCTTGATACTGCTGGGTAATATGGTAAATCTAACTTTTTAAGGAACTGCCAAATTGTTTTCCAAAGTAACTGAACCATTTCACATTCCCATCAGCAATGTATGAGTGTTCCAATTTCTCCATATCCTCATCAACACTTATTTTTTATCTTTTTATTTATTACAAGTGGGTGTAAAGAGTTTTGAGTTGCATTTCCCCGACAACTAATGACATAGAGCATCTTTCATGTGCTTATTAGCCATTTGTATATTGTCTTTAGAGGAGTGTCCTTCAGATCCTTTGCCCACTTTTAAATTGGGTTGTCTTTTTATTATTGAAAAGCTTGAATTTTTCATGACTATTCAGCTGAACTTTAAAACTCAGCCCCAGTAGGAATTGGTTAGACGTCTCCAATTTTGTATCTCTCCCCAGGAAACAGAACGCCATTCTGGGAGAATTCCAGCCCCTAAAATTGTGGTTCTTAATCTCTTTTTGGCTCACAGATATCTCTGGAAGTCTGGTAGGAATTATGGATCCTCTCCCTGCATTTAATATCAGGGAGTTCCTGGACCTTCCACTATTCAAGCTTTGCCTTAACTAGTTTCTTTTCATAAGAAGCGTATAAACCTACTTCTGATTGGGTTGTCAAATCATTTGAACTTGGCCTTAATGGGCAATGTTAGTTTCCCAAATTCTAGGTTCCCACAGAAAGAAAGAGTGAACTGTTGTTCAAATGATTAAAACTGCACAGTGGAGAACAGCTTTTTATAGGAGATTGCTTTTATAGATGATTGCAGTCCATCATGCCTCTAAATTTTCCCTTTTCATTAAGCCAGGCTACAAGAGCTTCACGCTGTCATGTTGGTGACTTCTGAAACCTGGTTCCTCAGTTGCACTTCAGCATTATGCCAGCAGCCTGCACTGAAGCCCTCTGTAAGGAAGCCGTACTGATCCTCTTATTATTCAGTTACAGACCTGCTGTGGCCCACTCCCACTGCTCAGGCACACACAGAGTACTTCTCTTGAACCCATGGTGTGTTTCGATTTTGTAATAATTAACAAAGAATAATTTAATTATGTACTTAAGTAATAAATAATAATGTTTTCTCCTCTGCTTTGGCCTTTAAGAAGCTCAGAGGTAGTGCTGCTGCCTGCCTCTAACAACCAGGCTGGACTAGCTGCTCCTCTGTGACCAGCGTTCACGGCCCTCACTTGTCCTTTGGCCCAATCCCACCATTTTTTCCTTTTAGATGCATTTTTGCATTTTTGCACACTATTTCAATCTGCTTCTAGAACAAGTCAACACGTTTCTTTTTCTAACCTTGCCATTCTGCACCTTATGTTGTGCACTTCATGAAGTGCTGTGCATGACAACTGTTTACTCGCTGTATGTTCTCAACGACAGAGCTGACTCTGTAGTTATCTTTCTTACCTGTAACTTTTAGGTTTTGGTCTCAAGGGCATTTTGCAAACAGACCGCCATCACCTATAGTTTGCCTGGTGTCACACGTCTGTGTATGAAAAGGAAGACAGAATTTTTTGCAGCTAAACTGACATAATCAAAATACAGAGCATGGTATTGTTTCTATTCCACAAGATACTCCCATAATTTTACTGGATCAGGCACTGTTCTAAGTGCTTCACAAACACTATGAAGTAGATACGATTTTTATCTCCCCCACTTTACAGATGAGAAAACTAAGGCCTTGAGAGGTTATTAATCTGCTCAAGGTCACGGGCCTAGTAAGTGGCAGAGCAAGGATTCAGAACAGGGTTGTGTGCCTGCAGAGACCACACTCTCTACCCCCAGGTGCTGTTAGAAAGCCAAGCCACTTAAATCCTTCCTGTCACATGGGAACAACGACACCCACTGCCTCCTAGACTTGTTGAAATCAAGAGGCTCCATGGAAAGGTCATGTCCAACCCATAGTGGGAATTCATCTTTGTCTTCTTCAGCTAAAATCTGCATAGAAATCCAGACACAACTTCACGAGGATCCAGGCCAAGAAGAATAACTCACCCAAGAAAATGTCATCTGAAAACCCACAACCAGACGACAACACCCTTATCTTTTCAGCTAATTCGGGCACCCCACTCCCTGGGAGGTTTTGTAAAATGTATATGAAGAAACTAACTCAAATTTAATTTTGACACATTTTAATATTTGGCATCTTTTTGAAGAATAAAGTTAAGAGATTAAATTACAATTAAATGTTCTGACAAATTCAATCAGTTAACGATTTCAACTTAAAACAACACAGTACTGTATGAATGTAAGAAAATGCATAGCACCTCATGTCTCCTTATTTCCAGCAACTACAGTCTGCCATTGTTTCTCCTAGTCAACAGTAGTATGAACATTCCATAAGCTTGGGGCAGTCTTAAGACTCAGAATCCCCTCATAATAGTCCATATTGGTACAGTATTTTCAGAGTCTACAAAGCCCTTTCAGAAGCACCTTTTCAGTAAATCCACTAAACCCCATGAAGTATGATCCATTTTACAATGAAACCTAGAATGGTGGTGATCTTCATCCACCTAGTACTTGCTTAGTATGTACTATGTTAGGCAACCTGCGGACTGAGGACGGCCCCTGCTTTTGAGTTTTCAGTTCAGTGGGAGAGACACAGAAATTGAGGAGGAAGCACAGGGCGGTTTGAGCTTTGAGAGATGCACACACAGAGCGCCGTGAGAAACAAGGAGGCCCCTTCCCTGGGATGTGTGTGGGAAAGCTTTGCCAAGCAAGGTACTGGGGCACAGGCCAGGAGGTATGTGGGAAGAGGGGCTGACCAAAGTGTTGGCAGCATGTACGAAGCAAAAACAGTGGCATCTGAGGAGAGACATTTATTCCCTGGTTTCTGAACTACTTGAGTAGCTCCAAGTGCGGGGCTTGTGTGGAGAGATGAGGGCCCCCAGACAGCAAAGTCCTTCCCCTCAAGGAGCTTGATTCTAAAGGCAGAAGTGACAATAAAAACACAAATCAAGTGATGGGAGGGCTGCAGAGTGCTGAGTACTGTGAAGGCAATAACTCTGGGCAGGGAGCAAGAGAACCTGGGAGAAGTGGATTTTGGAGACGGCAGTCAGGGAGGATTTGGAGAAAGCACCTAACATGCGTGAAAGAATGGGAGTCCAGGTAAACAGCAAGTGCAACGACCTGCACAGGTTAAGGCTGGCAGCTCTCAAAAAACAGAAAGGAGGCCAGGGAGGCTGGAGCACAGGAAGGACAGTGATGGAGTGGGTGATGGAGGTGGGCATGGAGTATTGCGGGTCTTATGGGAGATGACAAGCAACTCACATTTAAACTTAGTGGAACACGGAGCCTTTGCAGGATTGGAAGGGAGGTAGCAGGGACACTGTTTAATTTACATTTCTAAAGGATAACTTAGGAGGCATTATGGAGAATGAATTATTGAGTCAGGAGTAGGAATAATAACAATTAGGAGGTACTGCTGGAATCTAGGTGAGAGACTGGGTGGCAGGCACGAGGAGAGAAATGGCTGGGTCTGAGACAGCAGGCGGAACTGACAGGACCTCCCAAAGGCTTAGATACAGAGGGTGCGGGTAAGGAAGAAATTAAGGAATAACTCCCAGCAACTGGCACACGATGCCACCCTGACATGGAATCTAAGCAACAGGGCCATTCAAGAGCTCTCGGAAATCTTCAGCCTAAGGTTCTTATCAGACATTCAAGTGAAGATAGTCTAAGGCAGGAGCTCTGCGGAGAGGTCAAAGGGGTCACTGGCCTACAGACAGAATTAAAAGCTTAAAAGTTGAATGCAGTAGTCTAGGGAAAGAGCATGTTGAGTGAGAAAACTCACACCGAAGTCCTAGCAGAGGCCTTTAGTAGAGGAAAATTCAGAAGAGTAGAATCAGATGGAATAAGTAGGAGTGTCAGGTCAGAGAAACCAAGAGACGGTGAGGGGGGAGACCAAGCGTGTGAAATGATGCTCAGAAATGACAAAGTCACTGGCGACCTCCAGGCCAGGAGAGAAGTTTCATGGTGGGGAGGGAGGTGGGCTTAGAGAGGATTAAGTTAAGAAAATAATGGGACGCATCTATTATCTTTGACAAAGGAAGCAAGAAAATACAATGGAGAAAAGATAGCCTCTTCAATAAGTGGTGCTGGGAAAACTGGACAGCTACATGCAAAAGAATGAAATTAGAGGCGCTCATTTAACATGCTAGTAAAGTTGTGTTCAAAATCTTCAAGTGAGCCTTCAACATGAATCGATAACTTCCAGATGTACAAGCTGGATTTAGAAAAGGCAGAGGAATCAGAGATCAAATTGCCAACATCTGTTGGATCGTAGAAAAAGCAACGGAATTCCAGAAAAACATCTACTTTTGCTTCATTGACTATGCTAAAGCCTTAGATGTCTGGATCACAACAAACTGTGGAAAATTCTTCAAGAGACAGGACTAACAGATCACCTTATCTGCCTCCTGAGAAACCTATATGCAGGTCAAGAAGCAACAGTTACAATCAGACAACGGACTAGTTCCAAATTGGGAAAGGAGTCCATCAAGGCTGTATATTGTCACCCTGCTTATTTAACTGATATGCAGAGCACATCATGTGAAATGCTGGGCTGGATGAAGCACAAGCTGGAATCAAAATTTCCAGGAAAAATATCAACAACCTCAGATATACAGATGAAACCACTCTACTGGCAGAAGGTAAAGAGGAACTAAAGAGCTTCCTGATGAGAGTCAAAGAGGAGTGAAAAAGCTGGCTTAAAACTCAACATTCAAAAAACAAAGTTCATGGCATCCAGTCCCATCACTTCATGGTGAATAGATGGGGAAATGGTGGAAACAGTGACAAACTTTATTTTCTTGGGCTCCAAAACCACTGTAGATTAGGACTGCAATCATGATATTAAGAGATGCTTGCTCCTTGGAAGAAAAGCTATGACAAACCTAGACAGTGTATTAAAAAGCAGAAACATCACTTTGCTGACAAACGTCCACATAGTCAAAGCTATATGGATGTGAGAACTGGACCATAAAGAAGGCTGAGCACTGAAGAATTGATGCTTTTGAATTGTTGTGCTGGAGAACTCTTGAGAGTCCCTTGGACAACAAAGAGATCAAACCAGTCAACCCTAAAGGAAATCAACCCTGAATATTCATTGGAAGCACTGATGCTGAAGCTCCAATACTTTGGCCACCTGATGCAAACAGCCAACTCACTGGAAAAGATGCCGATGATGGGAAAGACTGAGGACAGAAAGAGAAGGGAGAAACAGAGGATAAGATGGTTAGATGGCATCACTGACTCAAGGGACACGAATCTGAGCAAATTCTGGGAGATAGTTAAAAACAGGGAAGCCTGGCATGCTGTAGTCTATGGGGTCACAAAAAGTCAGACACAACTTAAAGTGACTGAACAATAACAGAACACTTCCTAATACCATACACAAAATAAAATCAAAATGGATTAAAGACCTAAATGTAAGGCCAGCAACTATAAAACTCTTAGAGGAAAACATGGGCAGAACACTCTTTCACATAAATCACAGCAATATCCTTTTTGACTTAGAGTAATAGAAATAAAAACAAAAATAAACAAGTGGGTCCTAATTAAACTTAAAAGCTTTTGCACAGCAAAGGAAACTATAAACAAGATGAAAAGACAACCCTCAGAATGGGAGAAAATAATTGCAAATGAAAACAACCGACAGAGGATTAATCTCCAAAATCTACAAGCAGCTCATGCAGCTCAATAACAGAAAAAACAAACAACTCAATGAAAAAATGGGCAGAAGACCCACACAGACATTTCTCCACAGAAGACATACTGACGGCCAACAAATACATGAAAAGATGACCAACATCGCTCATTACTAGAGAAATGCAAATCAAAACCACAATGAAGTTATCACCTCACACTGGTCAGAATGAACATCATCAAAAAAGTCTACAAACAATAAGTGCTGGAGAGGGTGTAGAGAAAAGGAACACTCTTGCACTGTTGGTGGGAATGCGCACTGATACAGCCACTATGGAGAACAGTACGGAGATTCCTTTAAAAACTAGGAATAAAACTACCATGCATGCACGTGTGCAAGTCACTTCAGTCGTGTCCAAATCTTTGCAACCCCATGGACTGTAGCCTGCCAGGCTCCTCTGTCCATGGGGATTCTCCAGGCAAGAGTACCGGAGTGGGCTGCCATGGTCTCCTCCAGGGCATCTTCCTTACCAGGGATCAAACCCACATCTCTTATATCTCCTACACTGGCAGGCAGGTTCTTTACAACTAGTGCCACCTGGGAAGCCCAAGCTACCATATGACCCAGCAATCCCACTACCTGAGCATATACCCTGAGGAAACCATAACTGAAAGAGATACACATACCCCAGTGTTCACTGCAGCACTATTTACAGTAGTTTAGTAGGATAAGGAGCCAACCTAGATGTCTAATGACAGATGAATGGATAAAGAAGTTGTGGTACACATAAACAATGGAATATTACACAGCCATAAAAAGGAACGCATTTGAGTTAGTTGCAGTGAGGTAGATGAATCTATAGCCTGCTCTACAGAGTGAAGTCAGTCAGAAAAACAAATATAGTATATTAACACATATATATGGAACTAGAAAAATGGTACTGATGAATTCTTTTGCAGGACAGGAACAGAGACACAGATGAAGAGAATGGACTTGCAGACAGTTTGGGGGAGGAGAGGGTGGGATGAACTGAGAGAGCAGCACTGAAACATACACATGACCACGTATATAGGTGGCTAATGGGGAGTTGCTGTGTAACACAGGGAGCTCAACTCTGTACTCTGTGACAGCCTGGAGGCGTGGGACGAGATGGGGAATGGGAGAGAGGTTCAAGAGGGAGGGGACACACGTGTACTTATGGCTGATTCACTTGTTGTATGACAGAAACCAACACAACATTTTGAAGCCATTACCCTCCAATTAAAAATAAATTAAAAAAAAAGAGATGGCAGTGGCCACAGTCACTGCAGACAATTCTCGCCAGAGACATGAGTGTGAAGGGGAGCAGGTATGCGGAGCAGGAGGGAGGATGTGCAACTGAGGTTTTGTTTTGCTTTAAAGAAAGGAGAAATAACAGGACGTTTGCTTGCTGATGGGAAAGATCCACAGAGAGGGCTGGTCACAGGAGCCCCATCTTCTGACAAGAGCCCTCCATCTCGCCTTCTGGTCTCTGGTTGCACATTCCAGCTCCTCTGCTGGATCTAACCACACGATGCTCGTGTGCTGGTGTCCTTCGGCCCCAAGTTCTGCTCTTCTCTCTCCTTGCCTGCCTCCTCCAGATCTCCACAGCTTCAAATGCTTCTGCACCTTGACATCTTTGTCTCCCGTCAAACCTCTCCTCAGAAATGCAGATGCCGAGATTTCTACTGAGTGTCCCCAGGCTCCCACACTAACCCAGCCCCAGGCCCAGCTCCCACCTCTTTCCCACATCTGTCTTTTGAATAGGAGAGGGCTTCCTGTCAAACTTCTCCAGCCCCTTCACATAATTCCACCTAGCCTTGCACATTACCAGCCCAACTGACTAATGAGGAGCAAAACCAGTATAAAACCCAGCAAAATCTGGATCACTCTGCCTCTGAGATCCATGCTTCCACTACACACACTGCTCCCAAAGAAATTTCCTACAGTTACTTTATTTCCAACATGCATCATAAAATCTTTAATTAGTCTACAGCTATTACACTTAAGTCAGCAAGAGAAAGTATTACTTTATGATAATAAATATTAATATGAGAAAAAAGTCTAGCAAAGTGGTTTATTTACATGTTATTGCTGGAAAAAGTCCTTTAAACAAGACAGTGCAGAGAAAACACCTTAGAGCTAAGTATCAGCTTTTCAGATTCGTCATGGCAGCTTTAGTACATCTCATTTTTATGGTTTCTATATAGTCACATGTTCAGGCTTTCAAAGAGCTGCTACTTCATGATGACAGTAACTCTTCAGTGTTTATTTTTATTTCCAAGTTTGTGATTTTTAGGTGGCTACTTTAGGACTGTGAATTGTTTCACCGTCTTCTCACTTTCTCGCTTTAGTTCTTCGATGTGAGCATCTAGGCGCTCTAGGATGTGATGAGACCTCAGCTCTTCCTCTTCCAAAAATCTTGTGGCTATTGAACCAAGAGGAGACAGAGGCAAGGGACACTAGAAGAGAAACACATTTTGACATATGTAAGTTGGACAGTATATTTCTAAGACACAGTATTCATGATATTTTCTAACTACCAATATCAAAAGGGGAATGTTTTCCTCTGACAAGATACTGTTTTTATCCTAATGATAATAATAGTTTAAAAAAAAATTTCCACAAAAATTAACACAGATCTCTTCCTTTCTGACAGTTATGTAAGTGTGAAGTGTCATATAAATATATTAGTTACGCATTTGAAGACTTTCAGAGCCTTCTATACGCTAGAAGAGATATACTTAATGCCTATTTATTTCAAACTTATTTATAAAAATCTGAATGTTACTTTTTAAAGCATAGAAAATCTACCTGTAATAAATTAGATACCAGGTAAAAATCAATATTTTCCTTCCTCCAAAATTTGAGTCTACAGCCCCTTGTCTGAATTCACTGGTTTCAGAATTTAGATGTACCCTATTTAGTTGACCCTTATCTGCAGTAGTTATTTTCTATAACGTCATCTCAAACACTGAATTAATGAATATTGAAACACTGCTTTTATGGGAAACAAACACATACACACAAACTTCACATAGATTATAATCCTAACTCCTAAAAATAACTCACCAGGTAGATTCTGTTTGCTTTATTTCACAAAAAACAAGGCTCACAGTGTTTGGTGACTTGCCTGAGGCCACCCCATTAAGGGGGGCCAAAGCTGGGGTTCAAACCCTCATCAAGCCCAGCATCTGAGCTTCGTGCACTGTACTGCCCATGAGTGGCTCTATCTTCTGGGCCTCTCAGCACAAGAGCTGAGACAAGAGGGTAACGTACCACCTTGGCAGACCTTAGCTGGAAACGTGCAAGTCCAGTGACTCACATTTTGTCCAGCTCTGCCATGTTCATGGATAACTGTGGAAGTGCTAATGAGTTCTACTTACAGGTAACAAATAGTTTAGCAAGTAGATGAATTCACAAATATAGAATACATGACCTATGATGAGTCTGAGGTAACATCCCATCATCAAACACATTGGTATTTCTGACATAAAATGTTAGGTGGGATCAATCAACATTTTATCACATCATATCAGTTCAGGCCAGGTCAGGTCTTAGTGCCAAACTTAGAAAGAAAGTTAGTCATCAGGTCTTTTTTGGATTTCAGAATTACATATATAGTACGTTTATTTCAACAACTAAAAGAGGACTCATATGGACTTGTTGGCACATTAAAAAGTCAAAAGTACTGAACTTTCACAGATACAGGACCATCAGGGTGATGAGAATGAATGGCCAGAGGTGAGTGCTTCAGCACAGAAGGCAAAAACAAGGATGTAGAGGAGTTCTCATATCTGCTGCAGGAACAAGGGGCCAGCCCTGTCAAAGGGCAGCGTCTGCCACCAGGGCCCTGCGGGGCGGCACCTGGTCTATGGTCTATAACAGACACATCAGCTGCCATTACTTCCTCTGCCTCGACCCACTCTTTCCCTTTCCAGCCATTCCTTTTCTCCTTCACCACTATCTACGCCCCAGGACTATCTTGGCAGGCAGAGAGATTCCTTGAACCAATCATTTCCAATACAAAGGTGACCCTCTCTGAAAAAGGCAGGAAGGGAATTTTCAATTTTGGCTAAAAATAAATGAATCCCTATAACTTATATTTAATAAGACACATTTTGAAAAGTACTCGTGGCTGAAGTCTTCACAAGCAAAATCTTAGGACAGAAATACATGAGAATAACAAAGGGTACTTAAGAGAAAGAACCAGTAAGGAGACAGAAAAAAAAAAAAAAAAACCTTATGACTTAAAATAAAACAATAAAATCAAACTAAACACACTTAATAAACTAGTAAGATCAGAAAGTGTCCATACCGAAGATGTAAAGTCTTCTGGGTCATTTATACTCTCAGAGACAGTGTCAGAAAAGTTGGTTTCATTTGTATCTAGCACTGAAGGCAGAGAGTTAGTTTTGCACAGAAAGTTAGATGGCAGAGAGACAGTGGAGCAGCAGGAGCTGATCTGATGGCTCGGGGGGCTGAAGCCTCGGGACAGGGACACAGGCTCTATGCTATCCAACTCTTGTCCTTGTGGAGAATGAAGACCTGCTTTGTAGGGCTCAGCCTTCATCCCATCATGCCTGTGCTGGCCATGGGCTGGCCTGGATAGCAGATTAGAAAATAAAGCAGATAAACACTGTAGCAATTTTCCTCCTTTAAAGAAACAGACTTATTGTTGGAAGTTCAATAAAAATACAGAACCAGACTAAGGAGAAGGCTATAATTTACAAAATCAGAAGCCTGTTCAGACCAGGCATTCTTTTCATCACCCTGGCCCCAAATACCAATCCCCATGACCACGTTCCTGCCCCCACAGACAAGTAAGCTATCTGAGTGCCCTAGTGGGGTTGGTGGTAGGACAGAGGGGAGCACTGTGCAGACAGAAGTCCCTTATCTTTACCTGGGGGTGAGGTGGGAGTGGTAGAGAGGGTGTCAGCAAAGGTTCCTGGTAGTAAAACATGTAAGAGCTGAAGCCGGGTGGTTTTTCATTGAATGCTGATGTTTTAGGCAACAATCTATTATTAGTTCACCAAAAATACAAAAGAAGCTTTTTATAAAAAGCTAACTTCCACTTCTTATGGGACAAGTGAAGCTAGAAAGGTGGGAAGCAGCGTAACAAAACTCAGGGGAATTAGGCTGTTATTCTCACCTACATCTAGACATGAAAGTGATATATAACCCCCTGCATTTTTTAACCTAACAGTTTTACTTGTACACACTGTACTTCAGAATTAAATATAGGGTCCTTTGATAAAGATTTAATTTCTATAAATTGGAAATTATTCTCAAAGAAATGAGCATTACATAATAAAGATACAAATTTTAAATAAACTATGAAGAAAATTTACTTGAACTCTGTATTCTTGAACTCAGGTACTCTGCTGTATGTTGGTTTAAAGATCCTGTCCCGGTTTTTTTTGCATATCTGAGTAGAAATCTCCAGCTGACCTTTGGTATCCATCAAATCTTTCTGTAGTTGTTGATTTTCAGATACTAATTTATTTAATGCCTCAATATAATTTTCCTGGAGGTCTGCTAGTGAAATCTCTTTTGCCTAATAAAAAGAACAGAGGCACTTAATTTGTAAAAGAATACTTGTGATCTGTGATACTGCTGGTGGAAAATTACTTTTAGCTGTGACTAGTTAATCTATGGTTTTACTTAGGAAAAAGTATAGATCTGATTTTGGCACCTTAAAAAAAAAAAAAGGATGTATTTCTTACAGTTAATGGGGTAGGAGCACAATGGGCTTCCCTGATGTGTGAAGGAATATCCAAGGAGCTGGAGGAAGGCTGGAACTAGGATGGAAAAAAGCTACAAATGAGAATCAAATACAGACAAAAAGAAAGAAAACAGTAACCATGAATTCTTTAAGAAAAGAGAAAGTTGAGCTTAGTGAAATAAATCAGACAGAGAAATACAAAGACTATGTCATCACTTATATGTGGAAACCAGAATATAAAACAAATGGATACTACAAAACAGAACAGACTCACAGACACAGAGAATGGTGACCAACGGGGAGCGGAGGGGGCGTGGCCAGACAGGGGAGGGGCGTGAGAGGCACAACTACTATGTATCAAATAAATGAGCTACAAGGACGTATTACACAGCAGACGACACAGCCATCATTTTATAATAACTTTAAACAGTATAATCTATAAAAATATGGAATAACTATGCTGTACACTTTGATATAATATTGTAACTATACAACTATAGTTTAACTTAAAAAAAAAGGAAAAGACAGAGACAGAAGGTTGAATAGCCCCACAATACCTGTGGGAGACAATCAAGAGACCTATTTCAAAGAAAGAAATCTGAACATAAGGTTCTGAAAAGGAATTTTGACTGGCATGGACAACTTTTAAATAAATAACTCTCTGGTCTTGGAAACTTTTACATAATGTTGTACCTATTCCGGTATGTGAGATTGATTTTGACATGATAAGTCAGTATTCAACAAGGATGACGTACGAATTACTACTCTGATATGGTCTGAATTCTGTGATTATAAATTCTACTGCTCTTCAATTCTAGGTGTTTCCTAGTAATACAGTACCTAAAAAAACAGAAGTCTGGACCATTTTTTCCTAATGACAAAATATTTTCATTAGCATTCTGAAAAATTATGGTTATCTTCTTTGGAATTTAATACAATGTTTAGCTTGCCCTTTTCCATAAAGAATTTTTTGAAAATAAGCTGGTCAAGTAGTTTTACAAACACAATTTACCTAACAAAAAAATAAAGCTTAAAATACAACCATTTAACTATCTGTACTAGTAGTGACAATAAGTTATAAAATCTTTCAGGAAGTTGTTGACAGATAAAATCTCAAAAAGAAAAATCTGCAGGACATAGAAGTTAAACTATGAACTACTGGCAACTTTTATTTTCACTGTGGTAAATAATTTATCAGAGCTATTGCTCTCATTACAAAGCTCATTAGATACTTTTATTAAGAGTTATTTAGCCAAAATTATTCATTTGTAAAAGTAATATCACCTTCCTAGGATGGTAAATGCAAAATGGAACTTTCTAATAATTGTTCTTAATATATACATCATGTTTATACTGTAACTTAACTGCTGACATGATCCTCAACAGCCAGAGTTTGATATCTGATGTCATTAAAGATATCTTTTAGAAGAAGATAATGTTTGCTTTTTCCAGGAAGGCATCATTTAAATTTTTCTCAAATTTACTATTTTATTAACAATAATTACAAGCAAATGAATGTGAAAGGTAATATAAAAAGTGCATAGCAAGCACACACCTGGCTGTGTGAAGAAAGAACATCCCTACCACTGTTGGAGGTTTCAGAAGAAATTAAGGCAATGGCACCCCACTCCAGTATTCTTGCCTGGAGAATCCCATGGACGGAGCAGCCAGGTGGGATGCGGTCCATGGGGTCACAAAGAGTCAGACACAAATGAGCGACTTCACTTTCACTTTTCACTTTCATGCATTGGAGAAGGAAATGGCAACCCACTCCAGTATTCTTGCCTGGAGAATCCCAGGGACAGAGGACCTGGTGGGCTGCCATCTATGGGGTCGCACAGAGCTGGACACGACTGAAGCAACTAAGCAGCAGCAGCAGCAAGCTGAACACAATCTCTGGCCATAGTCTGGGTTAAGCACTTCTGAGAGTTCCCAACTCTTAAATATGAACAGGTAATCACACTACATAAGATAAAAGTCTCAATCAGCTATTTCCAAAGCCTGAGCAGTGACAGACTTTATTTTCTTGGGCTCCAAAATCACTGCAAATGTTGACTGCAGCCATGAAATTAAAAGATGCTTGCTCTTTGGAAGAGAAGTTATGACCAACCAAGACAGCATATCAAAAAGCAGAGACATTATTTTGCCAACAAAGGTTCATCTAGTCAAAGCTATGGTTTTTCCAGAAGTCATGCACAGACGTGAGAGTTGGACCATAAAGAAAGCTGAGCACTGAAGAAATGATGCTTTTGAACTGTGGTGTTGGAGACTCTTGAGAGTCCCCTGGACTGCAAGGAGATTCAACCAGTCAACCCTAAAGGAAATCAGTCCTGAATACTCACTGGAAGGACTGTTGCTGAAGTTGAAGCTCCAATACTTTGACCACCTGATGTGAAGAACTGACTCACTGGAAAAGACCCTGGGAAAGATGTGCTGGGAAAGACTGAAGGCAGGAGGAGAAGGCGACGACAGAGGATGAGATGGTTGGATGGCATCACCAACCAGATGGACATGACTTTGAGCAAGCCTGGGAATTGGTGGACAGGGAAGACTGGCATGCTGCAGTGCATGGGGTCACATAGAATCACCCACAACTGAACTGAACTGAAATCCTGAGCCTTTTGAAGACTCTGTGGTGCAAATCAGGTTCTTCGTTTTCTCCACCACTAGCTTAGTATTGCTTATCAAGGTGTATAAAGTCGTTTTCCTTCCTTCCTTTCTTCTTTCCTTCCTTCCATCCACCTTCCCCCTTACAAAATACTTAGCTGTTGTCTCCACTCCTACTTTTTCCATCCTCGTAGGTTTGCTTTAAAAAACAAAGTCCTTTCACTTTAGTTTTAGAGGGATTTGACGAGGGAGCATATGTTCATTTGCCACATTAAATGACGGCATAACATTTCCTAGTAAAGAAAATCATGAAACCATCCCTCTACAGACTAACATTTACATTTTTTCAAAATTTTGGATACTGCAAACAACACTGAAATGACCGTTTTCATGCATTTGCTTCTCCAGGATGGGTTCTTTGGGAATGCAAACTGATGACAAAAGGAGAACAATTCAGCAATGACAACCAAAATCAGAAACGCACATGACTCAGGACTTTATGGACTGCATGTATTTACATTTGGTTTAATGGACATTGCTAAACTGCCCTCCAGAATGGCTGTGTCAATTTACTTTCTCATTAACAGAGCACTAAAGGGCCTGTTGCTCTATATCCCTGCCAACACTGGTTGTATCAGTTTTTAAAAAATCACTGTCAAGTCAATAAACAAAAGAATATTTATTTCTTTTGTTTATTAAGGGATGTAACTGCTTTTCTTCTTGGTTGAATTTCTGCATTACTTCTATGATTATCTATTTATGGACTCTGTAGATCACAACAAACTGTGAAAAATTCTTCAAGAGATGGGAATACCAGGTCACCTTACCTGCCCCCTGAGAAACCTGTATGCAGGTCAAGAAGCAACAGTTAGAACCAAACATGGAACAACAAACTGGTTCTAAATTGGGAAAGGAGTATGTCAAGGCTATATATTGTCACCCTGCTTATTTAACTTATATGCAGAGTACTTCATGAGAAATGCTGGGCTGGAGAAGCACAAGCTGGAATCAAGATGGCTGGGAGAAATATCAATAACCTCAGATATGCAGGCTTAAAAGTCAACATTCAAAAAACTAAGATCATGGCATCCGGTCCCATCACTTCATGGCAAATAGATGGGGAAACAATGGAAACAGTGACACACTTTATTTTCTTGGGCTCCAAAATCACTGCAGATGGTGACTGCAGCCATGAAATTAAAATACACTTGCTCCCTGGAAGAAAAGCTATGACCAGCCTAAACAGCATAATAAAAAGCAGAGACATTACTTTGCTGACAAAGGTCCATGTAGTCAAAGCTATGGTTTTACCAATAGTTGTATATGGATGTGAGAGTTGGACTATAAAGAAAGCTGAGTGCCAAAGAATTGATGCTTTTGAACTGTGGTGTTGGAGAAGACTCTTGAGAGTCCCTTCGACTGCAAGGAGATCCAACCAGTCAACCCTAAAGGAAATCAGTTCTGAATACTCATTGGCAGGATTGATACTGAAGCTGAAACTCTAATACTTTGGCCACCTGATGCGAAGAACTGACTCATTTGAAAAGACCCTGATGCTGGGAAAAATTGAAGGCAGGAAGAGAAGGGGACGACAGAGGATGAAATGGTTGGATGGCATCACCGACTCAATGCACATTAGCTTGAACAAGCTCTGGGAATTGGTAATAGACAGGGAATCCTGGCATGCTGCAGTCCATGGGGTCTCAAAGAGTCAGACACCACTGAGTGACTGAACTGTACTGAACTGAACCTATTTTCCTACTAGATCCAATGACTGTATTATATTTATAAGGCCTTATATATTAATATTTTATATTAACCTTTTGTCTGTTAACCGATTGTTTTCCTCTAGTCAATCAGTCTTTTAAATGGGGCCTTTTGTAATCCAGAAATTTTATATTTTTATGTTGTAGAATTCTTTACGTTGTAAAATTATTTGTGGTTGCAAGATGCTAAGAGAGTCTCACCCTCTCAAAAGATTATAAAAATGGTTCCCTGTATTTTCTTTTAGCTGAAATAAAGTATTCGTGTAGTGTTTTACGTGTTCTTCCACCCCAGCCTCCACAATCCTTGAGAGTGAAACTAAAACTACTTAGGAGCCAACAGGGGCATTGTACAACCACGAATTTTTGGAGGCATAGACTCTCCAGAAAAACAGAAAAAAAGAATTTCTAAAATCTCTGGGCATTTGACCTATATCAAGAAAAGAGGAGTAAGAAACAGACGGGTTATTTTGCAAAAATAACAATTTTATAACAAAACAGTTAAAAGAGGACCCACACAGTTGGTAACTCTGTTAGCTAATCCTGTTCTTTGGTTTCATAGAAGCTTGCTTACATTTCTTATCCTCCCTACTGGATTACCCTCAGTCTTGTAAAGACAAGAATCTTATTCATCCTTGTATCTATTACATCATCTACTAAATACTTTGAGCATAAAAGATTCTAGAATATTTGATTAAATGAAGTGTATTTTCTCTAGTGGCTCAGACGGTAAAGAATCTGCCTGCAATGCAGGAGATATGGCTTTGATCTCTGAGTTGGGAAGATCCCCTGGAGAAGGGAATGGCTACCCATTCCAGTATTTTTGCCTGGAGAATCCCATGGACAGAGGAGCCTGGAGGGCTATAGTTCATGGGGTCGCAGAGTCAGATACAACCAAGTGACTAACAGTTTCACTTAACACTTTTACCTTGTAGAAATATATTTAAAACAAAAATACTTAAAAGATGACATACTTTACAATGAAAAGACTGTGAAAATAGTAATTACAGTAATAATAACAGCATTAAATATTTATTATATATCTACTAAATGCCAGACACTATGCTAAACCCTTTATATATATTCTATTTTACATGCATTTTTATCACATATAATATTTTTTTAAATCTTCCAGTTGCTGAAGAGTCATATTTTGCTCACTCCTATCACAGTCTTCTTTTTGAGAAAGTTTTTGCAGAAGGATTATTTCATAGTTTGATCTTAGCTTTCTCTACAATATCAGTATTTACAAAGTAATTTCTTTTAAGGCTTGTATAGCAGAAAAGCAAGTTTCTATATATGTATATATATAGTTTCTATATATGTTTACCTCATGTAAACCCAATTCCAATTTCATCACCATTTCAGAAAGATGACGATTTTCTAACTTGAGTGATTCCAGCTGACCCAACATCTCCTGAGAAGGGAAAAGTAGAAAAAAAGAAATAAATGTAATGAATAAATCAAATCCATCTTAAAAATTTTTTCTATATATAATTTTCATTAGGTGAAGTTACATTCTTCATTCATATATACAAATACTTTCTAAAACATTTTTTGAAGAGGTGTTTCAACATGAATTTGTATGCATGCAATTAAGAGTATTATTCTAAACAGATCAATCCAGGCACTGCTGACTCCCTGGCAACTCCTCTTCCTGGCCTCTGCCTCCAGCATCTTGTAATCTGCACTCCTTTCAAGTAGCTTATTCCTACTTGAAGATTCCTGCCTTCCTTGGCTTCCTGCTTCTTTTCTGAAAACTATCTGGTTTTCTTCCTTATTGTCTCTTTCCTTTTTACATCATTCTGGCACCTTTTTACTCTAAATGAGTAGTTTCCTAAGTTGGGTTCAAGTCTCTCCTCTTCACACTCTATGCCTTCTCCTTACAATATCTAAGTCTCTTGGGGTTTCAAATGCCAACTTCATGTAAAAACTTCCACGGCTAAATGTCTTACCTTGATTTTAATCTTGCACTCCAGGCCTTCTGTGGAACTTAGATATTTCCATATGAAAGTCCAGCTTTTATCTCAAACCAGTGCCCATCTGCCAGCTTCCCCATTTTGTGTAATATTCATACAAATTCATTATCCTCCCCAAACCTGCTCCTTATCTTTTCTGTATTTCATTAAAGAGCACCTCTCTCTAATCAGTTGCCCAAACTGAAATCCTAGTGACATCCTTCCCTAACTCTGTCTAACTCACTCTCCCTGTCCAGTCAAATACAAAGTCTAGTCAGTCTTACCAGGCAAGTATCTCCAGAATGATCCATTTCCCTGGGTCTCCCCTGCGCAGTGCTCAGGCCACCATCTCACTGCTGTGACAGCATCTGAGTGGTCTCTCTGCTTCCTTCTTATTCTCCATACAACCACAGATACTTTTTGCTCCTGTTTAACCCATTCTCTACAGATCCCAAGATAACATGAAAACCCCCGCACAGGGCAGGTGGGCCTTTCAGGAGCTAAGCCCTGCTTTCCCATCTCACCCCTTACCACTTGTCCCACCTGCCACAGTGAACAGGTAACCGTCACCACTCACCACAGAAACAGCCCTTTCACTTGTCTGAGCTACTCTTAACTCCTGCCAATCTTCACTAGACCACTTGTTAACCAGCCTAAAGAAGGGGGTTAATAAAAATGTACTGAACTAAACACTATGCAAATTATACCTTTAATAAATTGAACCTTCAAAAACAAACTTCAAATAAAGAAAATTTTTGTTCAAGTTTCACCTTATGCTCGACTGCTTTTTCTTCTGCCTTTTGTATCTCTGCTTTGAGTCGCTTTTCCATGTCAGAGGAAGAACTTTTGGTGGAAGCAATAGTGATATCTCGCTGATGTAACTCTCGAGTTAGCTGGGAGATCTCCATCTTCATTCCTTCTAGTACAGAACTGTAACTCTGTTCAGCCTGTAAAATCTGTTCTTTCAACTGCAAAAAAATAGAAAGCATTACAAATTGAGAAAAGACATGTTAGATAGAAAAATATAATATTAATAATAGAGTAATTTTTACCTTGCCTCAAGTCATAAATTTTTCCCTAATTAAATCTGCAAAAGATTAGCAATTTACCAAGCTGCATATCTGTACTGAAGGTCAGGTGGTTATGCCCACAATTATTTATTAGATCTCCAAACAGTGAGAGACGGCTGACTCAAATGCTGAGAACCAGCATCAACGAGCCGAAGCACACATAGTCTAGAGGACAGCATTCGTTACCTTCACTCTTTCTGGTTGCAAATCTCAAAATTTGCTTATATGGTTTCCTGGTCCACAGAAGATAACAGAAAGAGAAAAAGAAAGGAGCTAGAAGTAATCTCAAAGAAGTAATAAAAAGAAATGACTCAACAAACAGGACAGCTAGGGCCACTAACACAGAGACAAATTCCACAAACTTCAAATGCCAATGAGGATATAACTACCCATAGTACAGAAGAGAACACACATCCATCACCACCTTCAGCCAGTAAGAAAATACTAAATGCCAGCTCAATTAATATGTTCATGTGTTCATGCAAGCAAGAAGGTGTGTTATCTTTTAGAAAATTTTTCATCAAGACATATTTAAAATAAAGTTGTAAAGTTCAAAGGGGGCAGCCTTCAATTATCTTGAAAATACTTAAATGGCATCCCTGAGAATGACACAGACATTCTCCTAAGCACCTTACAGGCACTCTACTCATGAGCATCACATGGCCTCTGGATGACATTTTCCTCTCATTAAAATTAACTACTATAACCTCCCAACCCACTGCTCAGTCTACAAACACGGAGGGGTTTGCACCTCTCACCTTCTTGATCTCAGCCCTGTACTCATTGTTGTGCACTTCCATCTTCTTCAGCTCTCCATATTTTTCCATTAGCTCTTGGCTCAGCTGTTTACATGTTGCACTCACAGATTCTAAGCTTTATGACAAAAATAAGGTCACATATTTAAAACAAAACAAAACCCTGAATCCCACAAGTTCAGTTATCTAACTACCCTCTTAATGACCAAGAAATAAACATCACTTTGTACCCCAAAATAAAACTCATTTCCAATTTCCATATCAGTGGAGTCAGCAAAATCCAATCCACACTTCTGGGGAGATACTTCTGACTTCTGTGTTCACCTATATACCTTCTATCTGCTTAAAATACTACTGGTTACAAAATTCTAAATGTTATAGCAACGTAGGCAATTTTTTCTCTCTAGTCGCACACGAGCTGCCATCATAACGTCAGTCTTCACCACGCTTAATTACAACCCCATCCTATACACAGCTGCCAAAATAATCATGAGTTCCCAGTCTGTCACCTTTATTTATCCCTCATCAGGGACACCATACTTCTCTTATCTCACAGCTTATATCCACTATCAAGTCGTTTTGCTTCTAAATTGCTAGGCTTTACAGTCTGCCTTGCGCCATGTGCTAAGCCTGACTTCTTTTCTTTTCACATACCACCTCCTTGGCCACACAGCACCTCCCCCTACCACCTGACAATGGACAGTCAACACCCTTCAAGAATCGAATCAGCATTTACCTGGATAGAGCCACCCCGACTCTCATTCCTCTAAATCATCTTAAAAACAGTCTACTTTCAACTGTTAGAGTTTGAATGTAGACACTTTCTAGAACTTTCACTTTAAATTGCTCTTAGGTCTTTTAATGTACATATTCTGTCTCTCAAACTACAAATTCTATAATTAAAATAATATCTTTAACCTCTCACCTCCCTTTAACCTTGTCCACCATACTCTCGGGCCCTTCATCATTTGGCTCCAGACTGTTCAATAAAGGCTTAATAACTGTTAGACTGTTCCCACACACAGCCAATTTACCAGATAAGCTATTGTTCAAAATATCACCTTGGCAATACAACAACACAAAACAATCATGTACATTCCTCCAGTTCCTGTTTCAGGGAGTATTCTGTTCAAACTGAACAATACAAATAAGCTGTCTAAAAGGGTTCCTTTTTCTACCTATCTTTTGCTATAGAAAAATAATCTTTAAAGTCATTCAGTTTTATTACTGAACAGGAGCATTTGTATCCATTTATTCCAACCTTATTTCTAAAAATCCTAGAATGCTTATTATGTGGTACTTAGTACATGACTGCTGCTGCTAAGTCACTTCAGTCGTGTCCGACTCTGTGCGACCCCATAGACGGCAGCCCACCAGGCTCTGCTGTCCCTGGGATTCTCCAGGCAAGAACACTGGAGTGGGTTGCCATTTCCTTCTCCAATGCATGAAAGTGAAAAGGGAAAGTGAAGCAGTTCAGTCATGTCCAACTCTTAGCGACATGACTACAATATGTCAAATAGAACACTGAGGTAGAGAGAGAAGAAAAATCAGAAATAAACTTGTCCTATCTAAAGATGGGAAAATCGAGGCCTAAAGAGAATAAGGTGTTCCAGGTTGGCAGTGTGTCGGAAGCAAGACACAAGTCTTCAGAGTTTGCTGAAAGCATAGCAAAACATGTAAAAGACCACTAAAAAGTTAATCAATGGGAAATCTATGATAAAAATTATAAATATCAGCTCTAATATCAATAACAATTTGTCATTGTTGTTTAGCTGCTAAGTCGTGTCCACCTCTTTTGCGATCCCATGGATCCCCACCAGGCTCCTCTGTCCATGGGATTTCCCAGGCAAGAATTCTGGAGTGGGTTGCCATACCTTCTCCAGGGGATCTTCCCAACTCAAGGATTTAACCTGTGTCTCCTTCACTGGTACAAATGGATTCTTTACCTGCTGAGCCACCAGGGAAGCCATGTCAAGAAGAATGTGCTGTGCTGTGCTTGGTTGTGTCCAACTCTTTGCAACCCATGGACTGTAGCCCACCAGGCTCCTCTGTCTATGAGGATTCTCCAGGCGAGAATACTTGAGTGGGTTGCCAAGCCCTCCTCCAGGGGATCTTCCCAACCCAGGGACTGAACCCAGGTCTGCTGCATTGCAGGCGGATTCTTTACTGTCTGAGCCACCAAGGAAGCCCGTCAATAAGACTACTAAACTTTATTTTATTCAATCTACAGTGTGCAAATATACTTCAGTAATGAGAATTAAGAATATCTTAAGTATTTCAAGGTGAGAAATAAAGCAAAAACTCTGTGGATGCACGTATATTTACTATGCAAAGAAAATATTTAGTGGTTTCCAAAAACAGTAATAAAAGATATATTAGTTAGAGAAGGGACAAAAATTTGTTATTTAAAAAGGCAAAATGGAAATTTTTTGGTTGTTTGTTTCCCTGCAGGCTAACAGTTTATATATTTTTATCTTCTACATGCAGAAAATATTAGAGTACAAATGACTGTGATTTACATTTAAAATAAAATATCAAACTGCTCCCGATCAAAAAGTTCTGCAGTATGACAAAAAAAAAAAGTTCACTGTATTGTAATACAAGTGAGCTGGGCATAGTACAGCATAAGTAAGAATTCAATCAACACACAAGGACGTATCAACAGCATTTCAGAACAGAAGGAAGGAGCACCACATATCCAGTGAGACCTCCCCAGTGAGGTGGCTGGTAGAGGGGAAAGCCAGTCTAACTGAAGGCCTTCTGCATGGGAGAAATGTGAAAACATACAGAGAGTCAATATAGACACCTCTTGAAGAATTGGGTTTTGAAGAAGAGCAGAGAAGTATGGAAGTAACTTGACAGGGATGTAGAATTAAAGGAGGGTTTTCATCTTTTTCCCAAGATGAGGAATATTAAAACAAATTTTATACCAGGGGAAATGATTTAGCAGAGATTAAGAATTGACAATGTAAAAAAGAAAAGAAAAAACCGTAGAAACTATACAGAAGTGGAATCTTAGAAGCACAGACATGTCATCCATTGATTCATCCACTCTTCACAGATTAAGGGCACAGACAGGTGCAGGCTGACTGGTAGGTCTGGTGGTAAAAAGATTAGGAAGTTCTACTTTACTTGAGATCAAAGTTCTCCTTTAATCTCAGTGAAATCAGAAGTTAGGCCAATTTGTGAAAGCTGGAGGAAAAAACATGTTTTCACTTGTTATATTAGCTTACTTTATCAATACAATGATTGAAATAGTTTCTAACAATTTGAACATTGCTGAAATGCATGTAATTATCTACCTGCCTTCCAGACGCGTCACCTCTGCCTGCAGAAGCTCTTCACTAGTGTGGGTAAAATCCAGTTGGCAGAGCACGTTCTGCAAGTCCCCCTGCCCTTGAGAGGCATACCTCCTTTCTGCCAGAGGTTCCTCCAGTGATCTACGGGAAGATATAGAAGGATTGTTAAAGGCCTGTATCTTTGCAAACAAAAACAACACAGAGGCAGTTCATATTTTCCCAATTCTTTTTAGTAATGAAACTCTTCAGAATTCTTTAGTCTGTTTCCTGGTTTACCAAAAAAGGGAGTTCATCTTTCAGTGTCCTATCTTTTTGCCTTTTCATGGGGTTCTCAAGGCAAGAATACTGAAGTGGTTTGCCATTCCCTTCTCCAGTGGAACACGTTCTGTTAGAACTCTCCATCATGACCCATCCATCTTGGGTGGCCCTACATGGCATGGCTCACAGTCAAGGCTGTGGTCCATGTGATCAGTTTGGTTAGTTTTCTGTGATTGTGGTTTTCAGTCTGTCTGCCCTCTGATGGATAAGGATAAGGAAGCTCCCTGATGAGAGAGACTGACCAAGGGGGAAACTGGGTCTTGGTCTGATGGATGGGGTCATGTTCAGTAAATCTTTAATCCAATTTTCTGTTGATAGGGAGGGGGGGTCGTGTTTCCTCCCTGTTGGAGGAGTTTGACCTGAGGGCAAACTATGGTGGAGGTAATGAAGATAATAGAGACCTCCTTCAAAAGGTTCCATGCACACACTGCCGCAATCAGTGCCTCTGACCCTGCAGCAGCCACCACCAACCCACGCCTCTGCCAGAGACTCCTGGACACTCACAGGCAAGTCTGGCTCAGTCTCTTGTGGGGTCACTGCTCCTTTCTCCTGGGTCCTGGTGCACACAAGGTTTTGTTTGTGCCCTCCAAGAGTCTGTTTCTCTAAGTTCTGGCTGCCCTATGGTGGGGTTAATGGTGACCTCCCCCAGGAGGGCTTATGCCATACCCAGCTCTACTGCACCCAGAGCCCCTGCCTCTGCGGCAAGCCACTGCTGACCCATACCTCTGCAGGAGATACTCAAACACAGTTCTGGCTCAGTCTCTGTGGGATCCCTGGGTCCCAGTGGCACAAGGTTTGTTTGAGCCCTCTGAGCATCTCTGGCCAGTATGGGGTTGATTCTAAACGTGATTGTGCCCCTCCTACCATCTTGCCAGGGCTCCTCCTTTGCCCTTGGACGTGGGCTATCTTTTTGGTGGGAGCCAACATACTTCTGTTGATGGTTGTTCAGCAGCAAGTTGTAATTTTGGAGTTCTCACAGAAGATAAGTACATGTCCTTACCAGCTACTAATCATGATCTATTTTACCAAAGAAGGTAGGCCTCCCAGGAGACAAAAGACTATAATTCCTTTCACGTTTGGAGTTTTAGCAAGGGTACAGATTAACAGGAGACAGAGAAAGAATAGTCGCTAAGTCATGTCTGACTCTTTGTAGCCCCATGGACTGTAGCCTGTGAGGCTCCTCTGTCCATTGGATCATCCTGGCAAGAATAATGGCGTGGGTTGTCATTTCCTCCTCCCGAGGATCTCCCAACCCAGGGGACTGAACCCACGTCTCTTGCACTGGTCGGTGGATTCTTTACCACTGCACCACCTGGGAAACCCATGCAGATTGACAAAAGGGCTTCTAACTTTCTAAACCTCAGAGTTTCTTGTTTAGGGGACCCACACTGAAGGTAGAAAAAAATAACCACACATTATTATCTAATACCCTAAAAATTTAACTCCGAAATTAAAACTAAGAAAACCTATAATATGATCAAGCACAAAATTATGAATATGTAATATTAAAAACCATGCAAATGCCAAACCACCCTGTGGCTAAGACTAATAACATTTAAGATTATACCTTATGGTCTCTACTGTGTGTTGAGTATCAACTGCCTTTAATTTTGCTTGCAGCTTCTCCTTTTGTATTCTTGCATCATGGATAAAATTTTCTTGAGTCTGAAGAGCTGCCTTCAATCCTCTCTTTTCTTCTTGCAGAACCTGTAAAAATACTCAGAAAAAAAGTCAGATGTTATTACAGTTTTTCTATTTCATGAGAAAAGGAAGCCAGGAGTCAAACTGTAAATTATATAACAGATACAGTATTAATAGGCCCAATGTCAATATCTGATCCACTGGCTATAGGGTAGGTAAGAAACTGCAGATTTTGGAACCTGGTTGTAGGTTAGTTTCTCTTAAAACAGACACACACACATTTCCTCAGTTATAGTATATAAAAATTTAAAAATATACCTCTAGCATTTTTTCAGATTCCTTCAATTTTTCTTCTTTCTGCCGCTGCTCTTGCATAATAGTCATATTGGTTCCAACCAAGTCATTGACTCTCATGGTGAGGCGCTCTATTTCCAACTCATTGGCACAGATAGTATCATTGGCCCGCTCCAGCTTACTGCTCAGGTGCTGAATTTCCGACTGGCTGGACAGTTCCACAGACTCTAATTTTTGTTTCCGATTGGCAAGCTGAGCCTAAAAATACACAAATTACCAATTGGTAAAAGTAAAAGAATAATCAATGAACAAGGAAGAATGAAAATGAAACTGAATTTTACCTCCATAAAAACATACAGCAATAGATCATTAAGTAATATATAATTCATTCACCACTCCAGTCAAAAACTGAACAAAAATTTAAGCAGACATTTCTCAAAAGAAGACATACAGATGGCCAATAAACACATGAAAAGATGTTCACATCACTCATTATTAGAGAAATACAAATCAAAACTACAATGAGGTATCACCTCATACCAATCAGAATGGTCATCAGAAAAAGAACTACAAACAATAAATGCTAGAGAGCATGTAGAGAAACTAGAACCCTGCTGCACTGCTGGTGGGAACGTGAACTGGTACTGCCACTACAGTATGGAGATTCACAACAAACTAGGGATAAAACCACCATGTGGTGGTGGTTTAGTCACCAAGTCATGTCTGGCTCTTGTGACCCCGTGGACTGTAGCCCTCCAAGCTCCTTTGTCCATGGGATTTTCCAGACAAGAATATTAGAGTGGGTTGCCATTTTCTTCTACAGGCAATATTCCCAATCCAGGGATTGAACCCACATCCCTTGTGTAGAAAGTGGTCTCCTGAATTGCAGGCATATTCTTTATCACTTACCCACTAGGGAAGCCCCCAAACTACCATATGACCCAGCAATCCTACTACTGGGCATACACCCTGAGAAAGCCACAATTCAAAATGACACATGTACCCCAATGTTCATCACAGCACTATTTACAATAGCTAGGACATGGAAGGAACCTAGATGTCCATCAACAAATGAATGGATAAAGAAGTTGTGGTACAATGGAATATACTCAGTCATAAAAAGGAATAAATCTGAGTCAGTTGTAGTGAGGTAGATGAACCTAGAGCCTCTTATATAGAGTGAAGTAAGTCAGAAAGAAAAAAACAAGTACTGATATATTAACACATATATATGGAATCTAGAAAAGTGGTAGTGATGAACCTAGTAGAGAACAGACTTGACACAGCGGGGGAAGGTGAGAGTGAGATGAACTGAGCAAATACCACTGACATACATAGACCATCACGTGTAAAACAGACAGTCAGTGGAAAGTTGCTGTATAATACAGGGAGCCCAGTCTGGCATTCTAAGACAACTCAGAGGGGTGGAATGTGGCAGGTAGGGAGGCTCAAGAGAGAGTTGATATATATATAATTATGACTGATTCACACTGATGTACTACAGAGACCACCACAACATTGTAAAGCAATTGTTCTCCAATTTTAAAAATACATATACATACATATATATGTGTATATATAATATATTCATGATAGAAAGAAAAAAAAAAAAACTCCATGATAAAAACTAGGAATAGAGAGGAACTTTCTCAACTTGACAAAGACTTTCTACAGAAACCATACAGCTAACATTATACTTAATGTTGGGAAACTTGACACTTTCCCACAAAGATCAGATATAAGGCAACAATCTATCCTTACATCACTCCTTTTCAACATCATAGTGGATGTCCTAGTTAATGCAGTAAGAAAAGGAAATAAAAGGTATACAGATCAGGAAAGAAGTCATAAAACTACCTTTATCCACAGATGATGTGATCATCTATGTAGAAAATCTGAAAGAATCAACCAAAAAAAAAAAAATTCCCTTGAGTTAATAAGCAACTATAGGAAGGTTGCAAGATATAAGGTTAATATATAAAAGTCAACCATTTTCCTATATGCCAAAAGTAAACATGTGGAATTTAAATTAAAAACAAAACATAGGACTTTCCCGGTAGTCCAGTGGTTAAGAATCTGCCCTGTAATGCAGAGGACACGGGTTCAATCCCTGATCAGGCAGCCAAGATCCCACATGCCTTGGAGCAACTAAGCCCATGCACCACAACTACAGAAGTGGATATGATGCTGCAACTAAGATCCATTGCAGCCAAATGAATAAAATAAAAATTAAAAAACAAAAAAACACATCACTATTTATATTAACACCTAAAGAAATTACTTAAGTACAAATCTAATAAAATATGTACAAGATCTATAAGAGAAGAACTACAGATCTCTGATGAACGATGTCAAAGAATAAATGACAGATATTCCATGTTCATGGAAAGGAAGAATCAATACAGTCAAAGTGTCAGTTCTTCCCAATATTATCTATGAATTCAATACAATCCCAATCAAAATATCAGCAAGTTATCAGCATTTTGTGAATATCAACAAAACTGATTCTAAAGTTTACAGGGAGAGGCAAAGAGTCAGAATAGCTAATACAATATCAAAAGAGAAGAACAAAGTTGGCTGACTGATGTCACCTAACTTCAAGATTTACTATAAAGCTATAGTCATCAACAGTGTAGTATCAGCAAGAGAACAGACAAATAGATTAAGGGAACAGAATACAGAGCCCAGAAATTGACCCTTATAAATATAGTCAACTGATCTTCGATAAAAGAACAAAGGTAATAAGATGGAGCAAAGATAGTCTTTTCAACAAATGGTGCTGGAATAACTGGACATCCATATGCAAGAAAAAAAAATGACATGTCTGACAAAGGTTTTATGCTCTCCACAAAAATTAATTAAAATGGATCATAGACCTAAATGTAAAATGCAAAACTTACAAAACTCTTGAAAGATAATATAGGAGAAAACGTAGCTAACTTTGGGTATAGTGGTATCTTTGTAAATACAACACCAAAGACATGATCCCTGAAAGAAATAACTGATAAGCTGAAATTCATTAAAATTTAAAACTTTTGCTCTGTAAAAGACAATGTCAAGAGAATGAGAAGACAAGCCACTTTAGCAACTGTCTCATGGACCTGTAGTACACAATTCCTGTACATTTGGATGATTTTTTAGGCTTTGTATCCCAGCTATACTGTTTTTTTTTTTTTTTTTACACTGGTTTTTAGCTCCCAACTTTCTAGTTTTTCACAAGTTTAATTCCAGCATCCTGAAAGATACTTCATCTTCACACTGAAGACAGACATAAAGTATTTGTGTAAGTAAAACTTCCCGTATTCTAAGTATTTTTAAAAGGTAAAGCACACAATTTTATTTTAGAAATTTAAGTCTCTGGGAAATCTATCTGCTGTGTAAAGATTTTTATTGTATACAGTACAGGGCCAAAATCCTACTATGGTCACATAAAGTAGATGCTCAATGATGCCCATAAGCCAGAGAGAGGGTGGGAGGAGAAAGGCAAAGAGGCAGAAAAACAGTGTTTATATAAATTACAGACCAAGATTCCAGCATAAAGAATCAAAAACTTTTTACCAGATTCCTACAATAGTGTGAAAAAAGAACATTAAGCAGGTTTAGATGCCAGGATGCAACTGCCTCCAAACTTTTAAAATACCACATAAACTACCCACCTCAACAAGGGGAAACCTTACACAGAATTCTGCACAGAATAAAACACTGAAGATACTGGATGATGGTGGTAAGAGAAAGAGCTCAGCTTACTGAACCTCCCAACCCTATTTTAAATTGCACAGTAGCCCTGGGGCTTGGCAGAACACAGCTAGAAAACCACTGCTCAACTGGATGCTCAGGATGAAAGACAATACGTGATTGCAAAACATTAGCATTGTCTAACATTGTAATAGCTATTTAACATTCAGTTCAAATCCGTGATCTTAAAGTAAACTGGTGTTGAAATTAATAGTTTAACTAAGCTATAGTTTAACCAGCGAGTCTAGATTTGATACATAAAAACTAACCAATATCTTAGTTCTATAGCATCAAAAATACAGCCTTTTTCCCCCTTTTTTTTACACTGAAGTACAGATGACATACAGTATGTTAGTTTCAGGTGTAAAACATAGTGATTTGACACATATACATTATTACTGATCACCATGATAAGTCTAATAGCCATCTGTCACTGTACAAAGCTATTACAATATTATAAACTATATTTCCTATGCTGCACATCACATCCCATGACTTAATTATTTTATAACTGGAAATTTAAATTAATTTCCTTCACCTATTTTGCCCAACTCCCCTCATCCTCTCCTCCGTGACAACTGCCAGTTTGTTCTCTGGATCTATGAGTCTGTTTCTGTTTTGTTTCATCCCTTAGATTCCACATGTAAGTGAAGTCATATGGAATTTGTTTTTCTCTGTCTTATTTCACTTAGCATAATATCCTCTAGGGACATCCAGATTGCTGCAAATGGTAAAATTTCATTCTTTTTTATGATTCATATACCACATTTTCTTTATCCATTCATCTATCAATGGGCACTTGGGTTGCCTCGTATCTTTGTTACTGTGAATAATGATGCAAAGAACATAGGGGTACACATATCCTTTTGAATTAGTCTTTTTTTTTTTTGGAAAAATGGACAGAATTGTAATTTGTTAGATCATATGATAGTTCTTTTTTTAATTTTTAAGGAATCTCTATGCTGTGCTTCCAATTTATATTCCCACCAACATTGCATGGGGGCTTCCCAGATGGTACAAAGATAAAGAATCCGTCTGCCAATGCAGGAGACGCAAGAGACTTGGGTTCAATTCCTGGGTCAGGAAAATCTCCCAGAGTAGGAAATGGCAACCCACTCCAGTATTGTTGCCTGGAAAATTCCACGGACAGAGGAGCCTGGTGGGCTACAGTCCATGGGGTTGCAGGAGCTGGACATGACCGAGTACATACACATAACAGTGCAGGAGGGCTCCCCTCTCTTCATCATCTTCAACACTTACTTATTACCTTTGGGTAATAGCCATTCTGACAGGGGTGAGACAGTATCTCACTGTGGTTTTGAATTGCATTTTCCTGATGATTAGTGATGCTGAATATCTTTTCTCAAGTCTGTATGTCTCCTTTGGAAAAATGTCTATTCAAGTCCTCTGCCAATTTTTAAAAATCAGATTGTTTTTTGACCTTGACCTCTTTAAGTTCTTTGTATATTTTAGATATTAAACTCCTTACAAAATAAATCATTTGCAAATATGTCCTCCAATTCAATTTTCTTGGACAACAAAATCATTGCAGATGATGACTGCAGCCATGAAATTAAAAGATGCTTACTCCTTGGAAGAAAAGCTATGACAAACGTAGACAGCATATTAAAAAGCAGACACATTATTTTGCTGACAAAGGTTTGTCTAGTCAAAGCTATGGTTTTTCCAGTAGTCATGTACGGATGTGAGAGCTGGACCATAAAGAAAGCTGAGCGCCAAAGAAATGATGTTTTTGAACTGTGGTGTTGGAGAAGACTCGAGAGTCCCTTGGACTGCAAGGAAATCAAACCAGTTAATAATAAAGGAAATCAATCATGAATATTCACTGGAAGGACTGATGGTGAAGCTGAAACTCCAATACTTCGGCCACCTGATGCAAAGAACTGACTCTTCTTCTGACACTGGGAAAGATTGAAGGCAGGAGGAGAAATGGACGACAGAAGATGAGATGGTTGGATGGCATCACCAACTCAATGGACATGAGTCTGAGCAAGCTCCAGAAGCTGGTGATGGACAGGGAAGCCTGGTGTGCTGCAGTCCATGGGGTCGCAGAGTTGGACACAACTGAGCAACTGAACGTAACTGATTCAGCAGTAATACCTTTTCATTTTGTTGATAGTGCCTCTGCCATCAGTTCCTGTGCAAGGCTTTTTAGTTTGATATAGTTCCACTTGTTTATTTTTGCTTTTGTTTTCCTTGCCTGAAGACACAGATCTAAATATATATGTATATATTGCTAAGAACAACGCCAAAGAACATATTATCTATGTTTTCTTCTAGGAGTTTTATGCTTTCAGCTTTCACATTTACGTGTCATCTATTTTCAGTTTATTTTTATACAAGGTATAAAAACCTGTCGTTTCATTCTTTTTTCCCAGCACCATTTTTTGAAGAGACTGTCTTCTCCCCCATTGTATATTCTTGGCTTCCTTGTCATAAATTAGTTCAGTTCAGTTCAGCCACTCACTCATGTCCAACTCTTTGCAACCCCATGGACTGCAGTACACCAGGCTTCCCTGTCTATCACCAACTCTCGGAGCTTGCTCAAACTCATGTCCATTGAGTTAGTGATGCATCCAACCATCTTATCCTCTATCGTCCCCTTCTCTTCCTGCCGTCAATCTCTCCTAGCATCAGGGTCTTTTTAATGAGTCAGTTCTTTGCGTCAGGTGGCCAAAGTATTGGAGCTTCAGCTTCAGCATCAGTCTTTCCAATGAATATTCAGGACTGATTTCCTTTAGGATGGACTGGTTGGATCTCCTTGCAGCTCAAGGGACTCTCAAAGAGTCTTCTCCAACACCACAGTTCAAAAGCATCAATTCTTCGGTGCTCAGCTTTATCATCCATACATAACTACTGGAAAAACCATAGCTCTGACTAAACTGACCTTTGTCAGCAAAGTAATGTCTCTGCTTTTTAATATGCTGTCTAGGTTGGTCATAGCTTTTCTTCCAAGGAGCAAGCATCTTTTAATTTCATTGCTGCAGTTACCATCTGCAGTGATTTTAGAGCCCAAGAAAATGAAGTCTGTCAGTGTTTCCATTGTTTCCCCATCTATTTCCCATGAAGTGATGGGACCAGATGCCATGATCTTAGATTTCTGAATGTTGAGTTTTAAGGCAACTTTTTCACTCTCCTCTTTCACTTTCATTAAGAGGCTCTTTAGTTCCTCTTCACTTTCTGACATAAGGGTGGGGTCATCTGCATATCTGAGGTTATTAATATTCCTCCTGGCAATCTTGATTCTAGCTTGTGCTTCATCAAGCCCATCATTTCGCATGATGTACTTTGCATCTAAGTTAAATAAACAGGGTGACAAGATACAGCCCTGATGTACTCCTTTCCCAATTTATATGGTTATAAGTTAATGACCCTATAAATTAATGACAATATAAATGTAAATTTATTTCTGGGCTATTTGGTCCATTGATCTGTGTCTGTTTTTATGCCAGCACCTTATACTTTTGATTACTATAGATTTGTACAATAGTTTGAAATCAGGGAATATGATAATTACAACTTTCTTCTTCTTTCTTAAGATCGCTTTAGCTCTTTGGGGTTTGGTTTTGTGTGTGTGTGATTCTATACAAACTTTAGACTTATCTGTTCCAGTTCTGTGCAAAATATCATTGGAATTTTGATAGGGACTTCACTGAATGTATAAACTGCTTTAGGCAGTATGGACATTTTAACAGTATTAATTCTTCTAATCCATGAGCATGGTATATCTTTCAATTTATTTGTGTCATCTCCATCTGCAATTTCTCTCAAAGTCTTAGTTTTCAAAGTACAGGTGTTTCACATTTTTTTGGTATTTTAAACTTTTAAACTTTTTGATGCAGTTGTAAATGGGCCTGAAATCTTAATTTCTCTGATAGTACATGATTAGTGTACAAAAAAGCAACAAATTTCTGTATATTGATTTTTTTAGACATCAACTTTACTGAATTCATTAGCAGCCATTTCTGTTTTTATTATTGTGGAGGCTTTAGGGTTTTCTGTATGTAGTAACATATCACCTGCAAACAGTTTTACTTCTTCCTCTGCAGTCTGGGTGCCTTTTATCTTTTTCTTGCCTGATTGCAATGGTTAGGATTCCTAATACTATGGTGAATAAAACTGGTGAGGATGGGCATCCTTGGGTGTTTCCTAATCTTAGTAGAAAAGCTTTCAGCCTTTCACAGTGGAATATTATTCTAGCCATGGGTTTCTCATATATTGTTGTTGTTCAGTCGCTAAGTCATGTCCTGCTCTTTGCAACCCCATGAACTGCAGCATGCCAAGTTTCTCTGTCCATTACTATATCCCCGAGTTTCTTCAAACCCATGTCCGTTGAGTCAGTGACGCCATCCAACCATCTCATCCTCTGTCACCCCCTTCTCCTGTTGCCCTCAATTTTCTCCAGCATCAGCGTCTTTTACAATGAGTTAGCTCTTTGCATCAGGTGGCCAAAATATTGAACCTCTGTCAGCAAAATGATGTGTGTGCTTCTTTATACGCTGTCTAGGTTTGTCATAGCTTTTCTTCCAAGGAGCATCTTTTAATTTCATGGCTGCAGTCACCATCTTCAGTGATTTTTGGGGCCCAAGAAAACAAAATGTCACTGCTTTCACTTTTTCCCCTTCTATTTGCCCTGAAGTGATGGGACTGGATGCCATGATCTTAATTTTTTGAATGCTGAGTTTTAAGTCAGATTTTTCACTCTCCTCTTCCACCTTCGTCATAAGGATTTTTAGTTCCTCTTCACTTTCTGCCATTAGATGGTGTCATCTGCATATATGAGGTTGCTTATGTTTCTCCTGGCAATCTTGATTCCAGCTTGTGATTCATCCAGCCTGGCACTTCACAAGATGTACTCTGCATGTAAGTTAAATAAGCAGGTGACAATATACAGCCTTGACGTACTTTCTCCCCCAATTTTGAACCAGCCCATTGTTTCATGTCAGGTTCTGTTGCTTCTTGACCTGCATACTGGTTTCTCAGGAGGCAGGTAAGGTGGTCTAGTATGCTCATCTCTTTAAGAATCTTCCACAGTTTGTTGTTATCCATGCCACCAAAGACTTCAGTGTAGTCAATGAAGCAGAAGCAGATGTTTGGGGGAATTCCCTTGCTTTCTCTGCAATCCAACGGATGTTGGCAATTGGATCTCTAGTTCCATTGCCTTTTCTAAACCCAGCTTGTACATCTGGAAGTCCTCGGCTCGTGTACTATTGAAGCCTATCTTGAAGGATTTTGAGCATTATCTTGCTAACATGTGAAATGAGCACAAGTGTATGTAGTCTGAACATTCTTTGGCCTTGTCCTTCTTTCGGATTGGAATGAAAACCGACCTCTTTCAGTCCTGTGGCCACTGCTGAGTTTTCCAAATTTGCTGGCATATTGAGTGCAGCACTTTAACAGCATCATCTTTAAGGACTGTGAAGAGCTGAGCTAGAAGAATTCCATCACCTCCACTAGTTTTGTTCATAGTGATGCTTCCTAAGGCCCACTTGACTTCACACTCCAGGATGTCTGGCTCTAGAGAGTGATACACCATCATAGTTATCCAGGTCATTAAGACCTTTTTGTACAGTTCTTGTGTATTCTTGCCACCTCTTCTTAATCTCTTCTGTTTCTGTTAGGTCCACACCATTTCTGCCCTTTGTTGTGTCCACCTTTGCAGGAAATGTTCCCTTGGTGTCTCTAAATTTCTTAAAGAGACCACTAGTCTTTACCATTCTATTATTGTCCTCTATTTATTTGCATTGTTCACTTAAGAAGGCTTTCTTTTCTCTCCTTGCTATTCTTCGAACTCTGTATTCAGTTGGGTTTACCTTTTCCTTTCTCCTTTGCCTTTTGCGTCTCTTCTTTTCTCAGCTATCACAACGGCCTCCTCAGAGAACCACTTTGCCTTACTGCATTTCTTTTTCTTTGGGATGGTTTTGGTCCTGTACAATGCTATGAACCTTCATCCATAGTTCTTCAGGCATTATCTCTGTCTCTTCATCTTCAGGCACACTGTCTCTGTCTCTCTTAGGCATTCTGGTGTGTGTTGTGTGTGTGTGTGTGTGTGTGTATGCCACATCTTTTTTTAATTTTTAAATTTATATTTTTAACTGAAGGATAATTGCTTTATAGAATTTTGTTGGTTTCTGCCAAACATCAACAAGACTCAACCACAGATATACGTATGTCCCCTCCCTCTTTAATCTCCCTCCCATCTCCCTCCCCATCTCAACCCTCTAGGTTGATACAGAACTCCTGTATGGGTTCCCTGAGACATACAGCAAATTCCCATTGGCTCTCTATTTTACATATGATAATATAAGTTTCCATGTTACTCTCTCCATACATCTCACCCTCTCCTCCCCCTCCTCCTCTCTTCCCCTCTCCCCGTGTCCAAAAATCTGTTGTCTGTTTCTCTGCTGTTGCCCTGCAAATAAAATCTTTGGTACCATCTTTCTAGATTCCGTATATATGCATTAGTATAGGATATTTATCTTTCTCTTTCTGAGTTATTTCGTTCTGTATAATAGGCTCTAGGGTCATCCACCTCATTAGAACTGATTCAAATGTGTTCCTTTTATGGCTGAGTAATATTCCATTGTATATATGTACCACAACTTTTATTCATTCATCTGTTGATGGACATCTAGTTTGCTTCCACATTCTAGCTATTGTAAATAATGCTGCAATGAACATTGGGGTACAGTGTCTTTTTCAATTTTGGTTTCTTCAGGGTATGTGCCTAGGAGTGGGATTGCTGGGTCATATGGTGGTTTTATTTCTAGTTTTTTAAGGAATCTCCATACTGTCTTCCATAGTGGCTGTATCAATTTACATTCACACCAACAGAGCAAGAGGGTTCCCTTTTCTCCACACCCTCTCCAGCATTTATTATTTGTAGACTTTTTGATGATGGCCATTCTGACCAGTGTGAGGTGATATCTCATTGTAGTTTTGATTTGCATTTCTCTAATAACGAGCGATGCTGAGCATCTTTTAATGTGTTTGTTAGCCATCTGTATGTCTTATCTGGAGAAATGTCTGTTTAGGTCTTTTTCCCACTTTTGTTGTTTTTCTGTTATTGAGTTGTATAAGCTGCTTGTATATTTTGGAAATTAATCCTTTGTCAGTTGTTTCATTTGCTATTATTTTCTCCCATGCTGAAGGTTGTCTTTTCACCTTGCTTATAGTTTCCTTTATATATATATATGTCACATCTTCTTTATTCATCCATCTGCCAACGGACATTTACGTTGCTTCCATGTCTTGGCTATTATAATCAGTGCTGTTTATAATCAGTGTGTTTGGGTGGGGGGCATGTATCTTTTAGAATTACAGCTATCTGTTGATATATGCCCAGGAATAGGATAAAGCTGAGTCATATGGTAACTCTCTTTTTAGTTTTTAAAGAAACCTCCATACTACTTTCCATAGCAGCTACACAATTCATTTTGTTTATAGTTTCCTTAAAAGCATCTAAGTTTGATTAAGTCCCATTTGATTTTTTAAAAATTTTATTACTTTGGGAGGCTGACCTAAGAAAACATTGCTACAATTTCTGTCACACCATGTTTTGCCTATGTTCTCCTCTAGGAGTTTTGTGCTGTTTAGTATTTTTATTACCTCCTTTTTGAACTCAGGATGTGGTAGACTGGAGAGATCTGTTTCATTGTTTATTCTTTCAGGAGACTTCTCTTGTTCTTTTAATTAGGAGTGGTTCCTCTGCTTCTTTATACTTACATTTCTAACTCTAAATTTAGGAGAAACAGTTACCTACTTGTGGCTGTTTTTGTGTAGGAGCATCTGTGTGTGGCCTGCATGTGTCTAATATTTTTGGTGCAAGGGCTTTTAGTATAGAAGCCTCCCATGTCTTTCCTCAGTTTGCTGGCTGTTATCCCCTTGATACAGGGCGTGAATGGCGTTGTGTAACCAGAGCCTGCACTGCATGTTGAGCAGGACCTCCTCTTTGCTCTGTGGCTGTCAAAGCTCTGTCAGGAGCAGGATCTGCTCCCCAGTTGTTGGAGCAGATGCCCCTAGATCTGTTTATGAGCTACAATGTGGGGTAGGTGTAACTGGTGCGCTTCCACTGGGAGAGGAGTCACTGATTACTCTTCTGCAGGAGCTATCCACCAGAAAGTACACTCTTCGGTGTCAGCTTTTACCCAATGTGCATGCTCACAAAGTACACTGCTGTTACATTGCTGCTGGCACTGCTTTCAGCTGTGAAAATGTAGGAACTGGGTGTCCCTCAGGTGCTGTGCTCACAAAGTCATCAACAGAGATCCACTGGCACAGATCTACTTATGTCAGGCACTGGGACCCACCATAGTCATGATTAGTTGCACACCTGTACCCACTATGGGAGATACAGTATCATCCTGGCCCTGGCTCCACATGTCCCTGCCCACAATGCCCACAGCTACTACCTCCAGACCCACCTCAACCATAGGAGTACCAGTAATCTGCTCAGATGTCCCACCACCACTGAGCTTACAAAGGCACTCCAGGTGTAAATCTGCTGAAGTTGCAAAGCCACCAGATAAAGTTCAGATTTCAGCCCTGCTTCCAAAGTCATGTGGCCCCTGGGGATCTGCTCAGATTTCAGCTCTGCTTCTGTGTTGGACAACCCTTCTGTGTTTGCATGCTCCCAAAGCTCATGGAGGCAGAGCCATACCCACTGCAAGCATGCCAAAAATGAGGCTCCTATAGTGAGGCCCCACTTCCTCCTCTGCATGCTTGTTAACCATGCAGCTTCTATGTGGACCTCAGCTCTGTCCTGCATACACTCCCAGTTCTGGCCCACACTCCCAACTCCTTCAGGGTGTCTCCATGCAGCCAACTCCAGTCCTATGGTTTGACCTCTGAAGCCTGAGTTTTAGCACCCAGCCCCTGCATGCACCATCAGATACGTATCACAGGCTGGGGAGTGCAGTGAGGTGGCCCAGATCATCTGTGTTTTTGGTCTCTGTTCTGCCTGCCGCAAAGTATCTTCTCCCCTCCCTCTGAGCCTTTGAAGCTCCCTTTCTGTCCTGCCTGATCTCCTAGCTGATGAATGGGAGTTCCCGGGATGAGGGAATCTTTCCCCTTTCACAGCTCCCTCCCAGGGGCACTTCAGATACTTCCCCCTCATTTTTTCCACGCTACTCAAGTACATGGTGATCATTCTTGCAACTGTGGTTGTATGAGATCCTCTGTCACCATTCAGTAGGTATTCTATGAGAACTGTTTCACACGTAAATGTATTTGTGATGTATTTATGGGAGTAGGTGAGCTCCATATCCTTCTATTTCTGCCATCTTGATCTCTCCATCTTAATTATTTTAGATATAATTTTACTACTTTTATTTTTTAACTTTTATACTAGTTTTATAGGTGGATGATCTACTACCTTTACTATATGTTTGCCTTTACCAGTAAGTTTTTTTTTCTTTCATAATTTTCTTGTTTCTAGAAATTGGCTTTTCTTTTCCATTTATAGGAGTTCCTTTATTAATGTGACTTCCAGAAAATTTTACACATAGGTGGTTCATATTATATTTCTATTGGACAGAGCTACACTAGAATATCTCAGGACTACCTCTTCCAATATGAAAAGTCAGAAAGATAAATATAAACATTTACAAAATGATTACTTCTCTTAAATATCTAGTATTAGAGGTATCTTAAAGCCAATTATTTTTAAGCCTTTTTTCCCCCACTAGCCACTGTCACTAATTTTTTTTGAAAACCAGAGCTTTCTCTTATTAATAACAGCATTTTAACTATTCTGGTGGAGCATGTGTGTGAATTATTTGCTCAGTCATGTCTGATTCTTTGCAACCCACCAGGCTCTTTTAGTCATGGAATTCTCCAGGCAAGAACACTGGAATGGGTAGCCATTCCCGTCTCCAGGGGAATCTTCTCGACCCAGAGATCAAATATGGGTCCCCTGCATTGTAGGCAGATTCTTTACCATTCTAGTAGAGTGGGTGGAATTATTTCAACAATACAAATCACAACAGAGGTGGTTAAAAGTAAAGAAATAATTAAGAAAGTAATTTATGTCATGGAGATAAAAATAAAAGCCAAGGGTGGGCAGCTAATGTGTGAGAATAGGGACAAGGCTGGGGACTGGGGACTAAGTTCAAATCATCCTTTGGCTTTGTGGTATATAATCCTGGGCTTCAAGAAAATAACTTTTCCATATAGTGAGATTACTGAGAAGAATATGATACAAAGCAACAAGTGTTCTTTTTTTAATTTTCCAAAGAACCCCAAAATGAAGTTATGCCACTGTATGCATCAATTTTTACCACACTCTCCATTAGAGTAAACTCCAAATATGTCAGTGCAGACAACAGCTCTGCAGCATTTACACTAAAGAAACATCTTGAAAGACAGCCCATCAGTGGTATAGCTCCCAGTAAGACCTTATCACTACTGTGTCTCTGTCATCATAAACTTTTAAACAGTAAACCTGAGCCAATTCAATTAAGTATATGATAATTCTACCAAGACAGTAGATTAACATTTGTGTTAGGATCATCTTTTTTTCATAAGGAAAATGGTGCCTTTAAAAATATAATATATATTCATACAAATTGTGAAATTATTTGTTCTAGCTCTGTGAAGAATACTGTTGGTAGCTTGATAGGGATTGCATTGAATCTATAAATTGCTTTGGGTAGTATACTCATTTTCACTATATTGATTCTTCCAATCCATGAACATGGTATATTTCTCCATCTATTAGTGTCCTCTTTGATTTCTTTCACCAGTGTTTTATAGTTTTCTATATATAGGTCTTTAGTTTCTTTAGGTAGATATATTCCTAAGTATTTTATTCTTTCCGTTGCAATGGTGAATGGAATTGTTTCCTTAATTTCTCTTTCTGTTTTCTCATTATTAGTGTATAGGAATGCAAGGGATTTCTGTGTGTTGATTTTATATCCTGCAACTTTACTATAGTCATTGATTAGTTCTAGTAATTTTCTGGTGGAGTCTTTAGGGTTTTCTATGTAGAGGATCATGTCATCTGCAAATAGTGAGAGCTTTACTTCTTCTTTTCCAATTTGGATTCCTTTTATTTCTTTTTTGTATGGAAATACAAAAAACCTCGAATAGCCAAAGCGATCCTGAGAAAGAAGAATGGAACTGGAGGAATCAACCTACCTGACTTCTGCCTCTACTACAAAGCCACAGTTATCAAGACAGTATGGTACTGGCACAAAGACAGAAATATAGATCAATGGAACAAAATAGAAAGCCCAGAGATAAATCCACGCACATATGGACACCTTATCTTTGACAAAGGAGGCAAGAATATACAATGGATTAAAGACAATCTCTTTAACAAGTGGTGCTGGGAAATCTGGTCAACCACTTGTAAAAGAATGAAACTAGAACACTTTCTAACACCACACACAAAAATAAACTCAAAATGGGTTAAAGATCTAAACGTAAGACCAGAAACTATAAAACTCCTAGAGGAGAACATAGGCAAAACACTCTCTGACATACATCACAGCAGGATCCTCTATGACCCACCTCCCAGAATATTGGAAATAAAAGCAAAAATAAACAAATGGGACCTAAGTAACCTTAAAAGCTTCTGCACGTCAAAGGAAACTATTAGCAAGGTGAAAAGACAGCCTTCAGAATGGGAGAAAATAATAGCAAATGAAGCAACTGACAAACAACTAATCTCAAAAATATACAAGCAACTCCTACAGCTCAACTCCAGAAAAATAAATGACCCAATCAAAAAATGGGCCAAAGAACTAAATAGACATTTCTCCAAAGAAGACACACAGATGGCTAACAAACACATGAAAAGATGCTCAACATCACTCATTATCAGAGAAATGCAAATCAAAACCACTATGAGGTACCATTTCACACCAGTCAGAATGGCTGCAATCCAAAAGTCTACAAATAATAAATGCTGGAGAGGGTGTGGAGAAAAGGGAACCCTCTTACACTGTTGGTGGGAATGCAAACTAGTATAGCCACTATGGAGAACAGTGTAGAGATTCCTTAAAAAACTGGAAATAGAACTGCCTTATGATCCAGCAATCCCACTGCTGGGCATACACACTGAGGAAACCAGAAGGGAAAGAGACACGTGTACCCCAATGTTCATCGCAGCACTGTTTATAATAGCCAGGACATGGAAGCAACCTAGATGTCCATCAGCAGATGAATGGATAAGAAAGCTATGGTGCATACACACAATGGAGTATTACTCAGCCATTAAAAAGAATACATTTGAATCAGTTCTAATGAGGTGGATGAAACTGGAGCCTATTATACAGAGTGAAGTAAGCCAGAAGGAAAAACACCAATACAGTATACTAACGCATATATATGGAATTTAGAAAGATGATAACAATAATCCTGTGTACGAGACAGCAAAAGAGACATTGATGTATAGAACAGTCTTACGGACTCTGTGGGAGAGGGAGAGGGTGGGAAGATTTGGGAGAATGGCATTGAAACATGTAAAATATCATGTATGAAACGAGATGCCAGTCCAGGTTCGATGCACGATACTGGATGCTTGAGGCTAGTGCACTGGGACGACCCAGAGGGATGGTATGGGGAGGGAGGAGGGAGGAGGGTTCAGGATGGGGAACACATGTATACCTGTGGTGGATTCATTTTGATATTTGGCAAAACTAATACAATTATGTAAAGTTTAAAAATAAAATTTAAAAAATATATATATTCAAATCTGAACAATATCACACAGCCCATCTAAATACTTCAAAAGGAAAACATATACAATGCAGGCTTTACTTTTCTCACATACGATGTATAAGCTAAATATTCTATATTCTGAGCTGGCTTAAAATTTTAATTTTTTTCAAATGGTCTTAATGTTCTCTAAGACTTCCCTGAATGTTTCCTTTTCGCTCACTGTATTATTTGGACAGGAGGGAAAGTAGCAAGTGATTATTTGCCCTCTAAACAGAAATGACCTTATGTTTTAGTGATTATTCTGATGTTTTCCTATGCTTATACAACCATCACTCTGTCTTTGCATCTAATAAAGTACTTACAACTGTTTAACAACTGTACTTTAAAATTTAATATATTTTAATATTTGACAGAACAAACATCACCCTCATAAAAAATGTTGCCTGATACCATTCATTTATCCTTCCACATGAATTTCAGAATCATTCTGCAAAGTTTTCAAAATGTAACAGACAACAAATTATGTGCATAACCATTTGGAAAAAAATATAGATCTCTATCAAATTCCTTGTACCAAAAGAATTTTCATATCAAATTTATTAACAAGAAGTTATAAAGCATTAGAAGAAATTTTGGCTTATGTAAGTCTTTATGGTATGACAGCAAAGATAAAAACCTTAAAGAAAAATTAACAGACTTAAGCCATTCTAAAAATTGTCTGTAAAACAACTGTATTTTCATAAAAATTACTAGGCAAAATTAAGGTAAACTGGGAAAACACACACAATTGCAACAAAACAGCAAAGAGTTAATCTATTCAATGTATATATTAAGAGCTCTTTCATAGTATAATATAAATATTCTTTAAAAATAAGCAAGGGACAGAAATAATTTACAGAAGAATGGAAAGTCATAAGTAGATAAAAAATGCTCAGCCTCATTCATAATTAAAGATGCAAATTAAATAATCAGATACCATTTTTTTCCACCTATCAGATTGGCAAAGACAAGCCTAAAAGTAGGGGAAATTAAAAGAAATATTTAAATAAATAATAGTGCTCAATAATGAGAAAGTGTGAGGAAACATACATTCTCAAACACCGCTGGTGAAAGTGTGCATCAGTACATCTTTGAAGAGTACTTTGACAATATGCATTAGAATCTTTAAGAATGTATGACTACTTTGATGCAGTAATCTTATTTCTAGGGCCATTTCCTAAGAAAATAAATGGACATAAACACCTAAATATTTAAATAAGGATGTTCACCCAAGCTCTACTTAAGAGTGAAAAAAATAAAAACCTAAAAATTCTACAATAAAATATTGGTTATATGAATTAAGGCATTTAATGGTAAACTAAGCTTCTATACAATGATTATGACTCATATTTGCTGACATGTCTTATTTAAAGAGGAAAATTTTTAACTGGTGAAAATTAAATAAAATATTGTAAAATGCTTAGCATACTGCCTGTCACACTGTAAGCAAATAATTTGCACTTTTACATAATGTTTCATGGAAAATTTCAAATGTATATAAATATGGAAAAAATAAGATGATGAACCCTTAAACATTCATCACCTAGCTTCAACAATTATCAACTTTTTGCTATTTTCAGTAATTTTTTAAGTTCACAACTATTCCTCCATTCCCATACACACATATATAGTTTTTCCTATCAAATGTACATGAATGCAATGTACACTGCACGCAAGCACAGAAAAAGTCAGAAGAAATTTACATGCAAATGCTAATTATGGTAAATATCTAAAGGATGAAATTATGAGTTATTTTATTTAATTCTCATTTTCTCAGTTTTCTAAAATGAACATGTTTTATGTCATTTTAATAGCTGACCAAAACAAAAAAACTCAAGCAAATATATGACTCAAAGGGTGAAAAGTTAGTCGGAACTCCACTTTTCTTTTTTTCACCATGCAGCTTGTGGGATCTTAGTTATCGAACCAGGGTTGAACCCAGGCCCACAGCAGTGAAAATACTGAGTACTAGCCATTGGACTGCCAGGGAATTCCCTGAACTCCATTTTTAGATGTTAAAAAATATAAAAGAAAAAATTTATCATTTTTTTTTTAAATTTGGGGTATAAGTGTGGCTGTTAACAGAGAAGGCATGGCACCCCACTCCAGTACTCTTGCCTGGAAAATCCCATGGACGGAGGAGCCTGGTGGGCTGTAGCCCATGGGGTCGCGAAGAGTCGTACACGACTGAGAGACTTCCCTTTCACTTTTCACTTTCATGCATTGGAGAAGGAAATTGCAACCCACTCCGGTGTTCTTGCCTGGAGAATCCCAGGGATGGGGGAGCCTGGTGAGCTACCATCTATGGAATCGCACAGAGTCGGACACGACTGAAGCGACTTAGCAGCAGCAGTGGCTGTTAAGGGCTTCCCAGGTGGCGCTAGTGGTAAAGAACCTGCCTGCCAACACAGGAGACATTAGAAACACGGGTTTAATCCCTAGGTCAGGAAGATCCCCTGGAGAAGCGCATGGCAATCCACTCCAGTATTCTTGCCTGGAGAATCCCATGAGCAGAGCAGCCTGGTGGGCTACAGTCCATAGAGTCGCAATGAGTCAGACACGACTAAAGCCACTTAGCATGCATTTGGCTATTGATATCCATTTATCCAATCTACAAAGTTTTCTACTCTTATTGTTCAATGATGATTCACTTATCAACAAAATACAATGTTTCAACCTTAAGTGGAGTTCAAAACATTATTTCACACAACTTGGGAAATTTGAAAAGATTAGATATTAAATTATTTAAGAAGTGTTTTAGTCTGTTAACATAGCAGTGGTATGTTTAATTTTTTTAAGTCCTAACCTGCTGGGAAATAAGATAATATCTATAATTTGCTTTGCAATATTTCAGCCAAAAAAAAGTAGAGAAGAATGAAATAAAATTGGCAAAATGAGTTGCTGTTCAATGAATATAGAGCCTTACTCTTGTAAGTTGAAAAGTTTTAGAGATTTGTTACACAAAAATGGACATACAGTTAATACTCTACTGTACTCTTTAAAATGGTTAAAACTATATGTTTTAATATTTTTTACCACTAATATTTAAGATTGGCAAAATGATAACTATTAATGCTGGGTAATGGGTATATAGAAATTTCTTTTAAGAACTTTTTTTTTAAATGAGGACCAGCGAGTACTGCTAAGGGAGAAAGACATAAAAGTAACAGTTTTTCCTTAATCAGAGCAGTTTTAGTTTAAACAAAACTATCAGAAGAGTTCAAATACGGAAAACAAATGTTGGCTTTTTAAAGCCTTCTTACTCTAGCTCTAGCTGAATTATGGTAAATAAAAATCTCATTTTTTCTAACAATGAAGCTTTAATTATGTTGAGTAATCACAATAGCAAATTAAAAAAAAGGATCTACGATCAACAATAAGCATACTACATAGAAGAATAAGTGAGAACTTAAAAACTAGGACTCAATTTTCTTTTTTGCCAACCTGAAGCCTATAATATCTTATAGCTATTTATGTTTGTACAGTGCTTTAGCATTCAGGTAAAAATAAAAAAACCTCTGGTCTACACTTTCAGGATTTTATTGGCCCACTCTGGCTGCATAGCTTGCTGCAGCCTAGTAAATAATTTTGATCCTTTAGATTGCTGTGAGCCTCTTGTGCCATTCTGAGTGGAGTCACTAACAGCAGAGCCATTCATGGTAGTTTACTAGCCCACTGATATTTGAGGGTAGATGATTAAAAGCCAATATATTACTAAGATTTGGAGCAGCAAATAATGCAGATTGTTTTTTACCTTTTTTAATTCGTCCCTCTAGCTCTTCTTAATTTCTCTGGTAATTCCCTCTTCTATAAAACTGAGATTTCTACCAACCTTGACAAATTATCATGATATTAAACAGACAACATATAATTACATATTCTGGATAACTACATTCAGAAGAAGCGTTGAGACAGTGTCTAGCACATTGCAGTTGTTGTTGTTCAGTCACTAAGTCCTATCTGACTCTCTCTAACCCCACGGTCATAAATATTCATTACCTTCTATGTTCACTTCCCTTTTGATCTTGGTTTTTAATTGAAAAAGCAAACAAACTGAATATGTTCCATGAAGAAAACTCCTAAATTAGGTAGCTAATTTTTTGTTTTGCTTAAGCCATCAGTTCTTCATTTAAAACGTTTCTAGTAATGTTGTAAAAAGTGTTTCTGTTCCCACAAAGATACTGCTTTTTGTTAGCATGAATCTTTCAGTATTTGTGTTCAAACAGGCTGACTGGCCGAAGCTCCCTGGCTGAGGACCTCAGCTAAGGCACCCCCAACTATCAGAGATGGAACAAGACACAGACAGAAGTGGGGCCAAGGCAAGAGCCAGAAACAGCCTGAATAAGTAAGTCAGAGCCAGAAAGAAATGGAAAAGGAGACAGAGAGCAGAGGTAGAAAGAGAAAGGAAGGGAGAGTGAAATCAAAGTGTGGAGTGAGCAGGAGAAAGCAAGTCAGTGACAGACTGAGAGAACAAGAAAGAGCCCGAGTGAGGGAGGAAGGAACCAGTGAAGGAAAGCAGCAAGCAAAGAGCAGTGGGTGTGAGGACAGGGTGAGCATGGTGAGCACACAACGCTGCATTTTTCAAGCTGGTTCAAATTTAATAGAAACCTCTCTGCCTCTCATTATTCCAAAAAATGTCTTAAACTTACCTGAATTATCTCTGATTGTTCAGCTAGAGCCTTTCTTTGTGCCTCCAGAGAAGACACCTGTTGCTGATAAATCAAGCGCTGCTTCTCCCAGTCCAGTGATTTCTGACGAAATTCCTGAAGAGGCAATTAAGGTACTTAACTTCTAAGTGCTTCCCCTCGCTGTCACCACCTTCCAGATTCACTTTTACTTTAATTTTTCCCCAGGTCCCTGGGTACACATGCACCTTTTTCCACAGCAGGAGCCCCATTACTCACTTAACTGATAGAACTGTAGAGTAATACTAAATTCCTTACATACTGTGCCTCTGGATATCTGTCTTTCTAAATTTAACACACTAATGGTGAAGAGTACAAAACACAGATACTAAACACTGGATTCAAGATGATTTTCAAAGATCTGCTGCCACCTAAGGGTTGTTATAATTTTTTAGTGATTTTTCAGAAAACTGATGTTAAGATAATGAAAATTTCAAAATATGATTATACTTATCACTCACTACCCAAATTCTTGATATCCAAACCCGGGAACTGAACAGATTCAAACAAATGGTCAGATAAATCCCTGGGGAGCCCAATTCTCATCAGAGTCTAAAATTCAGGAACCAGACAGATTCAGTTAACACAGTATCCTTTGATATCCAAATTTTTATTATTTCAACAGAACTATAAAGACATGAATAATAAAAAATATCTGTATTAAATTTTAACAGATATCTATAACCCAAAGCCAAAGAGTTCAAAATTAATGATGGATCAATAATAATTTCAAGTTGCACAATCAAGAAAATGATGCCAATATTCATGAAAACGAGGCAAATCAAAGGGAAAGGAAACTCAGTCTTTCTATCACTGTCCTCCAAGAGTCTCAACCCCAGAGTTTCCTTTCCCTTTGATTTGCCTTGTTTTCATGAATATTGGGCTCATTTTCTTGATTGTGCAACTTGAAGCTTAAGGTAATTACTGTTCACTTACTCATTGTTTCTATCACATATATTCCAGGTACTGTTCTAGTGCTAGAGATACAATATTTAACAAAAAAAAAAACAAAAATTCTAGCCCCACTCACTTGGAGGGAGACAGGCAACACATTATTGTACAGTAACTAGATAGCAATACGGTCATCTGTCAGTATCTGTGGAGGACTGGTTCCAGACCTCTGTGGTTACTAAATCCACAGATGATCACGTCCCTTATAAGAAATGGTATGTTATTCACATGTAACTAATGTGCATCCTCCCACAGACTTGAAATCATTTCTAAGTTACTTATAATGCCTAATACAATGTAAACACTGTGTAAATAACTATAAATACAATGTAAATGCTTGTGCATAACAAATTCAAGGTCTGCTTTTTGGAACTTTCTGGACTTTGCTTTTCCCAGAATATTTTAGATCCACAGTTGGTTAAATCCACGGATGCAAAACCTTAGATACAGAGAGCCAACTGTACCCATTCTGGAGAAAATCGAGCATGGAGTACTCAGAGTTGGTGGTTGCAGTTTGCAAAAGGAGTGGTTAGATTGAGTAACATGAAAGTAAACACCAGGGAGATGGAGATAAAGTTATACTATTCTGAGAAGTACAAGGCCTTGATGTGGAAGCATCTTGTCATGTTCAAGGATGAGCAAGAAGCTTGGTGTGGCTCGGGGGGAGTGAGTAAAAGGGAAAAAAAAGGAAGGGAAAGGTCAGAGTTAACAGGCAGTGAGACTCTGTAGGTCATTATGATAACTTCATCTTTTAGGAGAAACTACTATAACTTTATGTACAGGAGAGAACATGATTTAACTTAAACCAAACAGAATCATTCTGGATGTTGTGCTGAGAAAAGAGAAATCATGGGTGACTCCAAGGCTTTTAGGCTTCAGCAATCTGAGGAATGGAATTACATTAACTACAACAGAAATGGTGCTGGAAGATGAGGTAGAAAAAAGTCAGGGCCTTTATTTCAGACATGTCAAGTTTGAGACAGCTTTAGATACCGTATGGAGATGTGAAATGGGAAGTTGGAAATTGTTCTGTAGCCAAAAGTCAAGACTAGATATAGGAACATAGGAATTATCAACATATACACAGTGCTTACAGAGGAGGCAATGGCACCCCACTCCAGTACTCTTGCCTGGAAAATCCCATAGACGGAGGAGTCTGGTAGGATGCAGTCCATGGGGTCACTGAATTGGACACGACTGGGTGACTTCACTTTCACTTTTCACTCTCATGCATTGGAGAAGGAAATGGCAACCCACTCCAGTGTTCTTCCCTGGAGAATCGCAGGGACAGGGGAGCCTGGTAGGCTGCCGTCTATGGGGTTGCACAGAGTTGGACACGACTGAGGCGACTTAGCAGCAGCAGCAGCAACACAGTGCTTAAAACTATGAGACTGAATGGTATCACCAAGGGAGTGGCCTCGACAGAAAAAAGAAGAGGTACAACAACACAGCTGTAGGGTGTTCCAATGATAAAAGGTTGGGGAGAAAAAATAATTGAGAAGGAGTGGCAAACAAGGTAGGAGAAAATCCAGGGAAGTACAATTGTTCTCCAAGCCAAATCCAGAAAGCCAAACCCAGCTGAGTCCAATGCTGCAGACAGGATATGGAAGATGAGGGTGGACACAGGCTTCAGTAATGCAAATTCACTGGTGACCTCCATGCCAATAGCTTCTGCAGAGGAGAGAAAGGCTTACTGAGTGAGTGTAAGAAAAATGGAAGGAAAGGAACTAGAGACAAAATAGTGGGCCTTAGAAAGCATCATTACGAACAAAGCTAGTGGAGGTGATGGAATTCCAGTTGAGCTATTTCAAATCCTGAAAGATGATGCTGTGAAAGTGCTGCACTTAATATGCCAGCAAATTTGGAAAACTCAGCAGTGGCCACAGGACTGGAAAAGATCAGTTTTCATTCCAATCCCAAAGAAAGGCAATGCCAAAGAATGCTCAAACTACCACACAATTGCACTCATCTCACACGCTAGTCAAGTAATGCTCAAAATTCTCCAAGCCAGGCTTCAGCAATACGTGAACCATGAACTTCCAGATGTTCAAGCTGGTTTTAGAAAAGGCAGAGGAACCAGAGATCAAACTGCCAACATCCACTGGATCATGGAAAAAGCAAGAGAGTTCCAGGAAAACATCTATTTCTGCTTTATTGACTATGCCAAAGCCTTTGACTGTGTGGATCACAATCAACTGTGGAAAATTCTGAAAGAGATGGGAATACCAGACCACCTGACCTGACTCTTGAGAAACCTGTATGCAGGTCAGGAAGCAACAGTTACAACTGGACATGGAACAACAGACTGGTTCCAAATAGGAAAAGAAGTACGTCAAGGCTGTAGATTGTCACCCTGCTTATTTAACTTATATGCAGAGTACATCATGAGAAACGCTGGGCTGGAAGAAGCACAAGCTAGAATCAAGATTGCCGGGATAAATATCAATAACCTCAGATATGCAGATGACACCACTCTTATGGCAGAAAGTAAAGAGGAGCTAAAAAGCCTCTTGATGAAGGTGAAAGAGGAGAGGAAAAAGTTGGCTTAAAACTCAACATTCAGAAAACTAAGATCATGGCATCTGGTCCCATCACTTCATGGCAAATAGATGGGGAAACAGTGGAAACAGTGTCAGACTTTATTTTTTTGGGCTCCAAAACCACTGCAGATGGTGACTGCAGCCATGAAATTAAAAGACGCTTACTCCTTGGAAGGAAAGTTATGACCAACCTAGATAGCATATTCAAAAGCAGAGACATTACTTTGCCGACAAAGGTTCGTCTAGTCGAGGCTATGGTTTTTCCTGTGGTCATGTATGGCTGTGAGAGTTGGACTGTGAAGAAGGCTGAGCGCCGAAGAATTGATGCTTTTGAACTGTAGTGTTGGAGAAGACTCTTGAGAGTCCCTTGGACTACAAGGAGATCCAACCAGTCCATTCTGAAGGAGATCAGCCCTGGGATTTCTCTGGAAGGAATGATGCTAAAGCTGAAACTCCAGTACTTTGGCCACCTCATGTGAAGAGTTGACTCAGTGGAAAAGACTCTGATGCTGGGAGGGATTGGGGGCAGGAGGAGAAGGGGACGACAGAGGATGAGATGGTTGGATGGTATCACTGACTCAGTGGACATGAGGTTGAGCAAACTCAGTGAGATGGTGAAGGACAGGGAAGCCCTGCAGTGCATAGGGTCACATAGAGTTGGACACAACTGAGCTACTGAACAACAACAAAAAAAGAGAGGGCACAGGAATGGAAGGGGAATATAAGGAGTGTAACCATGGGATAGAAGCTGGGTAAGGAGTGGTGAGTGCGGACATGAGGTAGGTATGGAGCAGGGACAAATGGCCGGATCCAAGCACTTTAAGGAATGGGGAATCAGGTGATTATCAAGCATTAGGAATAAGAGGGAGCAAGCTGAAAAGACGGGGATGGTAGTCAGAAAGAACGAGATGCTTAAAAATGTGATTCTTGGAGGGTTGCAAGTATTGCTAGTGACAACACTTAAGGAACCGCAATGGGAAAAGGGAAAAGAGACAGACAGGAGGTCAAAATATCTCTGGAGGAAAGAACACCAATGAACCAAAGACCACAGTATTATAAGGATCATCCTTGTGGATCCCGAAATCCTCAAGAATTATGGTAAGAGCAATGTTGGAGAGAATGACAGTCAACCCGGGGAGCAGTCAGGGATCAGAAGATGACTAATTTGCCGGTATGTACGTTGTTGTTGTTGTCGTTCAGTCACTATGTTGTGTCTGACTCTTGAGACCCCATGGACTGCAGCCCGCCAGTATCCTCTGTCCATGGGACTTCCCAGGCAAGAATACTGGAATGGATTGCCATTTCCTTCTCCAAAGGATCTTCCCAACCCAGGGATGGAACCTGAGTCTCCTATGTTGACTGGCAGATTCTTTACCACTGAGCCACCAGGGATGGTGGTATATGCTGATGACATGAAAATCAAAGATGGAGACTCTGAGGTACAAAGAAAACAGAATGGTCTGGAAGCGGTAACGGGGAATAAGAACATGAGGGGTTTTGTACAAAAACCCAGGTACCAGTGAAGAAGGCTGGAGAGAAAGCAAAATCTGATTCTAAGCTCTTTAAACATAGAAAAATATTGAGATGTAAAAAAATATTAAAAGTAGAAATTAAAATTCTAGGTAGTAATAATATAACAGTATTAGTGGGTGACAGGTCACTCTGAGTAGAAACATTGTAAATAATCATACAAAGATGCTAAACAATGTTTCTCAAATTAACATCAGCTGGGGAAGCTAGATAAAATGCAGAGTCCTAGCTCACTGCTATGCTACTGGATCAGAATCTCTGGGAGACTGAAGAGGACCCTGGTTAACACTTAGGTACGTTTGAGAACCAAGAGCATAGACAGAGGAGAGGAGTGGTGGATTCAACGGGGGAAAAGTAACAGCCCCATGCTGTTGTTGGTGGTGTTGTCTCAACTTCCTTAACTCCTCTGGGGAATCAAGATATACAATAATCATGGAGTTACTCAAACTTAACAAAAACTTAGTCAGCAAAGAGGGAGGCTAGTGACTTATTATATCTAAATGGGAACTAAGAATAAATAATCTGATATGCAAAGCACTGTGTATAAAAAAGCCACATACCTTCAACACTTACTAAGCCCCTCTGTTAGGTGATAAATAAAACAAAGACAACACCCACAGAGGACAGCCAGGAGCTGCTATCAGTGTTCCTCAGTGCTGGCGTTCGGGGTACAATAGGTCTCTCCTGTGTGGGATAGGCCCAGTCATGTTTGGTGTCCCTGGTTCCTGTGCCCCACTCTCCAGTTTCACTCCCAGTCATCTGACAACCAAAATAATGCCTCAAATATTTCCAATGCCCTCAAAGGATGGCACCACCCCCTTGAGAACTACTGACAGCTAGTAACCACAGGGAACCAGATGATGACAGGACAGCCTCCCACCTTTGAAATAGCTCAGTGGTAGTCCTGCAGGTGAGAGAAAATTGGCTTCATGAAATAGCACTATTAGAAACAGAGTTTTCCTACATGAAGGCTGACAATCACTACAAGCCAATCAGGACTATGAACATACCTCTATTTTTCCAGTTAACCTCTCAATTTCAGACCGATCTTCCCTGTGATTTTTGGCATTTCCTCTGAAGTCTCTTACATGTTTTTTCTGTAGCTTTTCATAGCTTCTCTTCAGTCTGCTTAACTGTAAACACAGTTATTTCTAGACTTAAAATTTAAGAATGTGTAAACAGTGCTGATAAAACAAACTGGCATTATGAAAGCACAAGTAGAGCTAACTACCATCCCAGAAAATAGAGAGCACGTTAGATAAAATACAAAACTCAAAACTACATAAAGTAAACACCAGAAAAAAAAAAGTCAAATAAAAAATAAAGAAAAAGTTTAATAAATAAAACAAAGGTCTAATTTTTTATTATAATGTACAATAGCCCTGCACTTAGGGACCCCACAACCCATCCTCACAATAAAAGCAACAAATAAACACTCTTTTTCTTTTCTCCAGGCCTGTGGTTCTTGAAGCATTCCCCAGTGGAACACTGATATTCACTATGCAGGAAAGGAATGCTTCGGAATTGAATAAAACGTATTTTTTGCCAATCTGAAGAAAACAATTCAGTTAACTGGTAGAATTTTCTTACCTTTCTAATCTATCCCAAAATGCTTCTGAAACCTTTGAATCTTCCATTATTTAAAATCTACTGACTCAACTCAAAAACAAAACATTTAACGTAAGCTTTTGGTATCAGCATTTCATGGTATTATACAAAAATAGCTCTATTTCTTTCAGATACTCAACCAAGAAACATATTTTAGAATCACTGTTGTAGGTAATATCAAATATATAAAAGGCAAAATTCTGGGTTTAAGAATAGAGAAAGATTTCTACCCCAATATCTTCCATGGAATATATACATCCACTTTATAAAGTAGAAACCAGCTCATTAACAAAATTCTCAAGGCTGAAGAGACAGAATTATACAATATATAATAGAATTAAAATCTTACTTCTTCATGTAGTTTCTTTAACTCTTGCTTATACTCCATGGCCATCTCTTGCTTGACTTTTTCATGTTTTTCTACCTGCTGACGCAACATTCCAATCTAAAAGCAGAGAGGTGGTAGTACGTTTCATTATTAGCATTGAAACAATTACCCTGAAACATAAAAATAGAAAATAACCTTTGTGCTTATCTGTAAAGACACGTTCTCAACTATACAACTTCTCAGGAAGTCAAATACCTAATTATTTAATAATTTATAACACTTCCAAAAAAATAAAAATAAGCAATTGTTCTAAAATTTCTAGGTTTAGATGAAAATTTGCTCTATCTCACTTATTCTTCCTAACCCTTTTTACCAGGAAAAAAAAAAAAAAAACAAACTCACAAAAAATTAACAAGTTACAAGAACCTTGGAATCTAAAAATATTGAACAAAAATCTATGCGAGTTCAAGAATAAATTCTATAAAGCAAAGCACAGAATACTAACTTTAGACAGAAAGACACCAGGAGGCTGAAAGCTCTTGTTATATACAGTCAACATTCATTTAGATTTACCCACAAATTTAGTGTTGTGCTAAGTCTTTCAGTCATGTCTGACTCTCTGCGACTCTATGGACTGTAACCCATCAAGCTCCTCTGTGCATGGGATTCTCCAGGCAAGTGGGTTGCCATTTCCTAATTCAGGGGATCTTCCCCACTCAGGTATTAAACCCATATCTCCTGCATTAGCAGGTGGATTCTTTACCACTGAGCCACCTGGGAAGCCCTATTAGATAAATAGCTAAGACTAAAACTTTAGAATATGCCATAAAATGTTATTTAGAAATAAGAGGAGAATGCCAAAAGAAAAAAAAAAAAAGGAGTTAAAGATACTGAAAGAACGGTCTTAGAGAAGCAAGAATCCTAGGTTCAGAGGAATAGGGCAGATGATCATTGTTTTTTCTTATGAGACTTATAGAACTATTTTTCTTTTCATTTATTGTAAGAGTCAAGCATTAGTATAAAATGTGAAGAAACAATTGTTAAATTTTATTTATTTACCAGGGTCTGGTTCATAATAGTCAAGCAACAATATTTAAATTTCTTAAAGAAAGTATATTTCTTACTAGTACAAACAACTCCCTCACTCTCAGCAATAGGCATTAGGCAGAGAAAAAGAGGTCAAATTTTGAAAACTGTCAGTATAGATGATATCATTTTAACTACAATTTAGAATTTTTAAAGTGGTTTCTTAAACCGTAACTCAATCTTCACAACATGGGAACATAGGAATTATATCCTCATTTTGCACAGGATGAAACAGATTCAGAGATGTTATTTTGTCCACCACCATTCAGGTGAAAAAATGCACAGCCAGGACTCCAAATCCCTTACTTGTTTCATTAGGTCTACCTGCTCTGTAGGGCAGGCATTAGAAGGTAACAGCAGCAGCAAGGTCCATTAAAACCAACCCAATCCAAACAGTGTAATCAGAAATCATATAAAGCATTCACTTATGAAATGAGTTGTTTATACTAGTACTCCTCCAAGTATGAGCTACAGATGGGCTGGACCTGGTCACAACAGCAATCCAACAGGAGCCAAGAACCTTGAAGCAGAATGTAAATCAATTATGTTACAAAAAACACTGCTTGGTGCAACTGACATTTTTATACAGCAAAACTTTCTGTGATGTGAAGGATGCAATACACTGATTTACATTCTGATGCAAGTGTTACCTCACCGTGAACCTGTCATTTGAGTAGCATTGGTTTATACCATGGGACTAACTGCTACTAGGCCTGAAACTTACAAACAAAAATGACAAAAACTTAAAGGCCTATATTCTAGTTCTTCTATCATATGCTGTTCAAGTAGATTAATAAATATATTACTACCAATAACAGTGAAATTACAATTTCACAGATCAACTCTATGGAACAGATTCTTATCATTAGTATTTAGCAAATGCACTTTACCTCTACAAACTTAATCAACTTTCAGCAACCCAATCAATGAAGCAGCAAATCACTGACAGCTACATTTCTAAATATCTTTTACGTCTTGATGCCCAAACTTGTAATCTTCAAATCCTTATAAAGGAGCTCATCTGCTCAATCCCATCAATTTCTTTTCAAGTGTTAAGTATGGGAATACCTCAGAAATACTGCAGATTCCTACCAGATCACCACAATAAAGCAAATTTTGTGATAAAATGAGTCATACAAATATTTTCGGTTTCCCAGCACAAATAAATGTTATGTTTGCACTACCCTATAGTCAACTAAATGTGCAAGAACATTATGTCTAAAAAGCAATGCATATATCTATCTTAATTTAAAAACATTGTATTGCTAAAAAAAAATGCTAACCATCATCAGAACCTTCAATAAGTCATAATCTTTGTGCTGGTAGAGGATTTAAAATATTGCAAGAATCGAGTCTCCCTGGGGCCTCAGTGGTAAAGAATCCTCCTGCCAATGTAGGAAACACAGGTTTAATCCCTGATCTGGGAAGATACCAGATCCTGTGCACGGTACAAGTAAGCCCATGGGCCACAACAATAAGACTATACATAAGAACTGTACCAAAAAAGGTCTTAATGACCCAGATAACCACAATGGTGTGGTCACTCACTGAGAGCCAGACATCCCGGAGTGTGAAGTCAAGTGGGCCTTAGGAAGAATCACTACAGAGTTAGTGGAGGTGATGGAATTACAGCAAAGCTATTTCAAATCCTAAAAGATGATACTGTTAAGTGCTGCACTCAATATGTCAGCAAATTTAGAAAACTCAGCAGTGGCCACAGGACTGGAAAACATTAGTTTTCATTCCAATCCCAAAGAAAGGCAATGCCAAAGAATGTTCAAATTACTGTACAACTGCACTTATTTCACACGCTAGCAAGATTACACTCAAAATTCTTCAAGTTAGACTTCAGCAGTACGTGAACCAAGAACTTCCAGATGTTCAAGCCGGATTTAGAAAAGGCAGAACCAGAGATAAAACTGCCAACATATGCTGGATTATAGAAAAAGCAAGGGAATTTCAAAAAACATCTACTTCTGCTTCATTGACTATGCTGAAGCCTTTGACTGTGTGGATCACAACAAACTGGAAAATTCTTAAAGAGATGAGAATACCAGACCACCTGACCTGTCCCCTAAGAAACCTGTGTATAGGTCAAGAAGTAACAGTTAAAACTGGACATGGAACAAGAGAGGGTTCAAAATTGGGAAAGGAGTATGTCAAGGCTGTATATTGTCACCCTGCTTTATTTAACTTATATGCAGAGTACAACATGAGAAATGCTGGGTGATTCATAAGAAATAAATCACAAGCTGGAATCAAGATTGCCGGGACAAATATCAACAACCTCAGATACGCAGATTACACCACCCTTATGGCAGAAAGCAAAGAAGAATTAAAGAGCCTCTTAATGAAAGTGAAAGAAAATAGTGAAAAGCCTGGCTTAAAACTCAACATTAAAAAAACTAAGATCATGGCATCTTGTCCCATCACTTCATAAATAGATGAAGAAAAAGTGGAAACAGTGACAGATTTCATTCTCTTGGGCTCAAAAATTACTGCAGATGGTAACTGCAGCCATGAAATTAAAAGATGCTTGCTCCTTGGAAGAAAAGCTATGACAAACCCAGACAACAAATAAAAAGCAGAGACATCACTTTGCTAACAAAGCTATGGCTTTTCCAGTAGTCATGTATAGTTGTGAGAGTTGGACCATAAAGATGGTCCAACTAAAGAATTGATGCTTTTGTACTGTGGTGCTGGACAAGACACCAGGGTGTCTTGTCTTGAGGGTCCCTTGGAGAGCAAGGAGATCCAACCAGTCAGTCCTACAGGAAATCAACCATAAATATTCACTGGAAGGACTGATGCTGAAGCTGAAGCTCCAACACTTTGGCTACCTGATGCAACTGACTCACTGGAAAAGACTCTGATGCTGGGAAAGACTGAAGACAGGAGGAGAAGGAGGCGACAGAGGATGAAATGGCTGGATGGCATCACTGACTCAATGGATATGAGTTTGAACAAACTCAGGGAAATAGTGAAGGACAGGGAAGCCTGGCGTGCTGCAGACCATGATGTTGCAAAGACTCAGACATGACTGAGCAACTGAACAACCACCACCACCAGAGACCAGGAGCCACAGCTACTGAGCCCATGTGCCACAACTCCTGAAGCCCACGTGCTCTAGAGCCCATGCTCTACAACAAGAGAAGTCACAACAAAGAGAAGCCCATGCCCTGCAACTAGAGTAGCCCTTGCTCCCTGTAACTAGAGGAAAGCCTCCGCAGCAACAAAGACCTAGCACAGCCAAAAGTAAATAAGTAATCTGTTTAAAAAAAGCAATATTTAAGAATTACCAAAAGTAGACACAGAGACATGAAATGAGCAAATGCTGTTAGAAAAAAGATGCCTACACACTTGAGTTCAACTCAAGGTGGCCACAAACCTTCAATCTGTAAAAAATACAGTATCTCCAAAGTGCAATAAAGTGAAGCACAATAAAATGAAGTCTGCCTGTAGTGCGGTAGTGCCTGTGACATCAAAACTAAGCTACAGGAATAAATTTAAACAGCCCTGGAGTGACAAAATAGTCTCACGATTACACACAAGGGAATTTCTTTAATTCACAGAAACATACATGGGAGTTTCTAACAAAATAAACAACCTAGGTATCTACATATATAGATAGGACCCTTAACAACATAGGTCTGAGCTGCACAGATCCACCTATACGGGAATTTTTTTCAATAAACATGTGTTACATAGTGCACTATCCAAAGCTGGTTGAATCCACAGATTCAGAACTACAGATACAAGCGACAATGTTAGTCACTCAATCATGCCTGACTCCTTGTGACCCCATGGACTGTAGACTGACAGGTTCCTGTGTCCATGGGATTTTCCATGTAAGAATACTGGAGTGGGTTGCCATTCCCTTCTCCAGAAAATCGTCCTGACCCAGGGACTGAACTTGGGTCTCCTGCATTGCAGGCAGATTCTTTACTGTCTGAGGCACCAGGAAAGCCCCCAGATAAAAGAGTCAACTGTAAAATTGTACACAGATCTGCAACTGCATGGGGGATTGGTGCCCCCTGACTCCCAGGTTGCTCAAGGGTCAACGGTACAGTGTTTAACTAGGAAACCACTATCACCTTAACTTACTAAATGGAACTACTTGTGTTTTGCCCCAGGAGAAATAAAGAAGTGGTAACTAAAGTAACTTACCAAGGAGCACTGACTCTACCTAAATTACAAATAAAAAAAATATATATATATGATTATCATTCCTTGCACTTTTTCAGTAACTTCAGTATCTTTTCATGAGATATAACTTTAAAGTACATTCTCAAAAGTCTACCCAAATTTTAAAATAAATTCCAGTTTAGCAAGTGGCATCTCAGAACACAATCTAACATAGCCAATGTAACTATGTACAGTTGACCCTTAAACAACATGGTTGAACTTCATGGGTCCACTTATATATATTTTTTTTCAATAAATACTACAGAGCGACATGAATTCATGAATGTGGACTCTCAGATAAAGAGAAAGAAAGTGAAAGTGAAAGTAGCTCAATTGTGTGGGACTCTTTGCAACCCCATGGGCTGGAATTCTCTAGGCCATAATACTGGAGTGGGTAGCCTTTCCCTTCTCCAGGGGATCTTCCCAACCCAGGGATCGGACCCAGATCTACTGCACTGCAGCCAGATTCATTATCATTTGAGCCACCAGATAAAGAAGGCTGACTATAAAATTCTATGTGGATCTCTGAGTGCATTGGAGTCACTGCATCTAACCCCCACATTGTACAAGAGTCAACTGTACTGCTATGACCCAAATTGCAAAAGGTCAACCATTGACAGATTCTCTTGACAAGGAGAAAAACACTTCATGAAGCCTAACACTTTCCTTGTGACATGAAACATTTCTAAGATATTCTTGATAAGTGCAGTACCATCAACAGAATCAAAATCTCAATGTATCACTCACAGAAGTACCCTTAAGAAGCAGAACAACAGCACTAATGAGTGGTGATCCTACTGGTAGGAAAGCCCATCCAAGTGGGACTTGGGACCAGTGTTTACCTACAGTCCTTCCAATCCTTCTGAGATTAGTATTTATGCCAGAAATTTAGGGGACGTTTTTGCACTTATATATGCCTTCTGCTTCTCTTCCAATATTCAATGTTCTTTTTATTGTATCAGCTAAATTAAGAGAAATCAATTAGCAAATGTTATTAAACTTTTCCCCAAAATCATCAATAACACTGGGTGGTAAGATCATAAATAATATTTATTTTCTTCTTTTCTCTCTTTTCCCCTTTTCAACAAGTATAAATATACATTTTTTTTAAAGTTTTCTGAGTTTTATTTTAAACCTAACCAAAAGAAGCAAATTGTTGAATCTGAGCTTAACTTTTTACACTAATCATACAATGTGGCCAAAAACAACATTCATTAAACTCAGTGATTATCAACATGGACATGTAATAGAATGATCGTGTGACTCCCTTTACATTTTCTTAAAGAAGTTACATATGTACTACATGTGACCAAGGTAACATGATCCTTGAAATATTAAAAACATTAACATTCTTATGCACTTTCACCAATGAATTTTTCTTCTGAAAAAAAACAAAAAAAACAAAAAACAGAATTTGACATACAAATACTTTCTATGCATTATAAAAAGAGAGCATTAACAATTCAAGATAGCGATGTAGGAAGATTCTAAACTCACCTCCCTCCTCAGATTCACTGGATCTACAGCTAAACATGGAACAATTTCTTCTTGGAAAAAAACTTAAAGCTTGGTTGAGGGACAACTACATGTTGGACAAAAGAAAAGAAAACCATACAAAAACCTGTAGAGGAGATGGAGACACAATCTCACCATAAATCTCACCCCTAGTGTAGCAACGATAACCAGAAGGGAACTCAAAACTCAGAGCTTCTCCTTGAGGAGCAAAGGGTTCAAACCTCACCTTGGGCACCCCAACTTTTAAGACATGCACTTGAGAGGTGAGCCCCCAAACATCTAATTTTTGAAAACCAATGGGTCTTGTGTCCCAAGATCCACAAAATGATAGCAACCTGAGAAACACCTCTTAGAGGGCTCATGTGCTTGGACTCACCCATTCCAGAGTCCAGCTCAGAGGTAGCCAATTGGGGCTAGACTTAAAGTGAGTAAGGCCCACCATTAAAACCTCAGCTAAAGGGACAGGGGTCTTATTCAACACACACAGCTAGGATCCTGTTGGAACACTCTGGAAACAAAGACTGGAAGGTATCACCTTTTTCATGCTCCAGAGCACCACTATCTCCTGGAAGAGAAACTTTCTCTCATGTCCTGATCTTTACAGCTCCTGCCCAGGATATGATTCTAGATTACCTGGCTCTAGAGACCAAGGGAGCTTCGTGTTCTGGGTCCTAAGGAACTGTTATAATCAGTGTCACCCAGAAAGGAGCTCATGCCCTAGTCAGGTGCCTGGATTTTTGTGACTACTGCTAGAGAACACCTCTACATTAACTGGCTCTAGCGGTAAGTGGGGGCTTCCCTGGTGGATTTGCAAGAATCCACCTGCAATGCGGGAAACCCTGGTTCAATTCCTGGGTTGGGAAGATCCCCTGGAGAAGGGATAGGTTACCCTCTCCAGTATTCTTGGGCTTCCCTGGTAGTTCAGACGGTAAAGAATCTGCCTGCAACGCGGGAAAGACCTAAGTTCAATCCCTGGGTTGGTAAGATCCCCTGGAGGAGGGCATGGCTACCCACTCCAGTATCCCCAGAGAATCCCCACTGGTGGGCTACAGTCCATGGGGTCACAAAGAGTCAGACATGACTGAGCGACTAAGCAAAGATGGTCAGTGGGGCTTATACTCGTGGGTCCTACAGGACTGCAACCCAAGGAGAAAGAGTTCTTAAACAGCTACTATCACAAAGGCACAGCAAAAGGCAACAGACCCTGGAGTTGCATTCTTTCTGTGAAAGGAGATTACTAATGGATCATCGTGACTGCTAAGGGACAAGCTTCTGATTAGGCATGCATCTTGGCATTGACTGCAGTCCTTTCCAGAGACCTTGGAGGGCACCACCTTTGCTTTCACACTCTGCTGCCTCCAGTGCACAGATGGCATGGCTGTACACATGGCTTGTGCCCAGGGGTCTCCCTTTGATTATCTAGCTCTAGGTGACTGGAAGGACTTGCATTCCTGGATCCCACAGGACTATGGCAATCAGAGGGATAGTTCTTAGCAGGCTACCACCCTTACGGCACTGTACAGAAAGTAGAATGAGGCAACTCCCCAGGCTTTCTGTGAAAGAGTCCCCTTTACTTGTCTTGGACCTTTGTCCTAAGGAGTAGGCTTCAGGTTTGGCTCACATTTAGTGGCCTATGGAGTTGCTCTCAAAGAACGTAGGCTGTGGATACCTTCTTGGCATTCTCCCTCTGCCTTGCTCCAGCCCAGAAGTATTACCCAGAAAACAGCTCACATGGAGCCCACGTGGTGACCTCCAAATCACCTGGCTCTGAGGACCAATGTGGCTTACTCCTGCAGCCCTTCAGAACTGTATATACTTGCATACTATAAACGCTGCTGCCCCAGCTTCCAGTCAGTCTGAATCTAGGTGCTGAGATTCTCCACTTTGGGACAATCACAGATCTTGGCAGATCCTCAACTACTAGGTGCTTCTAAAAATACAATAGTCTGCCTAGACAAGTACAGACGTTTGAGAAACACCCAGAAGCTGAGGCAGGGTTGAATTACAAGGTTCATCTCTTACACAAGGCCACTCCTTCAACACTAGAAGAGGTGGTTATTTCATTTACTGTGCAGAAACAAATGGAGAGTCAAGGAACAGAGGAATATGTTCCAAATGAACATAAAATAAACCTCAGAAGAAACCTTAATGAAATGGAGGTAAGTAATTTAGGACTACCTGATAAGAGTTTACAAAAATGCTCACTGAACTGGGAAGAATGGATGAACACAATGAGAACTTCAACAAAGAGACAAGAAAAAGATAAGAAAGTACCAAGTAGAAATCATAGAACCAAAGAATACAATAGCTGAACTGAAGGACACACTAAAGGGGTTCAACGGCAGACTGCTGCTGCTGCTGCTACTAAGTCACTTCAGTCGTGTCCGACTCTATGCGACCCCATAGACGGCAGCCCAGCAGGCTCCTCCATCCATGGGATTTTCCAGGCAAGAGTACTGGAGTGGGGTGCCACTGCCTTCTCCGCAACGGCAAACTAGATGCAGTCAACTCACAGACAAGGCAATGGAATACGCCCAGTTAGAGCAGCAAAATGAAAAAAAGAATGAATACTGTGAAGATGGCTTCAGGAGCTTATGGGACAATACCAAACAGACTTTCACTTTATAGGGCTCCTAAAAGAGGAAGAGAGAAAGGAGTAGAAATCTTATTTGAAAAAATTATGGCTGAAAACTTCCCTAACTTGGGCAAGAAAACAAGCATCCAAATCCAGGAAGTCCTGAGAATTGCAAACAAGATGCTACCAGGGTTTCCCTGGTGGCTCAGTGGTAAAGAATCTGCCTGCCAATGCAGGAAACATGGGTTCAATCCCTGATCTGGGAAGATCCCACATGCCTCAGAGCAACTAAGCCCGTGGGCCACAACTGTTCTATTTAGCCTGTGCTCTAGAGCCCAGGAGCCGCAACTGCTGAGCCCTGGTGCTGCACTACTGAAGCCTGCATGCCCTAGAGCCTGCGCTCGGCAACAAGAGAACCCACTGTGACGAGAAGCCCGCACACCACAACTAGAGAGCAGCCCCTGCTCGCCACAACTAGAGAAAAGCTCACGCAGCAACAAAGACCCAGCACAGCCAAAAATGATAAATAAATCAAATTATATTTAAGAAGAAGCTATCCAAGAGACCCACACCAAGACACATTGTAACTAAAATGTCAAAAGTTAAAGACAAGGAGATAATCTTAAAAGCTATGAGAGAAAAACTAGCTCTGTACAAGGGAACTCTCATAAAGCTATCAGCTGATCTTTCAGCACAAACATTGTAAGCCAGAAAGCGTGATTCATTCAAAGTACCGGAAGAAGAAAACGTCCACTCAAGAATACTCTGCCCGGCAAAGTTTTCATTCAGAATCAAAGGAGAGATAAAGGTTTTCAGACAAGCAAAAGGAGATCACCACCACTAAATTAGCCTTATAAGAAATTTTAAAGGGACTCCTTTAAGCTGACAGAAAGGATATTAATTATAATTAGTAACAAGAACACAAATGAAAGGATAATTATCATTGGAAAAGTGAATAGTGAAGGTAGTGGGTTAATTACTAATAAAGCTAATATAAAGGTTAAATTAAAAAACTATGATTACGATAATTAGCTAAAAAATGCACAAGATATAAATATATAAAATGTGACATTAAGACATACAACATGAGAATAAATGTTGAGTTTCAGAATGGGATCAAACTTCAGATGTTATCAACTTAAAATAGACTGTTATAGATATAAGTTGTTAAATGTAAGTCTCATGGTAACCACAAAGCAAAAACCTACAATAAATAAACAAAAGAGAAAGAGAAACAGATATAAGAATACCACCAAAGAAAGTCATCAAACCACAAAGGAAGAGAGCAAAAGAAAGGAACAGAGAAAAACTACAAAAGCTGCTAGGAGACAATTAACACAATGGCAATAAGCACGTACTTATCAATAATTACCTTATCTGTAAATGGACTAAATTATCCAACCAAAAGCCATAGAAAGGCTAAAGAAATAAAAAGCAACACACTCCTATATATGCTGCCTACAAGAGATACACTTTAGATATAAGGACACACTGAAAGTAAAGGGGTGGAAAAAGATTCCATGCAAATGAAAACCAAAAAATAAAGATGGATTAGCTATATTTATATTAAAAACAAACAAAAAACAAACCTTTAAAACATACTTTTTAATAAGATACAAAGAAGGGCATTAAACATTTATAAATATTTATGTACCCAAAATAGGAGCACCTAAATATGTCTCACATTTATTAACAGACCTAAATGGAGACATAGGCAGCAATACAATAATAATAGGGGACTTTCATACCCCACTTACATCAATGAAAAGATCACCCAGACAGAAAGTCAGTAAGGAGATACCAGCCTTAAACAACATATTATACTATATGGACTTAACAGATATTTACAGAACATTCCATCCGAAAACAACAGAATACACATTCTTCTCAAGTATATATTAAACATCTTTAATAGATAGATAAATCATATGTTAGGCCAGAGACCAAGTCCTAATAAATTTAAGAATATTTAAATCGCATCAAGCATCTTTTCCAATCACAATGGCATGAAATGAGAAATTACATGACGAAAAACGGAAAATATACAACTATGTGGAGATTAAACAACATGCTACTGAATAACCAACTGGCCAAAGAAGAAATCAAAAGAGAAATCAAAAATACCTTAAGAAAAACAAACACGTAAACATTAACATGCTAAAATTTATAAAATACAGTAAAAACAGTTCTGTGAGGGAAGTTTACAGTGATAAATACCTACTTCAAGAAGCAAGAAAAATCTCACACACAATCTAACTTCACCTTAATGAATTGGAAAAAGACAATACAAAGCCCAAAGTTAGTACAAGAGAGGAAATAAAGATTCAGTTCAGTTCAGTCACTCAGTTGTGTCCAACTCTTTGCGACCCCATGGACTGCAGCACGCCAGGCCTCCCTGTCCATCACCAACTCCAGGAGTTTACTCAAACTTATGTCCATTGAGGTGGTAATGCCATTCAACCACCTCATCCTCTGTTGTCCTTTAGAATAGAAATAAATGAAATAGAGACTAAAAAGACAACAAAGATCAGTGAAACTTTAAGAGCTAGTTTTTAGAAGGCAAATAAAATTGACAAAACCTTAGCTAGACTAAGAAAAATAAGAGAAATGACTCAAATAAGTCAAAAATGAAAGAGGAGATATTACAAGTGATACCACAGAAATGCAAAGGATCATACAGACTACTATGAACAATAATATGCATACAAATTAGACAAACCAGAAGAAATGGATAAACTCCTACAAACGTATATGCTCAAAGACTAAATGACGATGAAACAGAAAGTCTGAATAGACCAATCACTAGCAATCAGATTGAATCAGTAATCAAAAACTCTCAACAAATGAAAGTCCAGGACCAAATGGCTTCACTGGTGAATTCTATGAAACATTCAAAGAAGAATCAATATCAATCTTCTTCAAATTCTTCCAAAAAATATAAGAGGGGGGATGAAACACAATTTATGAGGGCGGTATTACCCTGCACCAAAACCAGACAAAAGTACTACAAAAAAAAAATTTTTTTTTACAGACTAATATCCCTGAGGAACATAGATACAAAAATTCTCAACAAAATATTCAGCAATACATTAAAAGGATCACATACCATTATCAAGTGAGATTTATTTCAGAGACGCAGGAATGGTCCAACAACTGTAAATCAGTCAATGTGATACACTATGTAACAAAATGAAGACAAAAATGCTATGATCATCTCAATAGATGCATAAAAAATATGACAAAACTCAAATACGCTCATTTACGATAAAAATCTCAAATCTCTCAACAAAGCTAGTATGGAGGAAACATACCTTAACACAATGGCACACATGACAAGCACGCAGCTAACATACTCAATGTTGAAAATCCTGAAGCTTTTCCTCTAAGATCAGGTATAATACAAGGATGCTCACTTCACCACTTTTCTTCAACCGAGTATTGGAAGCTGCAGCCAGAATAGTTAGGCAAGAAAAAGAAAGAAGAGGCATTCAAATTGGAAAGGAAGAAGCAATACTGTCACTGTTTGCAGATGACATGAACGTAGCTAGGAAACCGCAGACTCCATCACAAACCAACAGAACTAATAAATGATTTCAGTAATACTACAGGATACAAAATCAATTTAAAAATCTATTGTGTTTAATAACAAGCTATCAGAAAGAGAAATTGTAGACAATAATCTCATTTACAACTGCATAAAAATAGTAAACCACCTAGGAGTAAATTTAACCAACAAGGTGAAATACGTGTATACTGAAAACTACAAAATGTTAGCAAAAGAAATTGAAAAAGACACAAATAAATGGAAAGTTGAAAGACTGAAAGAATCACTATTATTAAAATGGCACTACTATCCAAAGCAATCTACAACTTCAGTGCAGTAGATACCAAAATTCTAATGGCATTTCTCACATAAATAAAACAAACAAAAAAATCCTAACATTTGTATGGAACTGAACAGTCAAAGCAATCTTGAGAAAGAACAAAGCTGGAGGCACCATGGTCCCTAACTTCCAAGTATATTATAAGGCTATTATTACATGCAAACAGTAAAGTTTTATGGGCATAAAATCAGAGACTTAGATCCATAGAACAGAAAAAAGAGCCCAGAAATAAACCCACATATATATGGTCAATTAATTTATGACAAACAAACCAAGAATATACAATGGGGAAAGACAGTTTCAATAAATAATGTTAGGTAAACTGGACAGTCACATGCAAGAGAATGAAGCTAAACCACTATCTTACACCATTCACAAAGTTAACTCAAGATGGATTAAAGACTTGAACATTAAGACCTGAAACCATAAAACTCCTAGAAGAAAACATAGGCAGCAAGCTCCTTGATATAGGTCTTAGTGATAATATTTTGAATCTGTACCAAAAGCAAAAGTAAAAAAAGTAAAAGCAGCAAAAGGGAAAATACACAAGTGTGACTGCATCAAACTAAAAAGCTTCTGCACAGCAAAGGAAACCATCAACAACATGAAAAAGGCAACCTACTGAATGGGAGAAAATATTTGCACATTAGTAACTGACAGAGGGTTGACACCCAAAACACACAATGAACTTACACAATTCAAAAGCAAAAAAACACATCCAATGAAAAAATTCAAAAACAAAAAAAAAACATCCAATGAAAAAATGGGCAAAAGATCCAAATAGACATTTTTCCAAAGGAGACATACAGATAACTAACAGGGACATGAAAAGATGGTCAACATCACTAATCATCAGGGAAATGAAAATCAAAACCACAATGAGAGAGCAACTCAAACCTTGCAGAATGGCTAGTATCAAAAAGACAACAAATAACAAGTATTGGCAAGGACGCAGACAAAAAGGGAAACCTTGTGCACTGTTTGCAAACACTTACGTTCACGCAACCATTATGGAAAATAATACAGAGATTCCTCAAAAAATTAAAAATAGAACTACCATCAGATCAGATCAGATCAGTCGCTCAGTCGTGTCCAACTCTTTGCAACCCCATGAATCGAAGCACGCCAGGCCTCCCTGTCCATCACCAACTCCCAGAGTTCACTCAGACTCACGTCCATCGAGTCAGTGATGCCATCCAGCCATCTCATCCTCTGTCGTCCCCTTCTCCACCTGCCCCCAATCCCTCCCAGCATCAGAGTCTTCTCCAATGAGTCAACTCTTCCATACAATCTAGTAATTTCACTTCTGAGTATTTATCTGAAGAAAATTAAAAAACACTAATTAAAAAAGATACATGCATCCTCGTGTTCACTGTAGAATTATTTATAATACAAAGATGTGGAAACAACCTCAGTATTTACTGATGAATGAATAGATAAAGAAATCATGGGATATGTGTATATATAAAGAATATTATTCAGCCATAAAAAACAAAAAAGTTGCCACTTGCCACAGCATGGGTGGACCTTGAGGGCATTACACTAAATGAAGTAATTCAGACAAAGAAAGACAGATACTCAAATACTGTCTGATCTCTCTTACATGTAGAATCTACAAAAACAAACAAAAAATGAGCTCATAGATAAAGAAAACACACTGGTGGCTACAAGAGGCAAAACTTGGATCAGAGGGTGGAAAAAATGAGTGATCGGTGTTTTGTTTTAATAAATTGAGTTTAAAAAAAAACTTAAATGCTTTCTTCAACAAATATATAAGAAACATACTAGGTTGGTGCAAAAGTAATTGCAGTTTTGCATTGTTGAACTCTGCCATTTGATATTGGAATGCATTCTTAAGTGTGATTGTTATACATCATTTTAATGCACATTTTTCACTTTATATTTCTTTGCTAATGACTTATTACTTGCTATTTATTTTATCTTTAGTCTATGGAAATAATGCTAGACAAAAAGCAAATTTGAAAAATTTTCTTATTTGAGTTCCAAATGGGTTATAAAGCCGTGGAGACAATTTGCAACATCAACAACACATTTGGTCCAGTAATTGCTAATGTACTTACAATGAAGTGGCGGTTCAAGAAGTTTTGCAAAGAAGATAAGAACTTTAAAGATGAGGAGCACAGTGACCAGCAGTAAGAAGCTAACAACAACCGAGAGGATTGTCGAAGCTGATCCTCTTAGAACTAGATGAGAAGCTGCCAAAGAACCCAGTGTTGACCATTCTACAGTCATCTGGCATTTGAAGCAAATTGGAAAGGTGAAAAAGTTTGATAAGTAGGTACCTTGTGAGCTGACCACAAATCAAAAAAATCCCAACAACAATGAACTATTTCTTGACCTGATTGTGACATGCAACAAAAAGTGGATTTCACATGACAACCAGAGACAACCAGCTGAGTGACTGGACCACAAAGAAGCCCCAAAGCACTTTCCAAGGCCAAACACACCAAAAAAAAGGGTTGTGGTCACTGTATGTTGGTCTGCGGCCCATCTGATCCACTACAGCTTTCTGAATCCTGGCAAAACCATTCCATCTACAAGTATGCTCTGCAAATTGAGGAGATGCACCAAAAACTGCCACATCTGCAGCCAACACTGGTCAACAGAAAGGTCCCAATTTTTCTCCACGACAATGCCCCACTGCACATCACACAACCAACACTTCAAAAGTTGAATGAATTGGGCTACGAAGTCTTGTTTCATCTGCGGTATTTAGCCGACCTCTCGCCAACTACCACTTTTTCAAGCATCTCAACAACTTTTTTCAGTGAACACACTTTCACAACTAGCAGGAGGCAGAAATGCTTTCCAAGAGTCCATGGAATCCCAAGGCAGGGATCTTTATGCTACAGGAACAAACTTCTTTCTTATTGGCAAAAATGTGTTGAATATAATGATTCCCATTTTGATTAATAAAGATGTGTTTGAGCATAATTATAATAAAAAGCAGAGACATTACTTTGCCAACAAAGGTCCATCTAGTCAAGGTTATGGTTTTTCCAGTGGTCATGTTATGGATGTGAGAGTTGGACTATAAAGAAAGCTGAATGCAGAAGAATTGATACTTTTGAACTGTGGTGTTGGAGAAGACTCTTGAAAGTCCCTTGAACTACAAGGAGATCCAACCAGTCCATCCTAAAGGAGATCAGTCCTGGGTGTTCATTGGAGGGACTGATGTTGAAGCTGAAACTCCAATACTTTGGCCACCGATGCGAAGAGCTGACTCATTTGAAAAGACCCCGATGCTGGGAAAGATTGAGGGCAGGAGGAGAAGGGGACAACAGATGATGAGACGGTTGGATGGCATCACTGACTCGACGGACATGGGTTTAGGTGAACTCCAGGAGTTAGTGATGGACAGGGAGGCCTGGAGTGCCACGGTTCATGGGGTCGCGAAGAGTCAAACACGACTGAGTGACTGAACTGAACTGAATAATGATTTAAAATTCACGGTCTGAAACCACAGTTACGTTTGCACCAACCTAATAAAAGGCAAAGTGAAAATATCAATAAGAGCAGCAAATCGTCTGCATTACCTCTTTGTGTTTCAAATCCAACTGACTCCTGAGAGCCTTAAGTTCCCGTTCACGGATGTCCAAGCAAGTTTCTAGAGCGTGTGTCTGTCCTTCCCATTCAGATTTTTTATGAGCTACCATTATGTCAATCTGTTTCATGAGCTCCTGCAGTTCTGCTTCACAGGATGTCAAAAATCCCCTATAAATAAGAACAGACCCTTAAGAACACAGAACATATCTCCAAGTGGCTTTTCATCTTTCACAGGTAAAAACAGAGCAAATGTAAACCTACCTAAGGTGGAACAACGTCAACAAATAATCAGAAGTAAAAAACAGGATCTCTGAGCTTTTCCCTTTAAGGCACATAAGGTGATCAGCTATTCCACAGAACAGTCTTCCTCCAGCAGCCAACCTAAAGCCTACATCATGTGGCCAAACACAGACTGATGGAAGTCTGGTTTGGGAGTGAGACTTCCATAACCAACAACTATCTCATCTTTAACATTTCAGGGAAGCTTTCCGAAGAATCCAGGCAAGCATACGTCATATTCTCAGCTAGCCAAGCAAATAAAAATCTTTGGAAACAAGTAGAAAAATGACAATACAACTTTAAGAACTGTCTTAAGAAATTCTTCCTTGAGCCAAATTTATTTCAACTACTTCTTTCCAACTTATTATAAGCAACTTACTACAATCTATCTTCCTGTAAACTTACTGATGTCCTTCAATATTTCAGGAGATGTCAGATATTACAAAGGTAAAAACACAAGTGGACACAAATGTATTGGATTCAAAGAGGTTTCTAGGAATGGCCACAGAGAAATAACTACTAAGGCTTAAATATTTAAAAAAAAAAATCATTTGCTCTTAGTGTCACAAAATCCTTTTGTTTTTTAAAAGTCGAAAATGTAAAGCGGGTTGACAGAAAATATCCAGCTTCACACTGCTGAGATGAGGGAAACACCCCAAGGAGACATGCTGTCCACAAACATGACACGATCAGCCTAGATTTTGTTCACATTTCTGCTTCTGTGCCCAAAGCACAAAATGGTCAGAGGCGTAACTCAGACATGCTTTTTAAACTCAGTGAGAAACTTAGGGTCAAAAGCAAACTTACCCATCATGCCCCCGATTTTGTATTCCTTCCAACAAAGCCTCCATCGCCAAATCTCCTTTGTTTTGGCAACTGGGAAAGCAAAAAAGTCAGTCAGGAGAAAACTCATTTTTTATGTTGCAACATTCCAACTTACAAACTTAAGAATGTGAATGAAAGCATACAAATTAACAATGAGAAAACGTAGTACTCCTTAGGATAACTGTAGAAGAGTCAAGGAATATCCCTTCAAGAAATAGCAGAAACAAACACACTTCAAAATAACTTCCAATGATCTGCGCTGCCACTGACACTTCCCCGCATGACTAAAATCAAATGCCTTATTGTGGCACCCCTACTTTCTCACGTAAGAGCAGGTCTGGGTGGAAGTGGGTGCTAGCAGCAGAGGGACACAGACACTAACAAATCCAGAGGTCAGAGGAAAAGTGAGCTTCTTTAAAGAGACAGTGTTAAAAGGTAAATGTTCTGTGCTTGAACTTATTGGTCCATCATGGGAGCTCCTATTCAACTCTAGATGACAGGCCCATGAAGCTCCTAGAACAGCTTCCATCCCCTAAGAGGCGACTACTGACCTCCTTCCTCTGCACTTCATTGTTCTTAGTCCTTAACAGGTCATTTCACTGGAGTTACATCACACTGGAAATGTCTTTTTTCCCACCCTTTTCCCTTACTATTCCACCCTCAAGGGCAGAAAATCAGTTTTATTTACACCCGCAGCTCCAGGGCTTAGTGTGGCATTTCAACCCGATCTGCGCTGAATGCTCTCGGCTGGCTTATCTCAATTCCCCTCCCTTTTTTACCTGGTCTATAGCTGGAGAACTGAAAAGAATCTAGCAAAGAAAGAAGGGAAGGGAGACAGAACAGACTATCACAGAAAGAGAAAGACACACCATAAAGAAAGGCAGATGAGACGAGAAAGACCGCCCTTAAATCTGGATATGCCAAAGAACAGTAACTGCTGTAAGTTTCTCACTTATCACAAATCTTCAGAATGTTCATGTGTCAAACCACTACTCATTCCTGAAGAACTGCTTTCTTCCTTCAACATTCAGAGGCTCAACTCTGAATCCTCTTCAAATTATATTGCTCTAAGAGGACTTGACCTGCCTCTTGAGAAACCTGTATGCAGGTCAGGAAGCAACAGTTAGAACTGGACATGGAACAACAGACTGGTTCCAAATAGGAAAAGGAGTACGTCAAGGCTGTATATTGTCACCCTGCTTATTTAACTTATATGCAGAGTACATCATGAGAAACGCTGGGCTGGAAGAAGCACAAGCTGGAATCAAGATTGCTGGGAGAAATATCAATAACCTCAGATATGCAGATGACACCACCCTTATGGCAGAAAGCGAAGAACTAAAGAGGCTCTTGATGAAAGTGAAAGAAGAGAGTGAAAAAGTTGGCTTAAAGCTCAACACTCAGAAAACTAAGAGTATGGCATCTGGTCCCATCACTTCATGGCAAATAGATGGGGAAACAGTGCAAACAGCGGCTGACTTTTATTTTTCTGGGCTCCAAAATCACTGCGGATGGTGATTGCAGCCATGAAATTAAAAGACGCTTGCTCCTTGGAAGGAAAGTTATGACCAACCTAGACAGCATATTAAAAAGCAGAGACATTACTTTGCCAACAAAGGTCCATCTAGTCAAGGCTATGGTTTTTCCAGTAGTCATGTTATGGATGTGAGAGTTGGACTTATAAAGCTGAATGCAGAATTAATGCTTTTGAAATGTGGTGTTGGAGAAGACTCTTGAGAGTCCCTTGGACTGCAAGGAGATCCATCCAGTCCATCCTAAAGAAGATCAGTCCTGGGTGTTCATTGGAGGGACTGATGTTGAAGCTGAAACTCCAATACTTTGGCCACCTGATGCGGAAAGCTGACTCATCAGAAAAGACCCTGATGCTGGGAAAGATTGAGGGCAGGAGGAGAAGGGGATGACAGAGGATGATATGGTTGGATGGCATCACTTACACAATGGACATGGGTTTGGGTAGACTCCAGGAGTTGGTGATGGACAGGGAGGCCTGGCGTGCTGCGGTTCACGGGGTCGCAAGAGTCGGATACGACTGAGCAACTGAACTGAATGGAACTGAACTAACCACTAGATATACAGTATTGAAACTGAAATAGCCCTTTTCAAGGAATTAATAGTCCAGTATGGGAAAGAAAAAAATTTACTAAAATGTTCCCCTAAAGTGATAAATACAGTGATACAGACATGCATAGGGTATCCTGCAAACACAGGAGAAGAAGACTGGAAAATACAACCACGGCACATTATCTGCACTTATTTCTAAAGTTACTATCAGGAGTATTAAATAACTATTCATGCATAAATATGGCAGAGAGGATTTCTTTCTAGTTGGTTTATCATTTTTATTATACCAAAATTAGACAAAATAAACAGTTAAAGGTTTTCATGTTCTATTCCACTGTCTTTCAAACAATGATACAGTCAATTACAACAAGACAAAGATTCTGCTTTGCTCCACTGCAGGGAACTGAAAGGCAGTACACAGTTCAGACAGTACTAGGCAGATGAAGATCCAGGACAGAGTCTTACTCTGCAACTAACTAGCTTTGTGTCCTTGGACTTCACTTTCTTTCTTTATGAAGAGGCATGACCTATATAGTCTCCAAAATTTTTTCCAGTTTTTAAAGGGATTCTAATGGTCAAACACATATATACTGTAAGTACCATGCTCTTGACAACTCTATGTGGATATTTAGATTTAGTAACATAATACACAATATATTTTCTGGATGACATTATTTAATAATTAGCAATATTTATTTTGTTGTTGTTCAGTCGCTAAGTTGTGTCTGACACCATGGACTATAGCATGCCAAGCTCCTTTGTCCTCCGTTAGTTTCAGGAGTTACTCAAATTCATGTCCAGTGAAAAGCTAAAAGTCACTGAATGCTCAACTGTTCTGCCTTGTCTATACTGTCTAATTCAATCTTCATAACAATCATAAAAGATACATACCATCATTTTGAGGAAACTGAGGCTTGAAAGGTTAACTTGACTATGGTAAACTACAAACCACAGTCCCAGGACTCCAACCTAGGCACTGTGACTCCTAAGCTCCAGCCAATATGTGATCTTTATATATTTTACAGTATTCCAGGTCTTAAAATACATCAGCATATCTTCTTTTGATTTAATAGTATCTTCCTGATATAAACAAAATGAAACCAAACTGAAAAGTCTGGACACAGGAAGAAATACAGATTGAACCGTGACACCACCACCATGGACACCAGAGGGCAGCAGCACAACAGTGAACATAGCCCATTTCAGAAAGTAAAATCATGGTCTAAGACAATGAGATCTGTTTTAAACAAAAGGTGGGGGTGATGTAGGGAGGATAAGTAACATTTGCTACAGAAAATAATCTAATATAGAATGTTTTTTAAAAAATACTTTCACCATCTTCTTGAGCAGCTAACAAACACCATCCCTTCTCCTTCCTGAGGATCAGGTAAAAAGCAAGAACTCAGATTTCTATGGACTTTTCTGAGTTTCTCTCGCAGCTATATCACAGACTCCTTTCCTAACAATCTGACCCTCATTCAGCTGCATGCAGTACATTACTCTGCTTTCTTTTTTGGCCTGTTCCATGCAATAATTATGTAAAGTTTATTCTTTGTCCAAAAAAAATACAATTTTAAGTATTACGTTGGTGCAAAAGTAATTATGGGTTTGCACTGTCAAACTTTGCCATTTGATGTTGGAATACATTTTTATATAAATGTGGTTATGTTATACATCATTTTAATGCACATTTCTAGCTTTATATTTTTTTGCTAATGACTTATTACTTGATATTTATTTTATATTTATTTTAGACTAGGGAAATGATGTTAGACAAAAAGTAAATTTGAACAATTTTCTTGAGTTCAAAATGGGTCATAAAGTAGCAGAGACAACTCACAACATCAACAATGGATTTGGCCCAGGAACTGCTAATGAATGTACAGTGCAATGGTGGTTCAAGAAGTTTTGCAAAGGAGACGAGAGGCCTGAAAATGAGAAGCACAGTGGCCAGCCATCGGAAGTTGACAACCATCAAGTGAAAGGATCACTGAAGCTGATCCTCTTACAGCTACAGAAGAAGTTGCTGAAGAACTCAGCATCATTCTACAGTCGTTTGGCATTTGAAGCAAATTGGAAAGGTGAAAAACCTCAGTAAGTGGGTGCCACATGAGCTGACTGCAAAAAAAAAAAAATTGTCGTCCTGAAATGTCATCTTCCCTTATTGTACACAACAACAATGAATCATTTCTCAATCGGACTGTGACATGCGATGAAAAGTGGATGTTATAGGATAAATGGCAACCACCACCTCAGCGGTTGTACTGCAAAGAAGCTCCAAAGCACTTCCCAAAGCCAAATGTGCACCAAAAACAGGTCATGATCACTGTTTGGTGGTCTGCTGCCTGTCTGATACACTACAGCTTTCTGAATCCCAGTGAAACCATTACGTGTGAGAAGAATGCTCAGCAAATTGATGAGATGCACCAAAAACTGCAATGCCTGCAGCTGGCACTAGTCAGCACAAAGGGCCCAATTCCTCTCCACGACAACGCCTGACCACATGTCACACAACCAACACTTCAAAAGTTTAACTAATTGGGCTACAAAGTTTTGCCTCATCCGCCATATTCACCTGACTCAACCAACTACCACATCTTCAAGCATCTTAAAAACTTTTTACAGGGAAAATGCTTCCACAACCAGCGCAGTGGCAGAAAATGCTTTCCATGAGTTCATGAAATCCCAAGGCATGAATTTTTATGCTATAGGAATAAACAAACTTATTTGTTGTTGGCAAAAATATGTTGACTGTAAGGGTTCCTATTTTGATTGGGCTTCCCAGGTGGCGCTAGTGGTAAAGAAACCACCCGCCAATGGAGGAGACATAAGAGACATGGGTTTGATCCTAGGGTGGGGAAGACCCTCTGGAGAAGGGAATGGCAATCCACTCCAATGGACTGGAGAATCCCAAGGACAGAGGAGCGTGGCAGGCTGCAGTCCATGGGGTCGCAAAGACTCAAACATGACTGAGCAACTTAACACACTATTTTGACTACTAAAGATGCACTTGAGCCTAGTTATAATGATTTAAAATTCAGTCTGAAACCACAATTATGTTTGCACCAACCTAATAATTAGTGTCATAATCTGTTATTCCTTGCCATTAACATAAAATGTTAAAGTAGTTAAATAGAAACTTTGCAGCTCTATAATTGGCACAGGACAAGCTTAGTCATTTCAGCATTTAGACCAAGACATCAACAATCAAAAGTTATAATTAAAAATCTCCTTTGGAATGAAGACTGTTTTAAATCAGTGAAATCTAGAATAAGGTGGTTAAAAGAAATACAGGCTTTTTCATCAAGTCTGGAAAGCTGGGAAAACATACTTTAAATCTTAGAGAAAAAGAATCCAAAGAAGGTACCTAATAATTGACAAATCTTTGAAATTCATTAACATATTGGAATTTAAGAGCTAGAAAGGACCAGAAGGCCTCCAATTTAGCTTCTTCATTTTATAGATCAGGAAAAATATCCAGAAGTATGTGCCTGAGATCAAATTATTCACAAAATGGGACACAGAAAGAAAATAAATCTAGTTGGAATTATGAATTAATCCTAAGAGAAAGAATATGTCTATTCATCAAGTCTCATTTTAAAGGAGGATTACAATGTTTTGTCCCTTACCTGCCTTAGTGTTACTGTGATTACAAAGATCTATGGCTGTGTCAGATATACTATGACTGAAAAACTGTACCTGCTCCAATAAATAATCAGTATCATTTACAAATGCCCAGAAGGGTTCCTACTTAAACTTAAGGGACAAAATTATCAGATAAAAGATCTAAGAAACCTCCCAAAATAAAAGTGAAATTTTAAAACATGGTCTAAATTATGACTCCAAATTCAGAAAGAATAAGGGCAAAGACTAAAAAATTTTTAGTAGACAAAAATACAATCTTACATGGTAAAAATGCTGTAAGCAAAGCTGAAAGATAACTGACAACAATACTTAAAGTTTTATCACAAGGGGTTAATTATCCAAATGCATAAAGACTAAAACTACTAAAAACTGAAGGGAAAAAAGAAATCTATAGAAAAATGGGCAGAAGATAAGAACAAAGAGTTCACAGAAAGAGAAATCCAAATAAACATATGAAAAGATGCTTAACCCTGTTCACAGTAGAGAAATATAAACTACATGTTATGCATAATTGTCAAAACACATTAAGCATATAAAATTATATATAGATATATAATATATAGTGCATTTGTTCTTACGTAAGGACAAGCCCCAAACTGGTAAATACGATACTTGTAAGAAAGGGAAATAGTCAGGGTAGAGAAAACAGGAAGCTAAACTTGTCAGGATGGACCTTAATGGGTACTTGTTTTACAGGCACTATGCCAATGTTTTACTTATAATGAAACAAATCCAAATGAAGGGAAAAAAAAAAAGCAGTACTGAAAATTACTGGAAACGAAATAAACTATCAACTAGATACCAAGTTGGCAGCCTTACCATGTAACAAATTGCTTCATACGCTTTGAAAACACAACAACTTTACTGTATATATTTCAGGTGGCGTAGGTACTAAGGACAAAAAAGTACTACAAAGAAATCCTAAACTAAATTCAGGAAACAGTTAACAGTAAATTTGGTATTCTTAATTTAAAAGAATTACATATAGGAAAAAAGTAACTATGTTAATAAGCAAAAGAGAAAAAGATATAAAAAATATAAAATCAAGTGTTTTTAAAAAGCTATGAAATTAAATTGGCAATATCAATGTGAATTCTGTATGTTTCTTGTTTTTAAAATGTACCTATTTCCTAACTTTGGCTACTGTAAATCCTAAAACCAATGACCAACCTAGTAGCAAGAGCACCTCTAGCACCCAGACTTGTCTCTCAAATCACCTCAAAGAACCAGGGCTGCTTGGTGGCCAGAAATGTATAAGTGAGCCAGGAACATGTTTTAAAAGAAAATAAAGAAACTCTCAAAGACTACCACTGGTCATATCAAAGTGGACAGGAGCCAACTTAAACAGGCTGCCACTTGCCAACAACTTGAGTATGCAAAAAAAAAAAAAGACTGCAGTAGGTTGAGAAACTTTAAATATATTCAAATCTATAAGTTCATGATGATTAAAAAAAAAAGAAAATCCTCATGGTTACCTTTGAAGGTTGCTAGGCCACCAACTCATTACTGTGCTCTGAAAATAGAGGGAAAGAATTAAGCATTTTTCTTGCTTTTCTTGTACAAACTGTATTTCAAATAGCTGGTGGGGTAATCAAACAGCTGGTGAGTTAAAAAGTTCTTCATAAAAAATTTCCAGCTAATACTAAGGAATGATGGAATCAGAAAATCACTATAATGCAGCCCCTAATGCAATAATGGATATAAGCAATCTAAAGCCATGAAAGGATCTCACCATTAAGTGAATGGTTCGTGGATAATTTCATGATGAATGGATTGGGCTGACAATACCTGAACCCATGCTGCTCAATCTTAACATTAAGAAAGAGAGAAACTCAGAAATAACGTGCCTCACTGAAGGATTTTGCACCAACAATGAAATCTTCTTCTGCCTCCTCCCCCAAAAGAGTCAAGGTTGAATCTGATCAAGCTTCTAGATCAGTGCTGTTCAACAGAATTTTATGCAATTATGAAGACACTTTGTATATACAGCATTTGAAGAGTAGCTATTTGGCATATGTGTATTGCTGCTGCTGCTGCTGCTGCTACTGCTGCTGCTGCTAAGTCGCTTCAGTCGTGTCCAACTCTGTGCGACCCCATAGACGGATTAGACACTTGAAATGTGCCCAGTGCAACTAGAAAACTGAAATTTTTAGTTTTATTTAATTCATTTAAGTAGCCACAGGTGGTTGACACCTACTATATGGGCTGTGCAAGTCTAGATCTCACTACCAGTTTACTCCCTTTAAAGGAAATAAAGGGAATAGGTGTACAAGTTAAAAGATGGCATCTGGATGCAATCAACTAAATCTAGAAGTTAAGGGAAAAAAGGGAGGCAACAATATTGTAACATTAAAAAAGATTGAGGGACTTCCCTGGAGGTCCTTCTAGTACAGGACCTTCTAGTGCAGGAGGTTGCTGGTTCCATCCCTGGTCAGAAAGCTAAAATCCCACATGCCAAGTGCCCAAAAAAACAAAACATAAAACAGAAGCAATGTTGTAATAAATTCAACAAAAGACTTTAAAAATGATCTTCATCAAAACAAAGCAAAAAAATCTTAAAAAAAAAAAAACAGAAAAAGATTGAAAAAGTATATCAACTCAATGCAACACATGGATCTCTATGGGATTTTAATCCAAACAAGCTGATTTTAAAAACACATATATGGGGCAGGTGGGAAAATCTGAACCCAGACTGAATACTGACAATGTTGTTCAGTCGCTAAGTCATGTCCAACTCTTTCCAACCCCATGGACTACAGCACGCTAGGCTTCCCTATCCTTCACTATCTCCTGGAGTTTGCTCAAACTTACATCCAATGAGTCAGTGATGCCATCCAACCATCTCATCCTCTTCCATTGACCCCTTCTCTTTCTGCCCTCAATCTTTCCCAGCATCAGGGCCTATAGGATTTTTACTAATTTTCATAGATGTGATGACAAAACTGTGGTTTTGTAAAGCTGAAAACACAATCTGAGTTCTTAGAGAAAAAAATTTAAAGTAACACAGAAACCAAAAATTCATTTCCTGAAACCCAGGTCAGTGTCGGTTTTAGCTGAATTTCAAACAAGCTGACATACGTTTAAAAGTAGGAAGCTCTAATAAAGTTGACTTCTGATGCTGTTACCATCTAATACCACTACTACCTTAACTGACAACGGGAAAGGCCAAAGTCGTTCTACCTTTTAACGGGAGACAAGTGGCATCAATACAGTTAATACATACCACAACTACAATAATTGTTAAAACCTGAATCTACATCCATTTTAAAGAGTAGTGTAACTGAATGTTTCTAAACATTTAGCCCATTTTAATTTCAGTCGTTCTTACTATACTGATCACTGATGATATAGTCAAGAGGCAAGAAGCTCAAGATAAAAACCTAATGATACTACATTTCAAATAAGAAAATACATACCCTTTATTATATCATTAAGCTACAGCTATGATCAGTATAGAAATATTTGAAGGTAAGGTGTAATGATCCTGATGGTTTCCTCTTCGTATCTAGAAAATAGTTAAATGCAAGCATGTGGGGAACTGTATAACTACAGGGCACAAATCCTACAGTACTGTTTTATTAAAGGAAGAAAAAAAATGTTAACACTGGTTTAAGGAACCGTTTGTAATGCTTAAGGAAAACTACTCTGCGCAATACGTGTGCTTTAACTAGTCGCTGTAAATGAACACGAGTCGCTGACAGCAAGCTCACTTTTACTCTCTGATGTAAAAACTACATTATGAGCCTCAAGTTTACTGCTTTCAAATATGTTCATGATTATAGTGTTCTATGGACCCATCCCTTTTTTTCTATTTATTTCGCATCCATGATTTCTATGGAGCAATAAGTTCAGGGTTCCCCAAACTCTGTCCTTCATGATTTCTCCCACATTACCTAGTACCTCTGGAACATTAAGGTTTGTAAGTCAATTATTTTTAAAAACTTGCTAAAATTCCCACCCATAAATGAACCGCTATCACCTGTCCTCAGTAACCTAAGTCGCAACAAGGCTAGGAAGCTAGCCAGATGAGGCAACCCAGGCGGGAGGGCTGGGCCGGGGGTACCTCCCTAGAAGTGGCAGACTGACTCGCCGCCGACTCCGCTGGGAGAAGGGGAACAGCTCGCCCACCCCGCCGCCCTCCCGCCGGCCGGCCTCAGGGGAAGGGCTGACCACCTGGCTGGCCCGGACTGCGCGCCGTGAGAGGCCATATCTTGCTTCGCGGGTCTGCGAAGCGTTTGCGGAGAGGAGGGGCGGGGCGCCGGGGCGGAGCCGGGCCGGCGGAGGCAAGCCTGGAGGCCAGCGGGTGGCTGAGGAAGTCGGCCCCCGGCCATTCGGCCGCTCAGTCTGCGGCCCCACTGCAGCCAGGGCTGCCTCCGGTTCCGGACACGGGCACCCGTCGCCTGTTGGACTTTCACACATGCGGTTACAGGCCTGCCACGAGCGCGCCCCCGAGTCTTCCCGCCGTTACCTCCGGACGGGGGCGCGCACGCGCGTCACCGCCAACCTGACGTCCAGTCACGGTCTTGGGAACGTTCGTTCCGCCTACTGCTCCCTCGCTTTTGATTGAAGCAACGTCCTCCTTGACTCCCCCTCCGCCTCGCCAAATGGGCTCACCGACATCCGGGGATCGGCGAGCAGGGCGCGTCTGTCACATGACCGCTGGGGGCGTGGTTCTGGCCGCGCTGAGCCAGGGCTGGCAAAGGTTTCCCGCGCCCTAGCTTAGGTAGTGTAGGAGAGGAGCACGTTCGGGTTTCGGCCGATCCTATCGGCCGAGGTCGTTGTCCTCACCTCATCCTCATAACTACCTCCCTTACCGCACGTCGGGAGGGTAGAAAGGGCTTACACGGCGGTCCTGGACGTCCCCCGCTTCCGCATTTGGTATAGCCCGCCTCGGGCCGGAAGCCGAGGCTGTGGGGCGGGATCCCACGCCTGTACGGACGGTGGTGGCCCCAGAGGGTCATATTTAGCGGGGAAAAGGCATTCCAGGTTTGCTCTTTTAACTACAAGCTTACGGAGCTCTAAAACAGAGGTGAATTAAACTGCCCCTGTCCTGGAGAAACGCACGCACCGCTTGTCTGGGAAGACCCTGTAACGGGCAATGTAACAAGCTCCTGATGGGGCCCATTCACGGCGCCCAGGGAAATAGGGAACCTGCGGAGGGGCGGGTACCGCGTTCTTCTTGGGGCTTAGAGAAAGCTTCCTGCAGGAGGCCACCTGGGAGCTAAGTTGTTTAGAGTGACTGGGGGTTAGCTGAGGAAAAAAGGAAGAAGACAGAGCATTCCAAGCTTTGGGACAGTCACGTGTGTAAGAAAGATTTTGTTCAGGAAAGTGGTAACAGTTCATTATGGGGACTGGCATGTGCCTGGGACGGTGGCTGTGGCCTGGTCAGTGCCCGCCTTGTACTTAACACGCTTCCAGCCCCTGAAGAGTGAAGGCACCTTAGCGCCTAGCTCTGGAAATGAGACGTTAGCCCCGGTGAGCTGACACCCAACTCTGAGTTTGGAAGGAAAAATAGGTGTTCATGATGGGGCAAAGAGACCTTTTTAGGTGCAAAAGCTGGAAAGTGTGACAAGTTAGATGTATTCTAAAGAAGAATAGGTGAAAAACAATTTGAGGCCAAATTGGGGGAAAACATGCTGAATCATTAATAAGAAATGTACGCACAGCAATTGGAAACAATAATGCTTGAACGATCAGTCATAAAGCCAACTTAACTTGCCTAGTGAATCATAAAAACAAGGAACCATTCAAGGGCAGAATGCATGCTGACGCTGAGTGATCCGAGAAAACTTTACCAAAAGATGGAATCTATGTGTGACTAGGAAGATCAGCTGGGAGGTACTGTGATGTTATAAAGAAACTGTAATCTAATCCAGGTGAGATGAGTCTTTCCCGGGATGAGCCAATGCCAAAACATCCACACTAGAAAGCCTAGAGAACCCTAGTGCTGGATTACATCATCTTTTCATTCTTCATGTTTAAGAAATAACCTGTTTGGTTTACAGGTCCCATCCGACAAGATCAAAGCTGCAAGAGAATGGACAGTGAGGTACAAAGAGATGGAAGGATCTTGGATTTGATTGACGATGCTTGGCGAGAAGACAAGCTGCCTTATGAGGATGTTGCAATACCACTGGTAGGCTGTAATGTGTGCTGAGGGTGATGGGTTAAAGGTCTGATCTGGTAGACCCTAGTAGCTGTAGGTTATCAATGGACAAATAAACTGAAGTCAAAGAAATCAAAACTATGGAGTCCTCTGACTCTAGAAACCTCTGGAGAGTACTTAGCTCAACTTTGTATTTGAAGAGAAAAGTGGTTCAGATTGCTGAGGTGACCAGCTCAATTAGAGGTCATATAAGAACTAGAACTGAGGTCCTCTGAGCTATGTTATGTCCACCACACCAAAGGTAGTAAAGAACTTAATGCATACCATAAGGAGGAACAAGAAGCAGTGGTATATGCACTTAATTTTTCTACCTGTGGCCTGTCATTTTTAGAAACTCAAAGTTTTGGAGCACATATCTATTCTAGGTTCCCTGGAAAATATTCAGAAGAGACCTGGCTTTTCTTCTTTTACATTTAGATCATCAGGCTTTTTTCTTTCCTAATCTCTGGAAAATTCTTCTGCAGGGAGTTTGTTAAGCCTCATGTCATAAGATCTAAATGTTTTACTCGAATAAATGCTTACTAAAAATTCTGTTTATGTCATAGAAGCCTAACAAGAAGAACCAGGACTGTTTTTCTTTAGAGTCTGCCAAGAGTTGTTGATTAAATAGAGCTTGCGAACAGGTGGTCTGCAGCAGCCGTATATGTTTTCATTTAAGAATAAGAGGTAATGTGTTCAAGGAATAATACACATAACAGGTAATAAATGACAGCTTAGTTCAAGTTTAGAAAAATAATCAAAAGAGCATAATAAGAATTATAGCTCCACTTTCATTGAATACCTGTTTTGTGCCATGGACTGAGGTTGAAACCTAACATATTTTATCTATATCCTTAAAAGAACCTTCAGGGGTGCTGATGATGTCCCCACTGTACAGGAAGAAAATAGGATCAAAGAGGGAATCTTGCCCAAAGGTTGGTAGCTAATAAGCTGGACTTCACACTGAGGTCTGTGAGGCTCCAGATCCTGTCCTGTGGACTTCTGTTGGTTCTTTCATTCCGCAAGCAGTTCTTTGAAGCCTATTATGTGCCTTAGTACTAGGTAAACATAAGGATGTTTCCTGCCCCTCTGAGTCTAGAAAGGCAGCATATATCAAAAAATAATTGTAATAGTAAGTGTTCTGAGTGGAGGTCATGAACAGCTGTGTAGTCTAAAAAGTGACTGCTTGCCTGGTGGGCATTAGAAAGGGCTTCAGGAGGAAAATCACATTTAAGCTGGTCATAGGGGAGGAACAGAGGGTTAGTGAGGGTGGACAAGCAGTGGGAATAGATGTGCAAAAGTTTTGAATGGCTTTGGGAGATGGTAAGGTATTCAGTGTGGATGGAGAATATAACTGTTGTAAGTAAGAAGAAAAGTTGGTCTTGGACCTTATTTTGAGAGGAGCATTTGATACCAAGCTTACCCGTCATCCTGAGGAGTGAGGATCCTCAAAGTAGAGATCTGCTATGTTCAAAAATACTAGAAGATCAGTTCAGCAGCATTATTAGAGAATGTCTGCCAAGGAGAAAGGAGCCAGTGACAGAGCAGAGAGGCCAGTTAGGAAGCTAATGCAGTGCCTAGACAAAGGAGGAGGGCCTAAACAAAGGCAAGAAAGTGCAGAGGAATCGCTGAATTCTGGACGTGCTGACAGCAGGATCTGGGGACCATTTGTGTGGATGGGGTTGAGGGAGAGGGAAATTTCTATGCTGACTTCCAAGCTGTAGCCTGGCCCCGTTGCTAATCCATGTCTTTTCCCCAGGGCTTGTGATCCTAAGGCAATGTTTGTGTCAGTTAGCTTTTGCTGCTGCCTAACAAATATCCCCCAAATATGGTGGCTTAAAACAATAGCTATTTATGTCATGATTTTGTCACTCAGCTGAGTCTTCTTGTCTTTGCTAGCATGGTTGATCCCTGCTGGACTTCGTGGTGTTTTACAGTGGGCCAGCAGACTGGCTGGTGGCTAAGTAATTCTGAAGGCTTTGACATGTCTCACAGTTAGCAGGCTGTCAGCTGGAATGATGAGCTAACTAGGCCACAGTCTCATTATCCAGCAAATTAGCCCAGACTTCACATAGTCATTTTCAGATTCTAAGAGCAGGGTGAGAGGAAACTGCAAGGCTTCCTGGAGCCTAGACCCAGAAGTCACATGACCAACCCCAACCGAGGGTTGGGGAAATAAACTCTGACTTTTCATAGGAGTAGCTGCAAAGAATTGTGGCCATTTTTTGAGACTTTGTGTTTGTTTTCCAGGCACATAGGCAATTTTATATGTTGGCCTTTGTTGCAAGAGACAATAGTGACCAAATTAAAGACATGCTTATTTTAGAATGAGATGAAGTTAAATAACTGATTGACCAAGGACTTGTTTATGCTTTGTCAGCTATAAGTAGTTATTGAAGCCAAATTTTCTCTTTGAGTGCATTATTGCTTTACAGTAAATGATAGTTCCTTTCAATTTGTACAAGTATGTTTGAATCTGAGTTTTACCTTTGTAGAGCAAAATGTATATGATTCAGATATACTTGTACATCTTACAGTTAAATCATTTTATTCATATTGAACGTCATTTTGAAGGAAAAAGTTATTATATTCATATACTGCAAGTTGGAGTCCAGTGGAAAATCCTAAGTCTGGATATTGAGTAACAGTTTGCTGCCCTTAAAAATAAAGTCTAAATTAAGATAAATGAAAAGAAATATATTGGTATCAGAGAATTCTAGTACTAAGCAGAGTTCTGATAGTAACAAATTTAAATACAAGGAAACTATCAAAAAATTCTCACCACACCACAAAAAACTGGTGAACTATGCGAGGTGATGAACATGTTACCTAGCCTTACTGCAATAATCATTTCACAGTATATACGTGTATCATCATGTTATACACCTTAAACTTACACAATGTTATATGTAAATTAAATGTCAGTAAACCTGGAAATACATAAGGACACTACCCCAGATTCTACACTAAGTGTGGCCCATAGCTTACCATTTTCAGACAGTCGTGGGTAAGGTGTGTTGCTGTCTGCTGCCCTGCTCCACCACTAAAGGGAAGTCTCTTCTATTGTCTTATGTTTCCGTGCTCCCCACTTACCTCCATTATGTAACAGAGGCACGTTGGGTACCTTTGAATTGTTTTGAATTGGATTGTTTTGAATACCTTTCTCGTGCGTAAGGAATATGCCAGCAGATGTGGCATTCTATAAAGCAGCCTCCCCCCTCCACCCCCTCCAAATGATTAAGTGCTGGCTGATTTCATTGTTCCTAGCCACTGGTGAGGATGGCAAGTAGTTCATGCCCTGGACACCCCATGTGGTGCTGACCTGCGTTACCTCACTTAGCCCTCACGGCAGTCCTGACAGGCGATGACTACTTTTTTCTCTCATTGCTGAAACGGAATCAGAGCCTCCGAAGGTCTGAATACCTCGCCCGAGTACCCCAGGAAATGGTGGAGTCATGGGCTAGGATCCCAGTGGCTCCAGGAATCCTGTGTCTTTAGCCTTCTGCCACAGTGCCTCCCATACATGCCCCAGAGTCATGATGCTGTTGTTCTGGCTGGAGGTGGATGGGGCACATTTGATCAAAACTTGTGATTTTTTTTCCTCACTTTTTTTTGATTCTCGCTCTTTCTGTAGGGTATCTCTACTACCTGTTTCAGGAACTCACAGGTTTTCCTTCTAAGTGTTCTTGAGTTTTAAGGGGTTTGTTAATGCAAAGGAAGCCATCGTTCTGAATGTCCTTTGTACCTTTTCAGAATGAGCTTCCTGAGCCTGAACAGGACAACGGAGGCACCACAGAATCTGTTAAAGAACAAGAGATGAAGTGGACCGACTTGGCCTTACAATACCTCCACGAGAATGTTCCCCCCATAGGAAACTGACACTTGGCTCCTTGTTCATCAACAGATTTTTTTAAAAAAATACAGATACAAAACATTTTCTTCCTGTCTCCTAACTTAAATCTTTTAGTGATAGATCAACACTCAAAAATGTGCAACTAATTTTGTGGCAGCAAGATACAGTGTGAAAATACTCAATCAGGTTGAGAAGCTGATTGCGGTTTCTTAGGAATGTAGAACATCTGGCCCTTCGAACCTAAAGTTCTTCACTGACTAGCTTGTGTTTGAACATGATTCATTAAATGTTTGCCTTTAACTCTGATTTTGCTTTACTGTCAGAGTTTATCACCTCCCAACTACTTACATGTGTCCTGTGACACAGGTGATTGGGGATATGAGAGGGAAAGGTGAAGAAAGACGAAGTCAGACCTGAGAATGAACTCCCATTCTGAGAATCATCTGAGTGGGTTTGTGTGGTCTGTAGATGTTGTGGATACATAGCCTGGTCACCGACTACTGGGATTCCTAAAATTGCCCATGAAATTTTCAAAACTTCGGATAAATTTACAAATTAAAAGCTATCTTGACAATTAACTTCTCCCTACAGCTTTCTCTGGTGCCTCAGGAAAGGTGAGATGGACCACTAATTTTACCCAGTAACAGGATTCTTTATTTGCTCAAAGCCCTTTAAGGTATAACTGAAGCACTGTGGAGTCAGTATTTGGTTACACATTTGAGTAAGAACTTGTATTTTGAATAACACATTGATGGACATTTATTTCCCAGAATTATTTGCCTCTGTTATGTGGTATCACTCTTGTTCTCTACCCAGATTGTAAACTCTGCGGGGAGAGGCCCTGGTTTTAACATCTGTACCCCTCCTCATAAAACTGGAAACACTGAATAATTGAAATCTCTCTTCTCATCATTTTTAACGGGTCATTTTATTTACATTACCTTTTAGGAATAAGAAGTGTACCACAAAACAAATGAGCTGATTTTAGGGTTTCGATCAGAAACATGGTTGTAACAACTCATCTGTCATCCAGACACACCCAGGCTGATGGGGTCCCTGGGTATCAGTGACTTGCCTAGAAGTCATTCATCTCAGAATAAAGGCCTCAATTCACCAGTCCCTCAATAACCAAAGACAGCTCAGTAAAAAAGAAAATTACGGTGTTCAGAAAAAACATACCAAGAGAAAACAAAGTTTTTCAAAAAATTACCTAAAATTCCACAGTTCTTCCACATTCTAGTTAACTGAGAGCTTTACTACAACTTTACTTGTGGTATATAATACCCAAGATACTGACATCTGGAAATCCAGCCTTGCTTGAGGGCCCCACCTTTCCCCGGAGTATTGGTAGACCAGTCTCACAGTATGAGACTTGTAAGCTAGACCGTTGCTGGTTTATCTGCTTGGCTGTGACCCTCTTCTGAGAATTGCTCCCACAACACATTTGTGACCCATGATAGGGTGGCAAAACAGTAGCTCACTGTAAGGAGTTAGGTGACCAATTCTGGGCCAAATTGTCAGCCGCAGCTTTAGAATCTGCCCACCTAGGCCTGGCTAGATGATGGGCACAAGAGATGCTGGGCTGCCCTTGTAGGGTGCCTCCCTAACCATAGGAGCTGAAATACCCATGGAGGAAGGTGTCTGCAGAGGGGCTGAAGGGCTGTGTCCACGTAGCTCTTCTGTGGTTCCTGTGCCTTGGCTGCTGTGCTTTCCAGTTCAGCGCATGTGTGATGCTCTCTGTGGGGGGCACCTCACCAAGTATGATGGTGATGTCAGTGAACAAAAAGTATGGCTTCTGCCTTCATATAGTGGGGGAACAGTATTAAACCAGTAGGCATACGAATCTATGGTTTTAAATTGTGACACATACTAGGAAGAAAAAGGATGTCCCTTAGGTTCCTAAAAGCAAAATCAGAAGCGGTTTCTTCTGCAAGGAGTTTATTGAGATTAAGCTCCCTGGAGAAGCCTGTGAGGGAAGCAGGGTAGGGTTGGAGAAGAACCTGAGCAAAGAAGGGCTTCAGCTGGAGTCTGGCCTCTGCCTCATTCCTTGGAGCTACAGAGCATGATGTCACGAGAATCTCCCCCACCTTGAGGCAGGGTCCTGGGCCTTTGTGCCCAGTATCTGGTGGTCAGTCATCGGCTCTGCCCTCTTGGGCCTCCCTGGCGGCTCAGATGGTAAAGAATCTGCCTGCGATGCAGGAGACCCAGGTTCGATCCCTGGGTAGGGAAGATCCCCTGGAAAAGGGAATGGCAACTCACTCCAGTATTCTTGCCTGGAGAATTTCATGGACAGAGGAGCCTGTCAGGCTGCAGTCCATGGGGTCGCAAAGAGTCCGACACGACTGAGGGACTAACCAAGGAGGGCATAACCAGGCATTGCTAGGGGACAGGACTCTCCAAGGAATAGTGTAGCTCTTGGCAGTCAACAGCGAGGGAGTGGGTGCCCAGACAGACCAGGCAGAGGGGATCTGGGCCCCCACAGTGACAATTGCAGGGGATAGAAAGTAGTATGACTGGGGACCTGATTTAGATTAGATGATCACAGTGAAACCCTTTTGGTAAGTAGCTTTTATAGCACATATTTTGTTTCTGAATTTTTCCCATTCTCCAGTGAAGTGGTCAGGTCCTTAGTGTTTCCTGTTCACAGCAGAGAGCACATGCTCAAAACCAACCCTAATCCTTGTTTGAGGAGCAAGGAAGGAATGGAGAGGAGGAGGCTCTTAGGAGCAGTGGAAGTCTGCCCCAGTGGCTGGTGGTACCCAGTGAGATGGTGATCTTCAGAGGCTTGAGGTTTGGGGGTCCTCCAAAGGAAATCTGAAGTCAACCTGAGTCTCCCAGCCTGAGCAAAGACCCCTAAGCACTGGAACCACCTCCTTCAAGGTCCCTCAGAGTTGGCAGTGAGGATAGCAGCAGGCATGCAGATGGACTGGAGGTCCTTGCCCATTTTTGAGCATCCTAATGCTTGTGAGACCCTCAAAGAGGAAAGAATGCCTCAGTGACCAGAGATCTAATTTCTGCTGCAGCACAGAATGGAGCCAAAAATACTTAATTTGCTCTGAAAAAATTAGAAAACATGGTATTTCTTGTACCCTCCTTGAGTTTGTGAGCCAACACCTGACGGATGGGTAGGAGTAGACAGGGGAAGAATTGAAGGGTGAGGGTTGATGGCCGGGAGCAAATTGCGTAAAGCACAGAGGTGAAACTGGCATCACAAGCAAGGTGGGCAGGGAGGCAGGAGGAGGTGGGGGAGGGCCTGATCAGGTTTTTTGGTTTTTTTTTAACATAGACCACTCTGGGTTTAAGTTGGTAAGAACAGAAGCAGAAAGACAGAAGAGGTTTTGCCTTGGCTCAAGTGAGGAATGGTGATGGCTTGAAGCAGCAAGATGGAGGGTGGCCGTAGAGGGGTTTGTCCTCACATGCCGAGTGAGAGGTGTGTGTCAGGCAGCCAGCACCCTAGGTAGTGGCTGTGTGGTTCAAAAGAGACCTGGGTGTCCAGTGTGAGCACTAACCTGTGCTCAAGACGCAATTCTCTGAGCCAGACCCAGGGCTCCGGATGCAGCCTCTGTCCTCTAGAAATGGAGGCTGTAGTCCAGGAGTTACCCATCCTTTGAAGTCCAACTCAAACCCAATTCTTAATAATATAGTAAAAATAATACTGTTAACTGAGCACTTATTCATGTTCTAGACACATAACCAAGAGATGGAGGCTTAACATTGAACAGCTTCTTCCAAGATAAAGTCACTTAAATAGTAAATGGGTTCCAACCTAAGTTTACTGATCCTAAAACCCACATCCTCTCCCTGGACCATGTTATGTCCCCTGAAAAACTTTTGACCGCTCTGTTCTGAACTGGGAAGAAAATCCAATCCAATCATTTAGAACTTCCAAATGTTTGCCTTCTTTTATAATTGAGAGAAAGAACTGAAAAAATAATTTTTATTAAGATCCTAGGAGTCATGAAGCAGGAGACCCCAGGTTGACCCCTGGGTTGGGACGATCCCCTGGAGAAGGGATAGGCTACCTACTTCAGTATTCATGGGCTTCCCTGGTGGCTCAGCTGGTTAAGAATCCACCTGCAGTGTGGGAGACCTGGGTTCAATCCCTGGGCTGGGTGGATCCCCTGGAGGAGAGCATGATGACCCACTCCAGTATTCTTGTCTGGAGAATCCCCATGGACAGAGGAGCCTGGCAGGCTACAGTTTATGGGGTTGCAAAGGGTTGGACACAAGTGAGCGACTAAGCACAGGAGTCATGAAACATCTATAAATACAAGATATTACCAAACCCATATATAATTCATGTAACACTTAATTTTACCATTATGACTTATATTATTATCACCGTTTTGTATACAAGGTCAAATCCCTTGGAGAAGGAGATGGCAACCCACTCCAGTACTCTTGCCTGGAAAATTCCATGGATGGAGGAACCTGACGAGCTACAGTCCATGGGGTCCCAAAGAGTCAGACAGGACTGAGCAACTTCACTGGTTCAGACCCCTCAGATGTGTTAGATTTTGGTGCTTTGACAGCTTCATGTAATGCTACCTGGTACCCAGCAGGGGGCACTGAGTTTCTTTAAGAAAGTCTGAATTGCTGGACCTTTAAACTCTAAACTCAAGGTCCTGAATAAATGTGGTGTTTTGCTTGGGAGTGATTCTGCATATCTGGGTTCCAGTGTGCTGGGTATGGGTTTCTGTGAATCCCTGGAATTTCTGCCAGCCACAGGCGGCCTGGGCAGCTCACCTAGTGGGCTCCTCACTCCTGTTTTGTAAGGATCCGAGAAGGTACATGGAAATTGTGGGCAGTTCAGAACTTGGGTTACAGTGAAAGAGAGCCAGAATCAGGGTTTTGCCCACCTGAAACTCAAGCTCATACAGTCAGGCCTGGAGACTCCTTACTATGCTGTTCTCCAGCTCTTTGTGTTATTTGGAGATGTTATTCACCATCATGAAAGAACCAGTAGGCTCTAGAAAGACTATTTCCCAAAGTTTCCTTTCTTGATTTAACCCTGCTTCCCCCACAGTTAAATTCATCCCCCAGTCCCTTGCCACGCTTCACCCCATCTGTGGGCTCCTCTGGAAAGTGGCGGGGGGTGGGCAGTTAGGGACTGGCAGGCGAGGGCAACTGCATGGTCACTTGAGAAGACACCCATCTGTGGCCTTCCTGGCCTTGACCTCTGCACCTGTACCAACCAGGACTGGCTTTATGGGCACACCACCTATGCAGACGCACAGGCCCCACATGCAGAAGGCCCCCACTATGGCTGTCTTGAAAACTTTAATCATTTTTGAACAAGTGGCTCATGTTTTCATTTTGTTCTAGGTTCCCCAAATTATGTAGCTGGTTGTTGGCACCCGTCTATGGGGTTCCATGATGGACGGTGCCCTCACCTTGGGAGTGACAATTTAAGACACCACGAGCGTTGGCCTTAGGGGTGATAGACAAGCAGGCAAGAAAGGCAAGAGAAAACCTGAGGCCAAGCTTCAGGCTTCCTATGGAGTCCTGAAAGTTATTCCAGTTCCTCACAAAATGGTACAATGCAGTTACTCAAAGTGTTTCCTGAGCTCCTATGTCATTCTTGTTGCCTGAAAGCAGCCCCTGGGGTGAGGGGCATGTGGAGAAACGCTGGAAGTGCAACAAGGCGGTTTTGTGGATGGCTAAGCAAACCTCAAGAGAGGTGTTCACCCAGTCCTAGGTATGTTTTTGCCCAAATGTCATCTGGAGCTCAGCCAACTGCTACATGGATGTGTACCCTGTGGCCCTGAGTTCAGCAGTGCAGCTGGCTCAGAAAAGGGCCTCTGACTAGGAGGAGAGGCACAGCTGCAGAGCTGGGAACTTCAGTCCATGCATTCCTTCAGGACGGGTTCTACCTAGGTTTTTCTTTAGTTTACCTTCTGTACTGGGCCATATGAAAAAACTATTTTTATAGGTCAAAATAGTCACCGTTTCCTCTGTTTTTAGCTAATATTATTCTTTCCTAGAGCCAACTGTACATGAATACACCCAAAGACACATAAGGCACACAAATCAGACTTGATGGGGGAGGCAAGGATCTGGCAAAGGGTGGAGAATTTGAAAACAGCCAAATGACTGGAAAGGAAGTGAGGGAGGTTGATGTGTAAACCCATCCCCATGATTCCACGCCTAGCCTGTGACTCAGCTCCCCTTTATCGTGGCCACCACCCAAGGACAAGGGGGTTTTCCTCCGCCCATGCCATGGTCTTGCCGCCACTCTCCAGGCGCCTCTCCCTGTGCCGCCTCCTCATCTGTCAGCTCAGTCTCAAGCCCTCCCTCCGGCCCCCTTGCCATGCTCACAGATTGGTATCCACTTTAACTGGCAGGCAGTCTAACTGTCCGAACTTCTTGAGGAAGAGGGAGATTGCCAGTGGGAACACCCTTGTATCTGTCATCCAATAAGACCCCCCACCCCAGCCTCCCTCAGCGCAGCCCAGACAGATGGGAATGGACCTGCCTGTGAGGCCCTTCTCTCCTGGCCCATCTTTTATTTTTTTAATTGAAGATAATTGCTTTACAGAATTTTGTTGGTTTCTGCCAAACAGCAACAAGAATCAACAACCATCATCAGATGAGGTCAGATCAGTCGCTCAGTCGTGTCCGACTCTTCGAGACCCTATGAATCGCAGCACGCCAGGCCTCCCTGTCCATCACCAACTCCCGGAGTTCACTCAGACTCACATCCATTGAGTCAGTGATGCCATCCAGCCATCTCATACATATATCCCCTCCCTTTTAAAACTCCCTCCCATCTCCCACCCCATCCCTCCCCTTCAGATTGTCAGACTTCAGTTCCCTGAGTCACACAGCAAATTCCCATTGGCTATCTGTTTTACATATGGTAATATAAGTTTCCCTGTTACTCCCTTTCCTTGCATTCCACCCTCTCCTACCTCTCTGCTACCCACGTCCATAAGTCTGTTCTCTATGTCTGTGTCTCCATTGCTGCTAAGTTGCTTCAGTCGTGTCTGACTCTGTGTAACCCAATGGACGGCAGCCCACCAGGCTCCCCCGTCCCTGGGATTCTCCAGGCAAGAACACTGGAGTGGGTTGCCATTTCCTTCTCCAATGCATGAAAGTGAAAAGTGAAAGTGAAGTCACTCAGTCGTATCCGACTCTTCGCGACCCCATGGACTGCAGCCTACCAGGCTTCTCTGCCCATGGAATTTTCCAGGCAAGAGTACTGGAGTGGGGTGCCATTGCCTTCTCCAGTGTCTCCATTGCTGCCCTGCAAATAATTTCATCAGTACCATCTTTCTAGATTCCATATAAGTCAGAAAGAGAAAGATAAATATTGTACACGTGCCCATCTTCCTGGCTTTGCTTTTCCAGCTGCTCTCCTCCCAGCCCAGGCTCTCAACTCTCACGGGTCTGTGGGTGTTGAAAGATACTCTTTCTGCTCCACTCACAGCTCCTGCTCACCCAGGGCTGCCCTCTAGGAGATTCAGTGCTCACAAGTCCAAGTTCTTAGCCCTGGAGAACAGGCAGTAGTGGCTCCAGGAGTATAAGAAAAATGAGCCCCAGGCCAAGCTGGAGGATTCCAGGTAGACTGGACTCAAGACAGGAGTGGAAGGGTTGTGCCTCTGGTCCCCCTCCTCCTATTGACTGCTTCCTGCCTCTTTCACCCAATTACTTTCTCTAAAATCAATCAAGGAATCAGTCTTTCTCTGTGTATGTTCCTATTTCTGTTTCTTGCTTATCTCCCTTTCACTTATTTACCTAAATATCTTTCTCTATACCTTAGACTTATCTTTCTTCTTTCATGTTGTAAATTCCTTTAATAGAACTCACATCACCTTTACATCTTGTTTTATTTCACATAAAATTTACTTATGTGAAATTACATATAAGTAAAGTATATACAACCCACTCCACTATTTTCGTCTGGAGAATCCCGTAGACAAAGGAGCCTGGCAGGCTACATTCCACAGGGTCGCAAAGTCGGACACAACTGAAGTGATTTAGCATGCACACATGCAAAACATATATAGGCTGCCGCAAAATATAGCGGCTAAAAGTACAGACTTTGGAGACAGAAAGACCTAGGTTTAAAACCCAGCGCAGAAAAAAAAAAAAGCCAGTGTAGCACAAGGAAATGGCAACCCACTCCAGTATTCTTGCCTGGAGAATCCCACGGAGGGAGGAGCCTGGTAGGCTACAGTCCATGGGTTCGCAAAGAGTCGGACACAACTGAGCTACTTCACTTCCACTTCCACTTCCAGCACATCAGGTGCCCATCCCCAAACAAGTTATTTACCTTTCTGAGCCTGAGTTTCCACATTGATAATTGAGTTGACAATACTGCTTACATGATGGCTTACTGGAAGATTGAATGAGACAATGCAAGTGAAGCACTTAGAACTGTTTCTGGCACATGGGAAGCACTTGATAAATATTAGCTCTTATTTGTTTTCACTATAATCAAATAAGCACTTCCAAAAACTTTCTACACTGATCATCTGAAGTCAAACAAAGGATAATTAATTTTCTTACATAAATAATCATTTCTAAATAATCCTTGGGGACTATTTTATATAGTAGAAACAGCAATGAATTAGAAGGCAAAACATCTGGGTTCAAATCCTAGACCACCACTTAGCAGCTGTGTGACCAGGAACCTGCCTGTCAACCTCTCTGAGCCTACATCACCGACTTAGTGAATAAAATGTGTACAATAAATTCAAAACTGTTTTGTAGTTATAAAGAACTGTATACACTTGTTTTAAACATAATTTATTTGCTTCATAAGTTGAAATTTATTCTAAAATTCATATTTCATATAGCTCTTAACGTATGTGCTAATTTAAACATAGAAAATGTACATGTAGGCAAATCTATATACAAATTATGTACATAGGTAAATATGCTTTAATAGATCTGGAAGGAAAGACAACAAATTCTTGGTAATTGTTGCCTCTAGGGACAAAGTTAGACCAGCCAAGAAAGAAATTGGTACCTCTTAACTCTAGCTCCTTCTAGAAAAGAATAGTGCTGAGGTTATGGGTAACTTTTGAAAATAAGAATATAGATATTGTGAAAGTCAGAATGGCATTGCTTTTTAAAAAGTGTTCCTGCTGCCTTTAAATAAAGATTTGGAAAGTACATTAAAACTTGTGTCAGCTTTTGATAACTCACTCTACTGACATTCAGCAGAACACCAGCTTGGTGTGAAGCACTCTGAGGGATGCAAAAGTAGATCAGATGTAGGATTTTACCTGAGATTACAACATGTTAGATCAGATAAGACACAGGCAAAGGGTCATAATCTAAGAATAAAGTGGTCAGTGTGCCTGGGGTACTGTAAATACTTACTGGATAGATGGACACAGAGGTGGATGGATGGGTGGATAAATGGATGGATGAGTGGATGGATGAATAGATGAAGATAGTGCCATGAAAGAAGGAAATCAGAAGAGAAATAGATCTGGAGTTGAGAGAATTTAGAAAAGCTTTGTAGGAAAGATAGCCTTTGAAACACAGGCTAGATTTGGACATCTAGAGATTAGAAGGGGAGTTAGGAAGATGGGAAGGTCCCTTAGTGATGATATCCTGTCATTTCTGATTCAATCCCAGCTTTTCCTTCCCTCTCTCACTTCCTTCCAATTAAGAGACAGAGCTAGTGTGTTTGGAAGCATAAGCTATTTTGGTTGTTAGTAACTGTGATGGTGGGGAAGGGAGATGTCAAAAGTTACTACTACATTTAGTGGTATGTTGGCCAGAGTTGTTAAATATACTACAGTAAAGACTTGTTCTAAAATATTAATGGTGACCACACTGAGAAATACCAGTTAGTGAGAGAAGCATCATAAATAGATTTTTACAGTGTCATAAAGAAAGTGCTGACAGATACATACACATTTTCTGCTTTCGTAAGCCAAATCAAATGTTGTGACCTTTCTTCCAGGCAAAGGAGAAGGAAATAAGATTGGAAAGTACCATGGTGGGTGTTGAGCAGGCAGATGGCTAGTCCACAGGTCTTGGACTAGGTCTTGAAGAAAAGGGGGCATAATCAAGGTCTTTGATTAGAGAAATGATCTTGTCATACCTCCACTTTAAGAAATGCCAAATCTCTACCTTAAAGAGAACCAGAATATGAAATGATAAGTTAATTTTTTTTTCAGCGTTACCTTGGATCTGCATCAGCCTATGCTAAGCAGTCTTCCTATATTTTTTAAACTTCTGCAACTTTGAAGTATAATAAAGTAAATTCATTCAACAAGGAAAACAAAGCCTAGGTTAGATCCCTACCTCACACCACATATTCAAGATGGTTTAAAGAATTCAGCATAAAATATTTTAAAGATGTTGGGAGAAAATGTAGTTGAATACTTTAGGAAACTTGAAATAGGAGAGGCCTTTTTAAATCTACAAACCCCAGGACCCAGAAAGTACAAAAATAGGTGAGCTTAAGATTTCTACATGCAAAAGGTATAACACTGAAGAATGGAACTTGGTTTTAATATATATAACAAAGATCATTATCCAGATAACCCATAAGGCTTCTATAAATTAATAAGAAAAAAATAACACAAATAGAAAAATAGGCAATAGGTCTAGTCAGGCTATTCACAGAAAAAAGAAAAAAAAAGGTACAAAACATGAAAATACGATTATGGCAAACTCTTCAGATTGAGTCACTCAGCTCTGTGCTTACCACTCTGTAGCTTGCCTTGCCACATGCTGGAGCTTGAAAAGTTAATGCCGACAATTTTCCAGTTTCTTTAGAGCTAAGCTTCTGCATGTGACCTGGCTTTTCCTGGGCAGATGCACCCTCCAGGAGATCTACTGACTCTACAGGTACACAGAGTTAAGGATTTCTTTTTTTTTTTTTCCTTCCCTTAACAGAGTTAAGGATACACAGAGTTTCTTATTTTTCGTGACTAGTTTGATTTTTTTTTTTTTTTTCGTTCATCAATGTAGTAGAGATCTGTGTCTAGATGCAATCTCCAGCTTCATGGGTGTTGTGGACAGGGTGCAGGGCATTTATTAGGCAGCTGAGGCAGTGTGGTCCTGGAAACCAGGCGTGGCTGAGGTTTCCTGGTTTCCAGATTGCTGAGTCAGCAGTTTGTACACAGCTTTCCCAACCCCCAAGTTTCCTGGTCATGGCAGAAGGAAAGACTCCTTTGCTAGATCTGTTTTGAGCTGGAGTTCCGGGAATCAGTCCTCTAAGACCAAACTAGAACCTGCTTTTCCAGCTAATCTGACAAAACTATTCCCTATTTTAATTCAAGTCGTTACCCTACCCCACTATCTTTCTACATAAACTGGTAGAGTGGTTTCTGATATCTGTAGTTGAACTTTGATACAATGATCAACCTTACAAATAATCAAAGAAACGCAAATTACACCAAAAATGAAATAATTTCTCATTCATCAGAATGTGAACACTTAAAGTGAAAGTGAAAGTCACTCAGTTGTGTCCAACTCTTTTTGCCCCCATGGACTATATACAATCCATGGAATTCTCCAGGCCAGAATACTGGAGTGGGTGGCCTTTCCTTTCTCCAGGGGATCTTCCCAACCCAGGGATCGAACTCTGGTCTCCCACATGGCAGGCAGATTTTTTACCAGCTGAGCCACAAGGGAAGCCCATGAACACTTAAAAACATTGGTAAAATTCATCATTGGTAAGGGTGAGAAGAAATGGGCACTCTCTTGGTGGCTGTTGGAGCAGCCTTTTGAAAAGCAGTATTTATCCAAATGTAAAATATGCATCACATTCAACCCAGCATTCCACCTCTAAGCATCTGCCAAAGAGAAATACTACCACCTATCCTGAAGGAAACATCTTCCAAGGATATTAATTGCAGCATTGTGAGAAATGGAAAAATAACAATAGCTGAAACATCTATCAAGAGGAAATAGTTAAGAAAATTAATGTACAACTATACTTTGGACCTTCTCCACAGTAGTTAAAGAATGAGACAGAGTTCCAAGTACTGATATAGAAAGTCTTAGACATATTTTCAAATGAAGAACAAATTGCAAAAGAGCATGTGTAGTATAATCTCATCTATGTTTAAAAATACATATAACAGAAGTCTAAGTTTCTATTTGAATATGCTCATGTCTGCAAAAAATCAGACAAAGGTCAGTTCAGTTCAGTCACTTAGTCGTGTCCGACTCTTTGCAACCCCATGGACTACAGCACCCAGGCTTCCCTGTCCATCACCAACTCCCGGATCTTGCTCAGTTCAAACCCATGTCCATTGAGTCGGTGATGCCATCCAACCATCTTATCCTTTGTCATCCCCTCCTCCTCCTGCCTTCAATCTTTCCCAGCATCAGGGTCTTTTCCAATGAGTCAGTTCTTCGCATCAGGTGGCCAAAGTATTGGAGCTTTAGCTTCAGCATCAGTTCTTCCAATGAATATTCAGGATTGATTTCCTTTAGACAAAGGTCAAGAAGAACACAAATCAAACTACCCTGAAGGCTGAGGAGGGACCAGTGCAGGGTTTTGCTTTCGCTCTCTAATCTTCTGTATTATTTGAACATATGAATATTTTACAATAAGAATGCACTCATATATATTACATTATTATAATACATGAACTGAAAGTTTATAAAATACTACAGGGGCAAGATCCCAACTTCCAAATGCCTAGACATTAGATGCAGAGATGGATCTATCTATCATCACTTCATCTATCTAGAAGGACAAGGAGAGAGAAAGCAAATATGTCAAAATTTGTTGAACCTAGGTGGAGGGATATGGGTTTTCATTGTATTATTTTTTCAATTTTTCTGTATTTTAAAATTTGTCTCATAAAGTCGGAAATAAAAACACATCCAAAACACATCCAAAACACACACACACTTTTCCTGTGCAAGCAAATTTTTCCAGATGTGGAAGCAAAGCCTGTGGCTCGCCCAGATGCAATTAGGGCCAAAAAGCATTGGCCATCCTTCCCTCTGGCTTCTTAGAGCCAGTGCATCTCACTCCTGTGTCCTGAGTAGCCTGCAGAGACCTCAGTGTGCGCTAATGGAGAGGTCAGAAGCCCCTTCCCCAGTCTCCCTGCAGGCAGAATCCAGGTCACTCCCTTCTGGGGAGCAGAGACCTAGCTGAGTCTCTGTCCCCATTCCTAGAGAGCAGAGTCCACGTGCGGTGTTCTGTTTAGCCGCTTCAGTCATGTCCGACTCTCTGCGACCCTGTGGACTGTAGCCTGCCAGGTTCCTCTGTCCATGGGGATTCTCCAGGCAAGAATACTGGTGTGGGTTGCCATGTCCTCCTCCAAGGGATCCTCTCAACCCAGGAATCAAACCCAGGTCTCCTGCATTGTAGGCAGATTCTTTACTGTCTGAGCCAACAGGAAAGCCTAAGAATACTGGAGTGGGTAGCCTATCCCTTCTCCAGGGGATCTTCCCCACCCAGGAATGAAACTGGGGTCTCTTGCATTGCAGGCAGATTCTTTACCAGCTGAGCTACCAGAGAAGCCCTGCCACTGCTGCTAAGTCACTTCAGTAATGTCCGACTCTGTGTGACCCCATGGACGGCAGCCTACCAGGCTCCCCCGTCCCTGGGATTCTCCAGGCAAGAACACTGGAGTGGGTTGCCATTTCCTTTTCCAATGCATGAAAGTGAAAAGTGAAAGTGGAGTTGCTCAGTCATGTCTGACTCTCAGCAACCCCATGGACTGCAGCCTACCAGGCTCCTCCATCCATGAGATTTTCCAGGCAAGAGTACTGGAGTGGGGTGCCATTGCCTTCTCCCAGGGAAGCCCTAGAGAGCCTGTATTTAACTTAAAATATATCCCACCCCAGTGCCTATTTATGCCAGTCAACCCCAGAAAGGGCAGAGGTGGCCACTGGTAGGAAGAGGACCTGAGGACTCCTTCATTGTCACAGGACCCTTCATCTGTTCTCCACCTGGTGTTTATTTTTGGGATAGAAGGGTGAGGAGAATGGGGGTAAAGGAATTGCAAAAATAAAAAAAGGAATTGGAATTTTAATGAGAACCATCTGGAGTGCTTGCCAAGGGTGTAAGGTTTGGTCTAAGAAAGTAATTCCTAGTTTCAATGAGGAAAAGAGAAGTGGAGGAAACTATTACATGGTGCTTACCCCCCAAAACTGACTCTGAACAGAATCACCTAGAACACGCACATCACACACGATGGGGGTGAGGCAGAGCTGAGGGGAGGAGGAGAGCGCCTCTCTTGGCCCTGGCGTGCGGCAGAGAGGAGGAATGTCTCTCCTCTGCCAAGGAGACTTTGAGGGATGCATTGTGGCGGGCCTGGGGCCAGCGCAGGAATCTGGAATCTGGGTAACCGTGGAAACGGGCCCGCGGGTGACAACAAACACGGGCTGGAATTTCAGCATTCGCAGCCAGGCCACAGTGGAATGGGAAAATTCGGGAAAGTTTTTCTGTTTGTTTTTAATCCGAGGATGGGGAGGGGGCAGGGAGGGAAGCACTCCAGCCACAGTGCTCCGAATAAACGCTCCCTGCCGGCACCGCAGCGGAATCACAGGGAGCCAGACTCCCGTCGAAGTCTCCATTTTCACCTTATTTTCTTTATTTATAGCCCGCCGCATTCTACCAAGCATTCCACCAGGTCTAAAGCCGCTCCTGAGCGGTGTCGGTGCACAGTCGGATCCCTGTCCTTGCCCAGCAGCAGGAAAATCACAGATCCCGAGGACGCCCCCATCTGCTGCTGCTGCTGCTGCTGCCAAGTCGCTTCAGTCTTGTCCGACTCTGTGCGACCCAATAGACGGCAGCCCACCAGGTCCCCCGTCCCTGGGATTCTCCAGGCAAGAACATGTCGTCTCAATTCAGCCTCACAATAACCCACAATGACCAGGGTGGCCAGGTCCCCACTTTACACGTGGGCGAAGGAAATTCAGAAAGCCAAAAGTCGAGGGTGGTCTGCCCAACCCAGGCCCATCCTCTTCGCACCAGACTATCCCACCCATAATCTTTATTCTGAAATGAATGAATAATTATGGTAGTCAACATTCAAGAAGGAGAGAGGCTATATTGCTTGGATCAGCATATATATGCCAGCTATCCTTGTGGCTAAAGATGTGGGTCTTGATTGAATGGGAAAAGATCTATGTAATAGAAGGAAGAAATTTTTAGAGTTAATAGGCAGAAAAAGAACTCATGAAATAGATAAACAACAAGGTCCTACTGTATAGCACAGGGACTATAGTCCCTGTAATTACCTACAATGGAAAAGAATCTGGAAAAGATGTATATATAAATATATACATATATATATTTACCTGAATGATTTTGCTGTGCACCTGAAACATTGTAAATCAACTATACTTCAAAAACAAAAAACAAAACAAAAAACAACCTATGGACCCTAGAATTTTCTTCTCTTGAAACCTTTAGAAATAGAATGCCTGGCAGAGTACCTGGACAGAAGCAGGCCTAGGACTGAAGGAACCATTAATTTTAGGCAATCACTGGGGGTTTGGTGCTTTGCACATGGGGAAACCAATGTAGAATCAGGCTGGGCCCCACGTCCTAGGTCCAGGTCCAAGGTTCTCTTCTGGACAGCATGTCCCCAGAACCTCTGGAAACAAGCCCATAGTTGACCTTGGAGTCCAAAATGGGTTTTGATGAAGAAGATGAATCAGCAGGGTTAAAACAGGAGGTCATAGAGCCATTACAAAGCAGACGATGGTTACAGAGAAGATGGAAAAAATGCTTAGCTTTACATTCTTTACAACTGAGATCAATATGGGTACAATCCTTCCTAGTTTCACTGTTATGACCATCGATAGTTAAGAAGGTGTGTCTGTTCTGAAAAAAAGAGACTCAATTCTTTGCTAAATTCTTTAGGAAAGAAGATAGCTTTAAATCACTAGAGTTACATAACTTTATAACAGTTTCAAGAAATCATCTTGAAACTTCATTAGTAAAAAAATGCTCCCGAAGAAGCCAACAGGAAATAAAGAATTGCAAGGAATTTTTGGAAATAAGAGGATGTTTTCTTTTGTTTGTTTTCGAAGTGGGGGGAAAAGTTTTTAAGGAAAAAGGAAGCCCTGACCCACATAAAGATAGGGTTTCAGTGAAACTAATTTGAGCCCAAGAGGGAAAGTGTTGGCCGCTTAGCAGTGTGAGTGCCCAGGCCATAGCAGGTCTGTGTGGGCTGTGGAGAGCATCAGCTTTCCCCGAGAAAAAGGCTCCAGAACAGAGCCAGTTACACTAAAGGTGAAATTTCATTCACAGAAAAATAACAAATCTGCCTGAGAGTGTCTGCGGCCATGTTGAAATTTATACAGAAACTTAAAAATTGTTTTAGTTCGTAATTCAGGAATAGCAGCTATTTATCCTGAAGTCACTGGTTTTTCCCGAAAGCTCTGCCCTATACTTTTTAATCCTGAAACCCCCATTTCCTTTATTTTGTTGTTAAAAATGGGGAACGTGTCATTCATTTTCTCAGCAAGTCTTTTTTTGAAGTTTTGGGTTTTTTTTGATGTCGACCATTTTCAAAGTCATCATTGAATTTGCTACAACATTGCTTCTGTTGTTTATGGTTTGTGTTTTTGGCCGTAGGACATGCGGGATCCTAGTTCCCCCACCAAGGATGGAACCCACACCCCTTTAAGGGGAGGGCGAAGTCCCAACCAATGGACCACCAAGGAAGTCCCTCAGCAAATATTTTTAACAACATACTCTATGCCAGGCTCTGAATAAAGTGGGGCTATGGTATCAGATTATTGCCTCTTGGGTTTCACACCATATCTGAGTTTTTAATATTAAAATGCAGTGTCTGTTGTGAATCTCTGAGCCTCCCACAAAGTGTTGAGAGTACATAATACTGTAAGCACTATGCAAGTTTAAAGAGGCCACTGCCCATTCTTAATGAGAAACTTCTGTTTATGATTCATGGATTAAACCCCCATAAATTGCTTCATGTACATGCCCAAAATATGTGGATCCACAAGAGGTCTGAGTGTATTCATGTAAGTATGTGTCTGCTCGTGAGAAAGTGTGTGTGGGAGGGAGGGAAGGGGTAGAAACTGTTTTAATTTTGAAAAGCTAGAGGGGCAAGCAAAACCTATTTATATACATCATTAAGGAAGTGAGTGTATAGGACATAAAGATGGGAGAAGCCAATGCGTTTCCAAATTGTCATCCCTTTAGCCCTTGAAAAGATGACTCCTTATTGGGAAACCATGAACTAGTGTTTATTTTCTCAGTGATAATTGCACTGTTGTTGTTGTGTTTTAATCTCAGTGACTCTAAGAAGGGAGTTTAAATAGGATTTAAACAATCACTTGTTTTATTCTTTTATAAAAAGCCTTTGATCCTTTCATAAAAATCTTATTAAAAAATCTTGATCACCCAACTTTTCATTATCTCAGCTATATTTACACTGAAAGGACCCCACTGCTGTTGGCATGGTGGCCTCCACACCATTATAGCATGCAGCACTAGATTTGAAGGGGCCTTAGACGAGATCATCTGAGCCCAGGGTGCTCAGTTATTTGTCACGAGAACATGTTCTCCAGGCAAGTTGGCTCTTTCTGACCAACTCCAGACTGTACCCATTGGATGAGCAGAAGCCTAAGTAGTAGATGTGCTCTGACTGAGGACACCCAGCAGACCCTTTCCTGTCCCCTCCCCTTGGCCTATTACCAATATGTGCTCCTGGCCTTCACGGGAAGAAGTAACCAGGAACACTGGAGCTATTACTGAGATGTTCTTTCTACGTTGTGTGAAGTTGAGGAGCATCACTTCTGTTTTCGCCAAAACATCGATGTGAAACTGGATTTTTCAACAATAACTTTGATTAAAAAAAAACCATGAATCAGAATATTTTGAACTCCAGTTTGTATTGTGCTGTCAAATGTAAGCCCCGAAACAAACCTGTATCAAACAAGGTAATATCCTATATCCAACAGGGAAACAAGCACTATGTATGTGTCAATTAGGATGCTTTTGGTTGCAAGTAATATGAGACTCAACTAACAGAAGCTAAAGCAAGGGGATTTATTATTTCATATAACCAGGCCAGATCCAGGGTTGGTTAATTCTGCAGCCAAATGACATCATCCAGAACTCAAGTTCCTGTCCATTTTTAAGGTTCTTGTGTCTTCCTCACCTGTCATGGTCACAAGATGGTGGTCACAACTCTGGGCAATATATCCTCACTCCAGAAGCAGAAAACCATCTATATTTCCCACCTGGTTCAAGGATAGGCAGATGGCAGAATCAGAGCCAATGAGAGCATAGCTGGGAAGGTGGAACAGAGGTGAGTATCACACACACGCACTGGATGGATACAGCCGTATGCACTGCTGGCAGCTGTCTTATAACTATGTGGTAAGTGCACATCTGAGAATGATCTATCTGACTGTTCAGAGAAGAATCAAGCCAAGAGGCAGAAATGGATACAAATGCCATTCTGAAGCCACATATGCCCTTGGCCTTTTAGCTTCTTGAGTCAATAAATTCCTTGTTTGACAGGATGGTTCAGGGTTGGTTTTCTGTCACTTGCAACTCAGAGACCTCATTTATGTAGCTTTTCCAACCCTACACTGGTCCTCCAATTTTGTTCTGCTTCCTGAAAACATTGAGGTGTCTTACATATAGCTGGCCAGTACTCAATAAAACTGACGAGACGTAATAAACAAAGACTGAGCAATGGTCTCAGATTGCAGGAGACTAAGGAAGCGTGAAAACTAAATACAAAGTGGGATCCTGGATTGGATCCTGGACCAGAGAAAGGATATTAGTGAAAGAAACTAGGAAAATCCAAGTAAAGTCTGTAGCTTAGTCCATTATATTGCGTCTATGTTAATTTCTTAGTTTTCACAAATGTGCTGTGGTATGCGTTAACATTAGGGGAAGCTGAGTAAAAGGTATGTGGAATCTCTTTCTATTAGCTTTACAACTTCTCTGTCTAGAAATATCTAGAATTCTTCCAAAATAAAAGCTTTAGAAATATATATTACAAGTTGCTAATACTCCAAAGTCTAGTAAACACTGCACTTGTCTGACTTCTTCAAGTCAGAGATAAGCACATTAAATCCCAAAGAGGTTAAGGGACTTGCCCATCACTTGGTGATTCATGTCAGAGCTGAGCCTGGAATCCAGATTGTATCACCTGGATGCACAAATCACAGGGCAGCCAAGGGAACCAGGGACCTTGCTCAGAGGAATTAGTTTCTATGGAAACAGCTCTTCTCAAAGCATACTAAATTCCTTTGCTGCTCTCCCTATTAGCTCTGGACTATTACATTTCAAAGTCCATTTTTCACATTGATAAATTACATAATTATAGCAGTCCAGGAATGAGCTACAACATCATGGAAAAGGAATTTGTACCAGAAATTTAAACTACCATATGGTCAATGGATTAACATCAGTCATAAATAGAAACCATCACATTCTGTGGTGCCTGCCAATTACATTCATATGAATTAAGCATTTTCTGAAAAGCAATACACACAAAAAATGTTAATGCAGGATAAATCCAAGCCACAACGTTTCCAAAGACAGATTTTTAAAGGGACTGTATCTCTTACTTAGGTGGGAGAGAACATGGAATTCAGAATAAAGCTATATTAGATGACTCAGAAAGTGACTATAGTGATGACAGACACTGATGTCAAAGACTCATTTGTAAAGTTTGGATAAAGTGCATTTTATAAAATGTGAAGGAACAAGCAGAATAAGCCCAACCCCCCCTAGAACAATCTCCTCTGTCATGCTGAGTTCCTCCACAGAACTGAACAAATACAGCCTCAAGATGAGACTGTTTGAGTACAAGGAGCCACCTCTGGTCCACCTGCTTTCCCCACAAACCACCAATCCTATCCTCCAGGATACCCTCGTGTAATGCTCTGTCGTTCACACTCTGGTGCCCGGAGCTGGACATGGGCACAGAGTTGGTCACGGATGATAGTTCCCTCCTCCTCTCTTCTTCCTCTGCTCTTCACCCAGTTATTACTCTTCTTCATCTTGTGAGCACTGGCCCTTGGGCAAAGCCCAGCGCTTGCATGTTGATCACAGAAGGTCATAACCCACAGGACCCCCAAGAAACATGGTAACTAGCACCCTACCCTCTAATTGCTGGTGACTGTCGGAATTATCTGATAAAAGTTATGACAATATTTCCTTTTCGTTGGCACAGAGATGATTCGGGAAGCACATCTCAATAGAGGGAAAAACCACAATTTCCGATGTTGGCTCACAGTGTCCCTCATTAGCTAATGGTTTATATGACAGAAGATAAAAAATGAGCTTGACAGGCAGGAATAATGGGCCCCAAATGACAAAATGTCATTTAGAAAGAATGTAGGCAGTGCCCGGCAGTTAGGTTGCAGAAAGTGCCTTGCAGAGGCCCAGGAAGGCAGCGTGTGGTGAGAGCAAGAGCAGAGGACTGGGCCTGGGAGTGCCGCGTCCCAGCCGAGCCCTGGACCAGCTGGCCATCCTTGGACAAGTTACTAGCTTCAGGGAATGCAGTTTTCCCATCTGGAAAACAAGAAACTCAATGGGGTGATCTTTCCTGTACTTCCCAGATTTGAATCAATTCTTTGCCAACAAAAGGAAGATGACTCAGAGAATAATGGTGTGTCTTCATGATAGAGAATCGTGCAGCTGTTAAAAGCCCTTTGTTTCCCAAGAATATTTAAAGTGAGAAAGTGCTTGTGACATGATGGTAAGCTAAAATTAAAAGTAGGATGAGAAAAGTAAATATAGATTATGGTTCTAATTGAGCAAAATGGAATAGATACCACAGAGAAATAAAAGACTAGAAGGAACCACACAAAAAAAATTAACATTGTTTACCATGGGTGCTTTAGTTTTTACTATTCAGAGCACTTAAAATTGTATTTATTAATTGAATAAAAGCTCAATAGTCCATTCCTTTTAGCCAGTTCTCTGTCAAATAAACTCCAATGGGTAAAATCATATTTATTACTACAAAGGTAGTAAATGCTTTATTAAAAACTCCAACAATACATAAATATATACAGTAAAATTTAAAGTTTCTCCTCTTTTTCTTCTCACTGACACTCCCCAGACATAACCTATATTAACACTGTGAAGTAAATGAGACTTTACCAAGTTTGAAGCTGAATTTGCTAGAAGCATCTTTTGTTACAAGCAGTCTACACTGAGAAAACTAGAAACACAGATGGTTTTTATGGAAAAAGGAAAAAAAACTAAACCTTTGCAATCATTGCAAATCCTAGGAGGAAAGTTTCAGTGAGATATTAGAATAAAGAATTAGGGTAAACACTAGCAAAATAAATAAATTCAGGTACTAGCATTTTAGTAAATGGTTTTAATAGAAATCTAATAATCAGTTTTAAAATGACTGTGATATTTGAAGTTTGTTTATTTCTTAAGGTATTTGAAGCATTTAGAAAGTCTAATATAATGGATTTATAATTTTAGAATATGATTTAGAGTATGATAAATACTTAGACAATTATTTTCCCATCAGTGGGAAAATGACTGGGAAAATTTAATTTGTAAGACAATGAGTTTTGATTTACAACTGTGTAAGTATTGTGTGAATATGTAGAGAAATATGGAACATTTAAAAATAATGGAATGCTTATCATTTGATTAAACTTGAAACATCAGTGAGTGAACCATTAAACAAAGTGCAGGAGTAGTAATCCTTCTCCATCCTCAAAAACTCTCAAGAATTGTTTATGTGCATGCTTAAAGCTTGGGCCATTCTTTGTTGAGGACCCCAAAGTATGAGCCTCAGCATGAGGATTTGGGAAGGGGAGAAGTGGGAAGTCAGCCTCCATCCTAACCTTCAGACCCTCTGCTGAAGCTTCCCCTGACGAGAAGACTCAGTCCCAGCTGACCACTGATTTTCACCTGTAACCAGTGGTGTAACATCCTTCTCTCAGGAGGACCCCAGTGGCAGCAGAGTCTCCAGGGACACTAGAGACATCCACTGTCATGCTTGCTTCTTGGCTTCTGGGATAAGTATGAGTTCTTCTACACCATGAGGCAGGATAAAACAAGTAAATACAAGTTAACAACTTGCATGCTTCTTGGTTTATCTAGCAGGGTAGACCCCAGGAAGAAAGGGAAGGTGAGTTCAGATTGGGACCTTGAGATCTTTAATTGGAATATTGCAAAGAGAGATGACCTCAATTGTATCCCAAGCGGATAAAGTGAACATATTGGTTACTTTTAAATCAGTGGTCTAAATCATCTATTCACTCCTTTCTCCAGGTATCTGTACCTTACTTCCTTTCTGTGGGAACCACCCCTCCTTCATGGTCAATGTATCTATTCCTGGTACCATGGATTCCTACCCCTTCTCTACCCACTAGAATGTGATCAGGACCAGCCAGTCAGAGTATCACTGGTAAACTCTGGAGTCTGGAGCTCTGAGGGCCATCACATTGGGTGCTAGAATGAACCAAACACAAAGGAAGGCTGTCTGTCAGTTAGACAGGGAGAAACCAGGCCCTGGACGTTAACAGTCCTGAGGCATTTCCTAGACTTTTCAGTTACTTGAGCCAATAATTTATCTTTGGAGTTTAAATCTTTTTGATTTGGAGTTTCAGTCATTTGTTACCAAAAGGGTAACAAACTTGTGTCCTAACTGATATAAGTGTATCTGAGTACTTAGATGGATCTGGAAATTTCACCAAGGAGAGTAGCTGAAGGACTGGTGATATAATCCAGAGAAGAGAAGATTCCAAGACCACACAATAACTCTTCAGATACCATATCAAGGGATGTTACTGTGTCCACTCAGTTTCTTAATATTTAAAGTTGTACAACCAGCTCCTTCAGATGAAGGTGACCTCCTTATCAGAGGAACAATCCAGTCAAGGATAGATAGCCTCCTGACAAAGATGTTGGCACTGAGATCCCTTCAATGGGTGGGAAAGGTGAATTTTAAATGACTCTTCTGACCCTAGCAGTCAACATAAAGTAGAAGATATAATCTCTAGGGAAGGTGCTCAAAACTCTGCAATGTCTAGGCATGATCAGTGAGAAGCTTTGGTGTAAGTGCTTTGAATTAGCTTTGGTCTGTGACCTGATGCTTCATAGTAAGAGAGTTAAGGTGGAAGTCAGAGGCATCACCAGAAAGCATAGAGTACTAACCACTTCCTTCTCAAAGAACACAAATTGTTTAAATGGGAATGCTGTAGTTGGTTTATAATGCTTGTTTGCAAAGCCACTTCTGTTGACTTGATCAAAATGAGAGTGAAATATGGAAGAGACCAGCCAGAAGCTTGGTAGGAGCAAAGGATTCTACATACCCCTGCATATATATGTGACTGTGGTAGTAACCAAAGTCAGCTCCCTATACCACTGGCACCTGGAGACTGAGATGAGCATGGAACAGTTAATGTTTTCCTTAGCATGGCAGGTTGGCTATTTTCACCCCATAATCCACATCTCTGACCTCTTCCTTTTCCCCAAGTCCATTGCAGAATCACTTGGTCTTTATATTGATTCCTCAGGTTACATCTGGCTCAATCCCATCTTAGAGCCTTCATCCATGCTCTTCCCATGTGCCCAGCCCTACTTTAGGTCTTTGAATGGCTGGCTTTTGGGGAATGTGTATATGTTAGCTCAAATAGCACCTCCTTAGTGAGTTCTTTCCTGACTACCAACTTGAATTAGCAAGTCTGTCCTCAACATGTGCCCAAACAGCACCATTCTCTTCTTCACTTCATCCATTTCATTGTCTCCCAAGAACTCATTACTATTGGAAATTGTCTTGCCCACTTATTTTCTGCCTGTTTCAGTCTTACCTCTCCATGAAAGCATAAGGTCTGTGGGAGCAGGAACCCTGCTTGGTCACTGCAACATCCACAGCTCTTAGAACAATTCCCGGCCCATGGTACCCATGTCATGAACATTTGTTGAATGAGTAAATGATTAAATGAACTTACTCTTTCCCACCCTGATCTTAGAGAAATTTCCTTCTATACGATATAATGTTTTCTGGAAGACAGAGAAGTGACTGAGATTCAGATAAAAGAGACTCATTTGTTGAAAGGACTCATCCCTGGTACAGCAACTTGCCCTTTAATTGGCTTCATGTCCTGAGGTGAGCAGGGAGGAAGATAACAGAAGACTTTATCCAGAGCACACTCGGATGTGAGCGTATCTAAGATACTCCACAAGAGCACATCTAACATAGTCTGCCGGAGCAAGCTGGCCTTATTTGTTAAAGGAGCTATGGCTCAGCAACATCCAGCCCAAGGGACAGGTGCTGCCTTTTCCACCCATCAGGTCTCCTCTGGTTCTCCGTGAAGAGAAGCATGAACAGAGCCCTCTCTCCTCTGCTGTGAAAGCCCAGAGTCTTGAGTTCAACTCTCAAGTGTGGCCATTGTTTTTCCTCTCAGTAGAGACAGGTAATGTTGCCCAGCACCTGAGATAGTTGACAGCAGATGGCCTGTAAGCATGGGTACACATCAACAAAGCCGCTTGGATCACCTTCCTAGGATTTCACCCCACAGGGAACTTCTTCCAGGACCTTGGGAGGAAGAGACTTGTAATTATTAAAATCAAAGAAGGTGGGAGGAGTACTCTTTGGAATGTAGTCTCACAGGCTTTCCTGAGTTAGGAGTAATTTCTGGGCACCCTAAACACGTTGGCCAACACAGAGCTGACTTTAGCCTCTCAGGAAAGTCTGGGCACAGGAGGTGGGGGAACAGGCTTCCCACAAGGAATTTTTTTAAAAAACAATATCTGAAATACAGGAATGGCATCTCTAGGGCAGGTGCAGATATTCTGGAGGGAAGGATTGCTCCATGATGGTGTGAGAGGGAAACTAGACATACCACAGGGACCATGCCCATTAGAAAGGTGGCCATGGGGTGCATTATTTTTGGCTAGAATACTAAACCATTGGGAAGCCTTTTATTCCTTGATTCACTTTTGTAGCTGCTGGAAGTGCAATATTGTCCATCCTGCATTCACCCATTTATATCCATCAGTCATTATTGAGTCACTGGTACATTTCAGAGACCACTTTTGGTTCTAAGAAATCAGCTCTGAACAGGACAGACAGGGCCCCTTTGCTAATAGTGCTGACACAGTAGAGGGGAAGATGGACATTTAAGAGATATTTGCACCAGTAATTAATACAGATAGGACTTCATATGGAAGTAAGTTTGCCAGATGAAAAGATGATTTGCAACCAGTTTCTTCCCTGTCACATTCCAACTGTTAAAAAAAAAAAAAAAAAAAACCCGCAAGAGTTGGGGGAGGAATAGGAGCAAATAACAGTCAGCAGCAGACGGTGAGCAGCAGCCCTGGACCCTAGGAAAGGGGAGATGTCGGGAGGCACAGAAACCAAGAGCCCGTAGCTTTCCCCACTTCACTTGCTGCTCAAGCTATGCTCTCAGGGGCAAGTGGCTCTGGGCAGGGCGTTGTTGACCTGCCCTGCCCTCAACCATATTCCCCTCTCTGCCAACAGCTGAACAGTCACATGTTGTATTTCTCACACAGACTTCCTCACAAGTTGCATCAGGTCCTCCAGGTGGCAGAAACCAAGATGGAATTAGGAGAGTGAGGGATTTCCTTAAGAGATGACTGAGAAGAAGGCGGAGAGGAAGAAGCAATGGGAGGCAGGGAGAGCCTTCAGATCACAACACCGTTCTAATCCCATGAAAGGAGAGAGGGAAGGAAATAGAATTAAGTAGGAAGAACCTCAGAGCAGTACAATTCAGTTCAGTTGCTCAGTCGTGTCCAACTCTTTGCGACCCCATGGACTGCAGCACGCCAGGCTTCCCTGTCACTACAGTACACAAAAGTACAGCCCCGGGAAAATCTTGGTCAGCCCAACTGGGAGCCCTGGAGCAAGGATTGCCTGTGAGAGGGGTCCTGTCAGGACCTGACACCCCTGCTGTATGTGGTCATCTCCTGTCGCTGCCCAGGAGAGTGTGGCCTCGGCTCTAACACGGCAACGGATCCTGGAGGCATGGTAGTGGAGCCTGTGAGCTCCTCTGGACAGGTTCTCTCTTGAAGGGAGAGCAGCGTGGCTCACTCCTGTAGCTGCCTCACCACAGTTCCGGTCTCCACTGCCGTCATGGATACCAAGGAAGTCTTTCCATAGCAGAGCCTTTGTCCTCCAGGGCAGACAATAGCAGTAAGATGGGGGTGGTGGGCACAGAGGGCACAGTTCCTGGGATTAAAGGAGACACCAGAAGTATTGCCAAGGCTCCAACAGTGCTGGCTGAAATGGCTGAATGATAGTTGCGGATGGTCACAAGAATGGGAAAGCCAGCCAGTGATAGCCAGGGCAACAGGAAGTGGCTGATCGCCAGGAGTGGACTAAGATGGACTAACCAGTAATGGGGATGCAGGACACGACCCTCACAGGCAGGCAGCCCAGTCCCAAGTTTAGCACCTCTTCCTTGGTTCCCTATATTCTCCTCAGGGCAAATCTAAACATCCACCTCTGTAAACATCCATCTACACCCAACCGGACATGGAACAATGGACTGGTTCCAAATTGGGAAAGGAGTACGTCAAGGCTGTATATTGTCACCCTGCTTATTATTATTATGTCACCCTGCAGATGTACCCCTGCAGAGTACATCATGTAAAATGCCGGGCTAGATGAAGAACAAGATGGAATCAAGATATATCAAAATATCAATAACCTCAAATATGCAGATGACACCACCCTTATGGCAGAAAGCAAAGAAGAACTAAAGAGCCTCTTGATGAAAGTGAAAGAAGAGAGTGAAAAAACTGGCTGAAATAAAACAGCGTTGATCCAGTAAGAGGGGCCCCGTGCGTTTGAGCACCCCACATAGTACAAACACAAAACCTAAACATCCACCCTCACGATGAGCACCACCGAGATCCCGAGAAACCCTTTTGTCCTCAATCCTCAAAACAAAGTGACTGATCGTTGTGAACGTGCAGCCTCAGAGAGATACAGTGCACTTAAGTGGAGATGGGGTGCTCAGATCAAGAAAGACAAGTTAACCTGCCTGATCCTCCCCTGGAAAAGATCATTTTTCATTCCAATCCCAAAGAAAGGCAATGCCAAAGAATGTTTAAACTACTGCACAATTGCACTCATCTCACACGCTAGCAAAGTAATGCTGAAAATTCTCCTAGCCAGGCTTCAACAGTACATGAACCGAGAACTTCCAGATGTTCAAATTGGATTTAGAAAAGGCAGAGGAGCCAGAGATCAAACTGCCAACATCCATTGGATCACAGAAAAAGCAAGAGAATTCCTGAAAAACATCTACTTCTGCTTCATTGACTACACTAAAGCCTTTGACTGTGTGGATCACAACAAACTGTGAAAAGTTCTTAAAGAGATAGGAATACCTGACCACATTACCTGCCTCCTGAGAAATCTGTATGCAGGTCAGAAAGCAACAGTTAGAACCGGACATGGAACAACAGACTGGTTCCAAATTGGGAAAGGAGTACGTCAAGGCTGTATATTGTCACCCTGCTTATTATTATTATGTCACCCTGCAGATGTACCCCTGCAGAGTACATCATGTAAAATGCCGGGCTAGATGAAGAACAAGATGGAATCAAGATATATCAAAATATCAATAACCTCAGATATGCAGATGACACCACCCTTGTGGCAGAAAGCAAAGAAGAACTAAAGAGCCTCTTGATGAAAGTGAAAGAGGAGAGTGAAAAAACTGGCTTAAAACTCAACATTCAAAAAACTAAGATCATGACATCCAGTCCATCTCTTCATGGCAAATAGATGGGGAAACAATGGAAACAGTGACACACTTTATTTTCTTAGGCTCCAAAATCATTGCAGATGCTGACTGCAGCCATGAAATTAAAAGATGCTTGCTCCTTGGAAGAAAAGTTGTGACCAATCTAGACCGCATATTAAAATGCAGAGACATCATTTTGCCGACAAAGGTCTGGCTCATCAAAGCTACGGTTTTTCCAGTGGTCATGCATGGATGTGAGAGCTGGACCATAAGGAAAGCTGAGCATAGAAGAATTGATGCTTTTGAACTGTGCTGTTGGAGAAGACTCTTGAGAGTCCCTCGGACTACAAGGAAATCCAACCAGTCAATCCTAAAGGAAATCAGTCCTGAATGTTCATTGGAAGAATTGATGCTGAAGCTGAAGTGCTAATACTTTGGCCACCTGATTGAAGAACTACCTCATTGGAAAAGACCCTGATGCTGGGAAAGAATGAAGGTGGGAGAAGAAGGGGACAACAGAGGATGAGATGGTTGGATGGCATCACTGACTCCATGGACATGAGTTTGAGCAAGCTCCAGGGGTTGGTGATGGAGCTGCAGCCCTTGGGGTCAAAAAAGAGTCGGACATGACTGAGTGACTGAACTGAACTGAACTGATCCTTCCCCTGAGAGTATGAACACAATAGATCCTTGTATAACAGAATATAATTTCTCAGTTGTACCAAGCACTTCATTTCCTGCTCTCTTCCTGTTCCAGTGTTTGCTTCTAGATGTTCTCCATTAATTAGTGCCACATTCACAGCAGTTGTGTATGTATGGCAGCTAAGGAACGTTTTGCAATTTTATTACATCATTCCCATTGCTATTAAATTTGGCCATCAGTGGAATCTGTGATGTTTCAGTACATAAACCTCCATTCACACTCTTGGCCTGGGCCCTGCAAATGTGAGAAACAGACCTGGACAGTGGTACCCTGGTCATCGAGCAGAAGTCAACAAAAAGGTCCACATGAATTGGGCCACAGTTCATGAAAACTTTCCCTTGACAGATCATTTGTGATGACAACCACAGCCGCAGGTCTGTAAACTCGCCTAAAGGCCCTGGGTCCTACACTCTCTGGTCTCCTAATCAGCTGTTTGCCCTGTTCTGAGAGGATCTCTGGGTATTTAGCCTAAGTGTTATGAGGAGCATCCCTCACACCCTAGCTTGTACAGGAAAGACAACTTCTTGTTCTACGTCAGCCCTCGCCTCCCGGTCAGGGAATCCAGGCTGTCTGAAATCTGATGCCGGGAGGCGCTCTGGAGACTTGCTTCCAGTCTCCCCACTCGTCCTCAGCCCCAGCACTGCTGCTGCTTCTGCCTAATGTCCGTGTGAAGGTGTGTCTCTGCTGGTGGCTGGGCTGAGCCCCACCAGAGCCTTACTGCGGGGCCAGCCTGGAGACCCAACTCTCCCAGGAACAGAAATCCCTCCTCCCCTGATGCTCCATGCATCTCCTCAGAGAGCGCCAGTCCCTTGTATGGCTGGCTGGCTTCTCCCAGCTCCCAGACATCCTCTGAGGACCTCTTGTGGCATGTGCCATATGGCCCTCCACCCTTGCCCACCTAATCCCGAGGCATCTCCATTGCACATGCTCAGCCACGAGAGAGCAGGTCTCTCTCTCCCTGAACCATGTGACAGTACTGTGTGGTTCTTTTAAAAATAAATATTTAGTCTGTCTCCAATATGACCCTTTCAAAGTAATCATTTTTCTCAGTTAAAAAAAAGAACAGAAAAGACCATGCTCTGATCCAGTTTTACTGCATACTTTGTCACACATCCAATAATCCACCTGACAGCTTCTCAACTGCCAAAGATTTCCATTTCAACCTGTTTCTCAGAGCTGGGCATGTTCAGGAGGGGAGATCAGAACCACACCCACCGGACACCACACATCTCATGAGAAGTTCTGGAGCCTTCCTAATGGAACAGAGGCCGCCTGCACGTGTCCAAACTGTCAGAGATGGAAGACAGGCAGCATGATCCCCTAATTTTACAGGTGAGAAACAGGGGCATGGAGGAGAAGTGAATGAGCCAAGTCACTGTGGAGTCAACAATAGCAGGAGCTCTGACCTAGGGCTGTTTTCATCACAGAAGTATGTGGACTTTGTTCCCAGGAAACGAGCCCACACTTCTTCAGTAAATAGGAAGGGACTTCCAGGGCTCTTTCATCACTCCAAAAGGAGAATTGTGGCCAGGGAATGTGGGCAGAAGACCTTGGACAATCGCCAATGGAGCTGCCCAGCTCTGAACTCATTTGGGCCTGGACCAGAGAAGTGTGAGAGCAGGAGAAGGGGAAGGGACAAGATGTTCAGGAAAGTAAAGGAAGGGGGTGTTAAGTAGGTGAAATGCACATCTGATACAGTGATACAGAGACAGCATTTGACACAGCTCTTTGAGGAGAAAGATCTACAGCCCTAATGCTGGCTGTGGAGCATCTTAGGGCAGTTGCCTCAACCTTGGCAACACACTGGAATTAACTAAGACACTTTTAAAAACGCAGATAACTGGACCCACCTAGAGACTGAATTGTTTTTTTCAGTGCTTCTGAGCAGCAGGATTTATAAATGCTCCCCTGATGATTCTAATATGTACCCAATGTTGAGATCCAGTTCTTAGAAGAAAAGTCTTCAGTCCATCTCATATTGGGTTCCCTGCTTCAAGAAGAAGTAAATAATATTCAGATAAAAAATACTCAAATATTTTTCCTATCATGTCCTTAGGCTGCACACCAGGAATTATAATTGTTCTAGCCTAAACTGTCAGGTTTTCTGCTGAGATCCTTCTCCTGGCATCCTGGCCTCTGCTCTGATTGTCAAATCTCCGTATCTCAGATTCTCCAAAGTCCTTTCCAGTTCCCAAAGTCCCTTGGTATGTAACTCTATAAAAAAAAAAATGTTTAGAGTCACCACTGCTGTGGATGTGGTCTTTTAAAAACCTCCATCTTTCTTTTCTAGGCATGACAGAGTACCAGGCTTGTCCTCCCACTATTAAAAAAACTGTAAAATTGGAGAAAATACATGAAACTGCTGTTTCCAAATACCAGACAATGGGCAGTGCAGGACAATGGTCAAGGAGGGCTAGGAAACTCATGAGCCTTATGATTGCCCTGGCTTTCTGCCAGGAGCCGCTTTTCCAGATGGTGGTACAGAATAGCTTTACAGTTTTGCCAAGTCAAGCAAACAGAGATCAGAGTTCAGAGAGGCAGAAATGACTGGAATTTATGGGGCTGAGAGAGGAAAGAACTATGTGAAGAAGGAGCTCCTGGATTTACAGAATGGCTCCTTGAGTCTATTGCTGAAAACCAAGCTATGAATACTTCGGGTGAAACACCAAGAGGCTATGCAAAGAAGTACCGGGAATCAGTGGTGAACAGTCCCAGAGCTTACACAGAGATATGAGATAGTACTGATCCAGCCAGGGAATTGATTTCACCCGACACCCAGCGCACTTTAGTAGATACCCTAGAAGGGTTTTATCTTAGTAAACAGACCTAAAGTAAAGACTACTTTAGACCTGCCTCAACAAATTTAAAAGCAAACCTTCAAAAAATTGAGTTCCCCACGTGGATACTGAAACAAAATTCAATATTCTTTAAAGAGAAAAACAAACAAAAAAAATCCTCTCAAAGAAGCAACTATGACAATGTCTATGTGCTGTGTTGTGCTGAGTTGCTTCAGTAATGTCTGACTTGGCGATGCTATGGATTTTAGCCCACCAGGCTGCGCTGTCCATGGTATTCTGCAGGCAAGAATACTGGAGTGGGTTGCTATGTCCTCCTCCAGGGAATCTTGCCAACCCAGGACTCAAACCTGCATCTCTTGTATCTCTTGCATTGACAGGCAGGTTCTTTACCACTAGTGCGACCTGGGAAGCCCTATAACAATACTGGAGTGGGTAGCCACTCCTTTCTCCAGGGGAATCTTCCCAACCCAGGGATTGAACCCAAGTCTCCCACATTGCAGATGGTTTCTTTGCCAGCTGAGTCACCAGGGAAGCCCAAAACAATGCCTGCTGCTGCTGCTGCTAGGTCATTTCAGTCGTGTCCGACTCTGTGCGACCGCATAGACGGCAGCCCCCCAGGCTCTGCCGTCTCTGGGATTCTCCAGCCAAGAACACTGGAGTGGGTTGCCATTTCCTTCTCCAATGCATGAAAGTGAAAAGTGAAAGTGAAGTCACTCAGTCATGTCCGACTCTTCACGATCCCATGGGCTGCAGCCTACCTAGCATCCCCTAAAAATGTACTAGACATACAAGATGCAGGAAAATGTGACCCATAACTAGAAAAAAATCAATAATAGAAGCATTTCTAGAAAAGAAATTTTGGAATAAGCAAATAGTTATATTAAAATGGATATTATAAATGTTAAAATAAATAGGCATCATGAAAAAGATACAAGATTTAAAAAAAAAACAAATAGAAATTCTAGGGATAAAAATATAGTATCTGAAATGAAAGTTTAGTGGATGGAATGATTATCAGATAAAATACTGCAGAAGAAAATGCAAGTGAATTCTAAGATGGAACAGAAATTCTAAAACTAACACATTAACACAAAAAAAAAAACTGAAAAAAAAATCAGCAGAGCCTGTGAGCCATGAAAACATGTCAAGTGGTTGAACGTATTTCTTCATATATAGAAATAATACCTGAAACATTTCCAAATTTGATACATTTTTTCAAATCATAGGTCTAATTAGCTCAAGTAATCTCCAAGAAGGGCATACACAAATAAAACAACCCAAAGGCATATTGCTAAAACGAAAGATAAGGAGTAAATCTTAAAGGCAGACAGGGGAAAAAAATCACATACAACATTAAAAAAAAGAGAGAAAGAATTCCCATAAATTTATCTTCAGGAAAAATGCGAACCAGAAGACAATGAAATGGCATTTTTTAACTGCTGAAATTAAAAAACAAATCAATCAGAATTCTATAAGATGTGAAAATATACTTCAAAACTAAAAGTGGAGGACTTCCCTGGTGATTCAGTGGTTGAGAATCCGCCTGCCAATACAGGGGGCATGGATTTGATCCTTGGTTGGGAAAGATCCCACATGCGACAGAGCCACTAAGCCTGTGCGCTTCAGCTACGGAGCCTGTACTCCAGAACCTGTGCTTTGCGACAGAAGATGATGCTGCAGCGGAAGACTGCACTGCGACTGAGGGGTGGCTCAGCTCTCTGCAACTAAAGGAAGCCCGTGTGCAGCAACGAAGACACAGTATAGCCAAAATAAATTAAAAAAAACCTTTAAGTGAAATAAAGATATTTTCAAACAAAAATTAGGGGAATTCATTGTCCACAGACCTGCCTTGCAAAATAATATTTTTATAAATAGAAATAGAATTTTTTTATAAATATAAATAGAACCTTTTTAGATGGAAGGAAAATGACTCTGATGGAAACTTGTACCTACACAAATGAATGAAAGTTCCCAAAATAGCAAATAAGTGGGTAAATATAAAATACTTCTTCCACATTAAAAATTTTATTTAAAAGATAGTTAGCTGTTCAAAGGAAGAATAATATATTGTAACAGAAGTGAAATATATGATAACAACAGTACAAAGGATTAAGGTCTAAAATATATATATTGTTGTAAAGTTCTATTTTATACCCAAAGTGATTAATATTATTTAAATGTAAACTGTGATAAGTTAAAGACAGAGCAATACATTGTAAATCCTGTTGTAATTATTAAAAATAAAACAAAGACATATAGCTAAAAATTAAAAATGGAGATAAAGTGAAATACCAACTGGATTTTTTTTTAAAGTCCCAATTATATGTTGTCTGTAAGAATCCTACCTTAATAATAAAGATATATAAAAGTCAAAGGCAAAAAGATAGTTTAGAGAAAAAGATATAAAATGCAAATACTAACTATAAGAAAGCTAACAATACTATATTAATATTAAATGAAGTAGGCTTTAGTTCAAAGAATATTATCAAAGATAAAAATGGACACTTCACAATGATAAAATGGTCAGTTTCCCAAGAAGACATAACAATCCTAAATATTTATGTACCCAAAAATAAAACTTCAAGCAGCTTGAAGCAAAAACTAACAAAACTGAAAAGAGAACTAGACTTTATCTTTAATTACAGTTGGATATTTCAACATTTCTCTATTAATTTATAGAACAAGTAGACAGAAAATCAGCTAGTATTTAGAAGATTTGAACGGTAATTAACCAATTTGATGTAATAACATTTGTAGAACACTCACACCAAAAACAACAGAACACATATTCTTTTCAAGTGCACATGAAGTGTTCACTCGGATAGACCATATTCTGGGCCACAAAACAAGTCTCAGTAAATATAAATATATTGAAGTCTGTATTCTCTGCCCACTCAGAATTAAATTAGAAATCAGTAACAAATATATCTAGGAGAAAAATTCCCCAAATATTTGGAAATTAAAAAATAAACTTTTTAATACACTATGGGTCAAAGAAGAAACCATGAAAATATTTTAGAGTGAATGAAAATGAATATACAACATACCAAAATTAGCACAGTGTAGCTGGAGCAGTAGTTGGAGAAAAATTCATAGCTTTATATTTGAAAAAGTCTAAAATCAATTATCTAAGCTTCCACTTTGAGAAGCTAAAAAATGAAGATCAAATTAAACCCAAAGTCAAAAGAGTGAAAATCAAAGAAAATGGACAAACAATAAGAACATCAATTTTTAACCTTTAGTTTAAAAAAATATATACATCAATAAAATTGACAAGCTAGATTGACCAAGAAGAGAGAAGACAAAAATTGCTAATATCAGGAATGAAAGTGGACACATCATTACAGATGCTATAGATATTAAAGGATGAAAGGAAATATTAAGAACAACCCTATGCCAATAAATCTGACAACTTAAAGAGACAAATTATTTGAAAAATACAATTTACCAAACAGAAAAAGAAGAGTCTAAATAATTATATGCTTACTAAAAAAATGTTAGTTTGTAAATAAATATCTTTCCATAAGGAAAACTGCAGTCCTAGATAGCATCACTGATGGAAAATCCCATGGACAGAGAAGCCTGGCTACAGTCTATAGGGTTGAAAAGAGACAGACACAACTGAGTGACTAAGCATGCATGCATACATAGAAAAATCTAATGAGTCTACAAAAATGTTACTGGAATTAATAAGTTCTAGATCTCAGAATACGAAGTCAATATACAAAAATCAATCAAAAGTATTTCTATATAGTATCAATACAAATTAGAAAAGAAATGTTATAATTCCATTTATAAAATACCGTGAAAAAGCATGATGTGTTTAAGAATAAATTTAACAAAAAATGTGCAGACATGTATTCAAAACTATAAAACATCACTAAAGCAAGTTAAAGAAGAACTAAATGAATGGAGAGTACATGAATTGGAAGACTTAATATGATTAAGAAATAAAATCTTCCCAAGCTGACCTACAGATTCAATGTGATGTTCATGGGTTGAATCTAAAATTTATAAGGAAGTACAAAGGATCCAAACTAGTTAAAAATATTTTTATGAACAACAAATTTGGAGTATTTACCTACCTGATTTCAAGACTTGCTAAATACTATAATTATCAAGACAATATGGTATTAACATATATTAAGGATACATATCAATCAGTGGCACCAAACAGGGAATCCAGAAATGGATCCATGTGTGGCCATTGTTTTTTTGAACCAAGTGCAAAGGTAATTTAATGATGAGAGAGAAGTTTTTGGGAAAATGGTGCTGGAACAACTGAATATAGAATATTTTAAAAAAAGAAGAAAAAGTAAAAGAGCCTTTACTCTTATTTCATAGCATACACAAAAATTTACTAAAAAAAAAAAGCATCACTGACATAAAGATAAAGAATAAACTATAAAATTTCTAAGAGAAAACTTAGAGCAAATTTGTGTAATCTTAGGGTAGGCAAATCTTAGGATACCAAAAAGCACAAACCATAAAAGATAAGATTATTAAATTGGAGTCCATCAAAGTTAAAAATACTTCTACCCTTAAAAGACACTATTAAGAATACAACAAGGTAATATACAACATGGCAGAAAATATATCTGATAAATACACACATTTGACAAAAAGTGTAGATCTAAAATATATAAAGAACTCAATAATAAGAAAACAAATAAGGACAAAAGATTTGGACAGAAACCACAAAAGGAGATGTACAAATTACCAAAGGCAGGTGAAATGATGCTTAACATCATTAATTGCCAAGTAGATACAAAGTAAAACCATAATAAGAGGTATAACTTACCCTTAGAATGGCTAAAATTAAAAAGATGGGCAAAGTACCAGCAAAAATGTGGAGCAACCAGAACTCTCACATATGTCTGGTGAGCTTACCAAATGGTACGAACACTTTGGAGAATAATTTGGCACTTTTTGAAAAGTTAGTCATACACTTATCCTTGTTGTTGTAGTTGTTGAGTTCCTAAGTTGTGTCTGACTCTTTGCAACCCTGTGGACTGCAGCATGCTGGGCTTCCCTGACCTCCTCTATCTCCTGGAGTTTGCTCAAGTTCACATCCACTGAGTTGGTGATGCTCTCAAACCCTCTTATCCTCTGCTGCCCTCTTCTCCTTTTGCCTTCAGTCTTTCCCAGAATCAGGTTTGCCATTCCCTCCTCCAGTGGACCGCATTTTGTCAGAACTCTCCACTATGACCCATCTGTCTTGGGTGGCCCTGCACAGAATGGCTTATAGCTTTCCTGAGTTACTTAAGCCCCTTCGTCATGACGAGGCTGACGATCCATGAAGGGGCACACTCATCCTACAACAGCAGTCCCATGCCCAGGTATTTGCTCAAGAGAAATTAAAACCTACGTCCACATAAAGGCTTTATTCATAATATGCAAAGTGTAAACACCCTACAAGTGAAAGGATAGGCTCATTATGGCATATCCATAAAATAGGACACAAGAGCCAACAATAAAAAAGGAACAAACTACTGCTAATCACAAAAAAGGATAAACCTCAAGAGCTTTGAGTAAAAGAATCCTGACACAACTGGAATTCCAGTTGAGCTATTTCAAATCCTGAAAGATGATGCTCTGAAAGTGCTACACTCAATATGCTAGCAAATTTGGAAAACTCAGTAGTGGCCACAGGACTGGAAAAGGTCAGTTTTCATTCCAATCCCAAAGAAAGGCAATGTCAAAGAATGCTAAAACTACCACACAATTGCACTCATCTCACACACTAGCAAAGTAATGCTCAAAATCCTCCAAGACAGGCTTCAACAGTACGTGAACCATGAACTTCCAGATATTCAGGCTGGATTTAGAAAAGGCAGAGGAACCAGAGATCATATTGCTAACATCTGCTGGATCATCAAAAAAGCAAGAGAGTTTCAGAAAAGCATCTATTTCTGCTTTATTGACTACAAAGCCTTTGACTGTGTGGATCACAACAAACTGGAAAATTCTTCAAGAGATGGGAATACCAGACCATCTGACCTGCCTCTTGAGAAATCTGTATGCAGGTCAAGAACCAACAGTTAGAACTGGACATGGAACAACAGACTGGTTCCAAATCAGGAAAGGAGTACGTCAAGGCTATATATTGTCACCCTGCTTATTTAACTTATATGCAGAGTACACCATGAGAAATGCTGGGCTGGATGAAGCACAAGATGGAATCAAGATTGCTGGGAGAAATATCAATAACCTCAGAAATGCAGATGACACAACCCTTATAGCAGAAAGCAAACAAGAACTAAAGAGCCTCTTGATGAAAGTGAAAGAGGAGAGTGAAAAAGTTGGCTTAAAGTTCAACATTCAGAAAACTAAGATCATGGCATCCAGTCCTATCACTTCATGGCAAATAGATGGGGAAACAATGGAAACAGAGACAGACTTTATTTTGAGGGGCTCCAAAATCACTGCAGATGGTGATTGCAGCCATGAAATTAAAAGACGTTTGCTCCTTGGAAGAAAAGTTGTGACCAACCTGGACAGCATATTAAAAAGCAGAGACATTACTTTGCCAACAAAGGTTCATCTAGTCAAAGCTATGGTTTTTTCAGTAGTCATACATGTATGGATGTGAGAGTTGGACTATAAAGAAAGCTGAGCGCCAAAGAATTGATGCTTTAGAACTGTGGTGTCAGAGAAGACTCTTGAGAGTCCCTTGGACTGCAAGGAGATCCAGCCAGTTCATCCTAAAGGAACTCAGTCCTGAATATTCATTGGAAGGACTGATGTTGAAGCTGAAACTCCAATACTTTGGCCACCCGATACGAAGAACTGACTCATTTGAAAAGACCCTGATGCTGGGAAAGAATGAAGGCAGGAGGAGAAGGAGACAACAAAGGAAAAGATGGTTGGATGGCATCACTGACTCAATGGACATGAGTTTGAGTAAACTCCGGGAGTTGATGATGGACAGGGAGGCCTGGCGTGCTGCAGTCCATGGAGTCGCAAAGAGTCAGATGTGACTGAGTGACTGAACTGAACTGATACATTTGTGTACATATGTCAAAGCATACTGAACTAGGGTTTAAATGGCAGCAATTTCCAAAGCCAGTGATGAGAACAAAACTGCAGACAAACCAGCCAACAATCTCCATTGATTTTCTTTCTACATTAATCTACTAAATGCAGTTCTTGGGCTTTCAGATTTTAACCATGCCCTCTCCAGAAAATTCCCAGAAGGTCCTCATTTTCATTTACTATCTGTTTATTGAATACTTACTTACTGGTATTATCCAAGGAGTTGGAGATAGGAAGATTTTTTTAAAACAGAAATTCTGCTCTCAGAGAATAAATATAATTGTCCCTTGATATCCATCCTGGTTCAAGGACCTCCTGGGATACTAAAATCCAAGGATACTCAAGTCTCTTATATAAAATGGCGTGCTAATTGCATGTAACCTATGCACATCCTCCCATATACTTTAAATTATCTTAATGCCTAACACAGTGTAAATGTATATGAATAGTTGCAATTTCAAGTTCTGCTTTTGGGAACTTTCTGGAATTTTTTTTTCTGAATATTTTTGATCTGAGGTTGGTTGAATCTATGGACAAAGAACCCGCAGATAAGATAGTCTAGCAGTGTGCTGTCTGGTATAATAGACAATGAAAGTGAAAGTATTAGTTGCTCAGTCATGTCCAACTCTTTGCAACCCCATGGACTGTTGCCCGCCTACTGGAGTAGGTAGCCGTTTCCTTCTCCAGGGAATCTTCTTGACCCAGGGATTGAACATGGGTCTGCTGCATTGCAGGCATATTCTTTACCATCTGAATGACTTAGCAGCATTTAAATTACATCTATGAAGATTAAGGAAACTAAAATTTCAGTTCCTCATTCACACTAGCCACATTCCAAGTGCTCAGTGGCCACCTGTGGTGGTGGCTGTCATACTGGATCAGAAAACATTTCCATTATTGCGAAGAGTTCCATTGAATGGTGCTTAGAGTGGGGACAGGCAGTGGGTACTAGACATAAATTAGATAGCTCCACATTTCCCCTGCTTTTAAGTATTAGCAGATACCCATCTTTTGTATTCAATCACCCACAAACCAGAAGCAGCCCCTTGCCAGGCCAATGGGTGCAGTGGGGTTTGGGGTCCCTGCTTACATGGGGAAGAAGCCACTCCCTAGAAAATCTGCTTGTTGTCAAATATGAGATGAGCTTCCCTTCCTGGACTGAAATACTCCTCCTCCTCCTACTACTACTAAGTCACTTCAGTCGTGTCCAACTCTGTGCGACCCCATAGACGGCAGCCCACCAGGTCCCCTGTCCCTGGGATTCTCCAGGCAAGAGCAATGGAGTGGGTTGCCATTTCCTCCTCCAATGCATGAAAGTGAAAAGTCAAAGTGAAGTCGCTCAGTCGTGTCTGACTCTTAGCGACCCCATGGACTGCACCCTACCAGGTTCCTCCCTCCATGAGATTTTCCAGGCAAGAGTACTGGAGTGGGGTGCCATTGCCTCCTAGGAAGCTCTTACTCAGTATTTGTCTTTAGTTATCCAGGTACTTGTTGTTCCAAGTCCCTCAGGGGAGATCAGCAGCCCAGAGGTCCTCAACCTCTCCTCCTCAGCAGCTTGAGGGACACAATGCCTACCCACTAGCTTCAGAAACTCACAATCTGAGATTTGAGGAGGGGCCAATCAGTGGCTCCAGAGATAACACCTATGGATTCAGAAATCCTCTTTCAATAACTTGTATATTTTAATCCCCGATCTGACACGTGAATCCCCTCTGCAGCCCATCTGTCCAGGAGTTGCCAACCTCTGCTTCACCACCTCCGATGATGAGGAGCCCATCTCTTCTCCACAGAGCCCACCCCATCAAAGGACTCTTCCTTCAACAGAGGCAGACAGAAGGTGACTATGGAGACTCCTTCCATTGGTACTGGTTCCCTGATTCTTCCTCCTGTAGGAAGTTCTTCAGTCTGTGAAGAGGACTCCAGGTTCCCACCCAGAGCCTTAGCCTCTCCTGGCGATAAGCCCTGCCCAAGAGCATCTCTTCCTGTGCCCTGCGCAGGGGACCTCCCAGAGGCTGCCCTGCATCCTTTGTAACAGGACTGTTTATGCTGCATGTTTACAGTGACCCCCGAAGAATCACTGGTCTGGAGCCTCATTCAGGTCTTCCATTGCTGATCATGTCAACAAGAAATCATTAAGAATTTACCTTTGTATCAATGGCAGAACTGCTCTTAAAGATGCAAGTCACTCAGGGTTCTCTGCAGAAACACCACACAGGATATTCCTTTTTGAGTTACACTCCAAGCTTTCTCCTTTATTATGAGAGCTCTCCGGGTGTTTACTTGTTTAGCCTTTCTCATCAGTTGCTCTGGAGCTTCCAGCCATCAGGACCCCTCTGACTCCGCAGCCACCTGCTCTTACCTGATTCTGGGTCCTGGGTAACACAACACTTCCGTGGCCGTGGCTGCAGCTTCTGCTCTTGTTGGGGTGGCTCGGGATGCCTCAGTGAGAAGAATGGGAAAGGTGGAATCTATTTATGATCCCTTGGCTCCGCTTGCTCCCTCCCACTTCCACCTTCCTCCTCACTGCCCTGGAAGGGACACTACAGGAACACAGGACTGGGACCCACCTGATGGAGACAAAAAGGCAAGTCAGGGAATAGCAAAACCACACCCTAGTCTGCCGAAAGGTGTTGTAAAAGGAGTGGGAATGGCTTGGCAGGTGGACATTTGTTAAAGAGTCTGTTAAAAAGAAAACTGCCATCAAAATACTTTGCTAGTACTATTTCAAAGTGTACTATCACTTCAGACAGGAAGACAGCTTTCCTAAGGGCTTCTCTCCTTTCTTAATGTCACATCCTTGAATCAGCAGAACCAGCCTGGGCATGAACCAACCCCCAGTTTCCCCAACCCAAATGTATGCCCATTTCCCACCCCAAGTATATCCCTGCTCCCCCTTCCCAGGTATCCCTCCACCCCCTCCCAAGTGTCCCCCACCCCTCCCCTAGTGTCCCCCACCTCTTCCCCATGTCCCCACCCTCTCCCCAAGTGTCCCATAGCCCCTCCCCTAGTGTCCCCCACCCTTCCCTCTCCCCTACCCCCTCATAAGTGTCCCCCAACCTCTCCTCAAGTGTCCCTATCCCCTCCCCAAGTGTCCCCCACCCCTCCCTGTCCCTCACACCCTCATAAGTGTCCCTCAACCCCTCCTCAAGTGTCCCCATCCTCTCCCCAAGTGTCCCCCACCCCCTCACAAGTGCACCCATACAAAGAGTTGCAGCCTTTTCTTGAAGCCTTTCCTCCACTCTCTTTCACCTGGGCATCCCAGGCTGAGACCCACCACTAGGCAGACCACCCAGTACTCATTCTCAGCTGTCCCTGGAAGTGGCTGGGACCCATCCACAAACCCCTGGGTCCAAATGTGTTTCAGAATCCAGAACTTTGGGAATTTTAGAAAGTTAATATAGTATACTTTACTTGTATTACGTAAAACCCCAGTGGAAGCTCGGCAGGACCCAGTAGTCAAATGCATCAGTATTTCAGCACCAAACATTCGTACTACATGGGATAAAGACAATGAAGAGCTGCAGATCAATTCAGGTCAGGTCGTGCTGCCAAATGAGTTTTTAAAAAACTTACAGTTTTCAGAACTGTTCTACATTTTGAAATTGCAGATAAGGGATGCTAGGCCTGCCTAATTTCTCCTTTCTCTTCTTTTTATTGTTTCTTTCCCAAATTAATTTGCCATAGAGAGATTCCTCCTGCATTTGTGGGCAAAGTTTGAAAGGCAGTTGATAAAGAGTGATGAAATCCTTGTGCTTAGCCCAAATTTAAATAGAAAAAAAAAATCTTTGTTTCACCTGGGCAAAACTCTTTCACAACACCTGCCCATCTGTCATCTTCCATATTCCCTAATTTGTCTTCAGAAAACCAAACCATCTGCCACCTTCCACCCCAGCCCTTGCACCTGCAGCAGCCAGATGGCCACCTTTTGTTCAAAAGTGCCTAACCGCTCCTTCAATCCCCCCTGACATCCAGAGTCAGTGCGTGTTAATCACAGATTACAGGGGAGGGGGAGACGGGAGGACTTCATCCTTGAAAGAAAAAAATGATAGGGACTAATTATTCACTCACAGACTCCTTTTAAATGTAAGTAGTGTGGGATCATGGTAAATCTTTTAGTGAACTGAGAGAAGGTTCCTAGAGGAGCCCTTCATGTCTAACCCTCTTTCAGGTCGACTGACCTCAATGCAGCGTCCCCTCTGTTCCACACTCACCTTTCACAGAGCTTCCTCTTACTAAACCCTCACAATCCCCACACCCCGCCTCCACCCTTAGCAGCTGGGGATATTGTTTTTGCAAGAGTTGGACCTATGTGCTTACATTTCTGCTGTGTTTATGATTCAAAAGTTGGTCACCTGAATAGCCCTCCAGCCATAGAAACGACTCCAATCCCCATCTTCAAGTGGCCTCAGGCCCCTTCCCTTTGTACTGGTCATCAGGTTCTAATTTCCTCATCTCAGTCTTGAAGAGTGACCTACCCTGCACTAACTCAGATGGGGACACAACCCACTCTCTTGGATCATCTCGAAACACCTGTCATGTCAGACCCTGCTGGCAATACACCTTCCACTGAAGGGGCAGAGGGTGGGGTGGGGGCTACACAGCAGGCCCAGCTGTGAGCTAAAAGCAACCTAACTGACTAACTGACCTCTTGAAAGAAGTTTTGATGTCTCAGGCCCAGCCCTCGGACCCTCCTCACACCATTCTCTCCCTGGTCTCCCTCCACACTCTGTCTCAAAATTCTGCTCATTAGAAGTTGCCAGGCAAATTCTTTTCTCATTCTATTTTCTTACTGCAGTCTGACTGAGACAGAGCGGGCCTCACTGGGCCAAGGCCAAACCAGATGGGCCCCACCACACTGGCCACCAGTGGGCTTCTCTCGGATGGGCCCCTGCACCTGTGTCTGTGGCCAGACCTGGGAAATGTGTATACCTGTGATCGGCTGGAAGAAACACAAGCTGGAATCAAGATTGCCGGGAGAAATATCAATATCTTCAGATATACAGATGACACCACCCTTATGGCAGAAAGTGAAGAGGAACTAAAAAGCCTCTTGATGAAAGTGAAGAAGGAGAGTGAAAAAGTTGGCTTAAAGCTCAACATTCAGAAAACTAAGATCATGGCAACTGGTCCCATCACTTCATGGGAAATAGATGGGGAAACAGTGGCTGGCTTTATTTTGGGGGGCTCCAAAATCACTGCAGATGGTGATTGCAGCCATGAAATTAAAAGACGCTTACTCCTTGGAAGGAAAGTTATGACCAACCTAGATAGCATATTAAAAAGCAGAGACATTACTTTGTCAACAAAGGTCTGTCTAGTCAAGGCTATGGTTTTTCCAGTAGTCATGTATGGATGTGAGATTTTGTCTGTGAAGAAAGCTGAGCACCGAAGAATTGATGCTTTTGAACTGTGGTGTTGGAGAAGACTCTTGAGAGTCCCTTGGACTGCAAGGAGATCCAACCAGTCCATCCTAAAGGAGATCAGTCCTGGGTGTTCATTGGAAGGACTGATGCTGAAGCTGAAACTCCAATACTTTGGCCACCTCATGAGAAGAGTTGACTCATTGGAAAAGACCCTGATGCTGGGAAAGATTGAGGGCAGGAGGAGAAGGGGACGACAGAGGATGAGATGGCTGGATGGCATCACTGACTCGATGGACGTGAGTCTGAGTGAACTCTGGGAGCTGGTGATGGACAGGGAGGCCTGGCGTGCTGCAATTCATGGGGTCGCAAAGAGTCGGACATGACTGAGCAACTGAACTGAACTGTGATCTGATCCCACGGATCTGGTGTCCTGGTGATCCCATATCTGTCTGTGTCCTAGGAGGGTTTCTAGCTGTAATGAATCACAGCTAAGGAACATTTGAGCATCCACTCTGAGCCCTGCCAGGTTCTATATACCTTATGTGTGACCTTAACCACATTACCCTCTTACTACCATCCCTGTTCACAGACAGGAGATCTGAAATCTGGAAAAGTTAGGTAACATTTTCATGGACTGAATTATTTGGGGGGTCTCTAGGTTCTGGGTCCCCTAACACATCTTTGTGTGTGTTACACAATTATGTGTTCAGTTCATGGACTGAATCATCTGGGAGGTCTCTAGGTTCTGGGTCCCCTGACACATCTTTGTATGTGTTCCACAATTATGTGTGTCCATGTTGGTGCATATGTCTGTGTGTGTTTGCAGCCCCAGAAACCCCATATCCTCATCCTGGCCCCCTGCTCATCTCAGGGTGGGTCTCTCCTGTGCTGGTCCTGGGAAGGCTTAGAGCTGCAGGCGTAGGTGTTGGCGTGTGGCCCAAAGATAGGGATGAGGGGTTAGTTTCTGTGCCTGCATTGACAGGGTTCAATCCAGGCAGCTCTCCTGCACTGGATTCAGTGGGACCAGCACTTTCTGTCTCCATGAACTCTGAGGGGGCAAGGAGGAGAGTGGTCCTGTAGGTGGCCGGCAGTCTAGGTGCCTCTCTCTGGGGATGGAGCCCAGATTCTGCCAGGCTCGACTTAGGATACATCAAGGGAGATGAGCTCCAGCTACCATGCAGAGAGAGACAGGGCGGGACTTCCTGGCAGTGATGGCTGATGGATGAAGGACTGTTGCAGGGCTCTGATGACAGAGGAAGCATCTCCTTTCTAGGAGTGCAGGTGAGAAGCCCCCTCTCTCAGAATATTCCCCACCTCCACTACTTACAAACACCATCTATAAGCCTTGAAACAACTGGTAAGCATTGCAACTTGTTGCAACTGTCCCCATGTCACAGATGAGGACGTGTGGCTCAGAGACATTAAGTGATCTGCTCAAGGCCACACGGCTAGAGGCAGATCCAGAAAGCAAGTCCAAGTCCTTTCTGACTCCAAAGCTTGGACTCCTTCCTATATCAAAGTATCTGGGAACTACTTGGTTCTTCCTTGGGATTTCTCCAATTCCTGGAGTAAGGTACCACCTCACAAGGAAGAGACAGCTATGTTCTATGACCCCAGAGTTTGCTGGCTGGAGCAGGGTTGTCAGTATCCTCTGTTTGGGCCTAGACTCTCCACTGAAACAGCAGAAGGCTTCCCCCTGCCTCCTACAATCATTTATCCGTGGAAATTCAACACACTGATCCAAGTCATACTCAAGCCACTTTACAGTAAGGGGGACTGAATCATCTGCCCACAGTCACCCACCGTGGGTCTGGGCAGGATGACACCTGGAAGCCAGCCTCCTGGAGCAGAACACCCAGTCCTGAGCCTCTCCCTGATCATGAGCTCGCACCCTTCCACGGGTGTGACTGATGGTGGGGTCAGAAGAGTCCACCAGCAGGATCTCACAGCCACCCTGCAGAGCCATCCTCCGCCCTCCCCTGCCTGAGAATTGCTCTTAGGATAAATCCCAGCATCCTCAGCGCAGCCCCAGGCCCTGCCTGGCCTGACTCCTGCCCCTGCCGTCACTCCCCTCTCTCAGGTCCACTGACCACACTGTTTCTCAAAGTCTCCACTTCCTCTGCCCCTCTGCTTGGAGCACACTTCCCAGGAACGTTCCTCCCTTTCTGTCTCCTCTTCAGTGTGCTGTCCTCCCCGGCCCTCCAGTTCTGCCAAGGCCCCTGTTAGAGGCATTCAGAGCCCCCCAGACTAGGTCCAGGTTGTTGGTGATTATCTGGGATTGTTTCGTGTCCTTCTCCTGCGCTAGGCACAGGGGATGTGAGAGCAGGGAGCATTCGTGTCTTGATCATCTCTCTGTTCCCAGTCACATGCCTGCATGTGGTAGTTCTTTAGTAAATATCTGAAAGATGCATACAGATACGATGGAAGCCAGGAGGGAGGGAGGGAGGGAGAGGAGCGTTATCAACCTCTAATTGCACAATCTCCGAGCGCTGATGCACACCCGCTCATTTTGCTGTAGAAACGTCATTTGTGAAGCTTTCATTCCTTTGAAGTCACTCAGGAGAGAAAACACATCAGAACAAGGCAACAGAGGAAGCCATTCCCAGGACTGCTGAGACCTCTGTTCTGTGGGTCCCTGACTCACCTTCCAGACACATACATCCATGACATCCTTCCTCAAGGTGATCATCACTCACAGGGGTGACTCCCCTGGATTCCGCCATCCCAGGATGACTCAGGCTTACACTCCAGCCAGACCTCCCACCAGCTCCTGCGGCTGTGCCAGCTGGACTCCTGGTCGACCCCGCACAGCGCTGAGGTCACCAGCTCCCCCTGCCTGACCTTGGCCACCTCGGCCTCAATCCCAGGGTCTTTGTGCACTGCCTTTCCTCTCCTTCACCAAGGATGGTTCATTTGTCACCTCTTTCTGGAGCCAAGAAGAATGGGAAGGGAACCAAACTTAACTCGGCTGCTCTGCCGGCCATGCCTCCCTTCCATTTCTCAAAGCCTGCTGGTGACCCTGATGTGGGCTCCACCCGGCAAAGCTGACCTGCCCTTCCACGGTTTATCCTGAGCATCACCATGAGTCTCACTTGCCCCAGGGAATCTGGGAAAAGCTGAGGGAGGGTGTGAGGAGGGGCAGGATGAGGCAGCCTGTCTGGGGCTGCAGCAATGAAGCCCCGCTTGCTCACGGCTGCGGCTGTGCACCCAGTGGGTCCTGCCCATAACCACCAGCCTGCAGAGAATCAGGCCTGCTGCAGCCGAAGCAGCTCCGGGAGGCAGGACATGACCACAGGCCACAGGTCAGGGAGGGGACCCAGAGCCTCACAGCCCTGTGCTCTGACTGGGAAAGGCCTCTAGAAACCCACTGCCGGCTCTTCCCAGAGAGCAGCCCACAGGCACCTGGCAGGAAAGGGCTCTGGTCCCAGCCAAGTGTGTGGGTGGCTGGGCTGGTTGCAATGAGAGCTGACCTTCAGCTGCAGGCCTCCCCAGGGGCTCCCGCAGGCGGGAGTGGCTCAAGAGCTTGTGGTCCAATGTGCTGCTGTCCCCAGAGCATCTCATGAGCCTGCTGTTAGTGGATAACAGTTGGGGGAGGCTGATATATGCCTGCTCCCTCATTTTATATGTGGGGAAACTGAGGCCTGGTCATACCAGTCATATTAGTGGTGAAAGCCTGAGCTGGATCTAAGAATATGTCTCCCTGAGAGAGGATCTCTGGGTCCTCACTCCTACATGGCCTCCAGTGCTGACACCTAGCCTTGCTCAGAGATGAAATGTAGGTGCCTGCCTCAGAGAAGGGGCTTCAGATGGGGGCTCTAGGAGGAAGATAAGGGCAAAAGGGAGGCTTTGCCACTGAAGGAAGATTATTTTAAACTCTTCTCTCCCCAAAAAGGTGAACTGTCTCTCTGAAACCCCGAACAGAATTAATCAAGAACCTTCCTGACCTTGAACTCTCCGCAGAATAGACAAGCACTTCACACCTGGAGCTAATCATAACAAAGGCAGAGAGTGAAAGGGGACAGAGTATGTATTTACAAATGAAAAAAAAAAAAACAAAACATGATGGACTTCCTGAATTTCCTTGCCTTGCCTTTTTTCACATAAAAAATTATTTTAAGTTTTTTCCCTTGTTTTTGCTCTATATTTTGGAATTGCTTTTTATACTCTTTAGTGAATAAGATCAATTAATTAATGATGTTAAACTTCACTATTACAAATAAATTTAAAAGAGACAGTCTTGATCCTTGATAATCACTGTGGTATTTTCAGAGAATCTCTTCATTACTAAACTGAAAATTTGTTCATAAAGATCTCCCAGTCCTAAAAGGGCAAGTCCCCAGGGCATAAGCAGCTGTGCAGCACAGAGGGGGATGCTCCGGGCTACATCCTGTGCCTCTGATTCCTTGCCTTTCTGCGGCTGTGCACCAGACTTCCTATGTCACTGATGCCCTGCGGTCACTGAGTGCCCAGTACCTGGTCCAGGGGCTGCAAGGGGTGGAGTGTGAGAAGAAACATAATGTGGCTGGGTGGATGGTTGATAGAAATGGTGAGGATGCTCAAAGTGGGATTGTGGGCATCCTGAGAAAAACAGTGGGTGTGGAAATGACTACGGAAGGTAGAAATCAGAAATGAAGACAAGAGGGAATTTAGCATTTATTGAGCACTTACTAAATGCCAGGCAATTATTTGGTGTTCTGTAATTTACCAAGTAGGGCTTCTCTGGTGGCTCAGTGGTAAAGAATATGCCTGCTAATGCAGGAGACCTGGGTTCAATCTCTGGGTTGGGAAGATCCCCTGGAGAAGGAAATGGCAACCCACTCCAGTGTTTTTTCCTGGGAAATCCCATGGTCAGAGGGACCTGATGGGCTACAGTCATGGGGTCACAAAAAGTTGGACACGACTCAGTGACTAAAAAACAACAATTTACCAACTGCCTTCCTACAATCTCTCTCTCACACTCATTTTTCATAGTACTTTTCACTTCAGAATATTAGATTATGTGTGCATCTATTCACTTGCTTATTATTTGTGTCTCCCAATAGAATACAAATTCCATGACAAGTTCTGTAGGTCTTAATCACGGCTTCTTTCCTAGCATCTAGAATGGAATTTGGCACATAGTAGTTCATAGTTTAATAAATATTTGCTCAATGAGTGGATGAATAAAATCATCATCATAACAATTGTTTTTGAGAGGGATTATTATTCCCATTTTAGAGATCAATATGCTGAGCTCAGGGAAGCTACAACTTTGCCCAAGTTCAGACAACTAGCAAATCAGGAAATTGAACCCAAGTCTTCTAACTTCTTTCCATGGTGCCATAGCTGTCTTAGGCATAAACATTATTTCATCTAGTCTGTACCACACCATTAAAAAAAATTGATCCTCATTTTCAGAGCAAGGAAGTTTGGTCTCAGAGAAGTGAAATGATGCTCAAGGTCGCTCAGCAAGGAACTGTCAGAGATTTGAACCCAGGGCTTGCCACCATCCTTCCCCGCAAGGAGAGAGAGCACGGTACAAGGACTGTGGGAAGCAAGAGCAGATGACATCAGTGGCACAACTGCCCTAGACAGGGCCCGGTGCCAGAGGGCTGGCCAGCACAGATTGGGAAGGAAAGCTCTGCAACGGTGGGCAAGGGTATGCCAGGGAAACCTGAAGATCTAAGGGTGTCCCTGAGCAGCTGAGTCCAGCCTCCTTCTCCGTGAAATGAAGGCTTTAATTAGGTGGTGATTAAGATCCCTTCTAGCTCTGACGTGCTAAACAATGTCTTCTTTGTAACACTTGGACCTTATCCAGAGGTCTTGGGTACCAAATTCCCTCTTCCTCTATTTTTCACATGTAATGGCAGGAGTTTTCTAGTCCAAAGTCCAGGTCATGAGGAGCATCATGGTGGTCGGGCTGAGATTCCCAATAGCCAAGATATGGAAACAACCTAGGTATTCACCAACAAATGGACAGATAGAGAAAATGTGGTATATCCATACAACGGAATCTTATTTAGCCTTAAAAAAGAAAGAACTCTCCTATTTGCAACAAGGATATAGAAGATATAATGGTTAACTTTACGTGTCAACTTGGTTAGGCTAAAGGAATGCCCAGATAACTGGTAAGACATTATTTCTGGATATGTCCATGAGGGTATTTCCAAGAGAGATCAGCATTTGACTGAGTAGACTGAGTAAAGAGATATGCCCTCAGCAATGTTGGCAGTCATATTCTAATCTCCTGAAGGCCCAACTGGAACAAAAAAGGTGAAGGGAGGGCTCACATGCTGTCTCTTCTTGAGCTGAGATCATTCAGCTTCTCCTGCCCTTGCTCATCAGAGTCCTGGTTCTTGGGTCTTTGTGGCCTCTGGGTTCTCAGCCCTTCAGACAGACTTGGACTGAATTACACCACAGGCCTTCTTAGTTCTCTGCGTTGAAGATGGTAGATTGTGGGACTTCTTGGCCTGCATAACTACATGCACCAATTCCCATTGAAACATCCTCTTATACGTATCTATGAAATGTATCTTATATGTATGTACATCTCCTGTTATATGTATCTATATATCTTACGTATATGTGTGTATGCTGCTGCTGCTAAGTCGCTTCAGTCGTGTCCAACTCTGTGTCCGACCCCATAGACAGCAGCCCACCAGGCTCCTCTGTCCGTGGGATTCTCCAGGCAAGAGCACTGGAGTGAGTTGCCATTTCCTCCAATGCATGAAAGTGAAAAGTGAAAGTGAAGTCGCTCAGTCGTGTCTGACTCCTAGCGACTCCATGGACTGCAGCCTACCAGGCTCCTCTGTCCATGGGATTTTCCAGGCAAGAGTACTGGAGTGGGGTGCCATTGCCTTCTCCAATATGTGTGTGTGTGTGTGTGTGTGTGTATATATATATATATATATATATCTTGTTGGTTCTGTTTCTCTGAAGAACCCTGACTAATACAATGTACTCTGAGGTCATCATGTTAAGTGAAATAAGCTGGATATAGAAAGACAAACACTGTATGAGCTCATTTACAGGTAGGATCTAAAATAGTAAAATTCATAGAAACAGAGAGTAAAATGGTGGTTGTCAGAGGTTGAGGGGATGGGGCAATGGGAAGGTTATGGTCAAAGGGTATAAAGTTTCAGGTATGCAAAATAAATAAATTCTGGAAATCTACTAGATAGCATAACACCATAGCTAACAATATACATTGTATATTTAGAATTTTGTAAGGAAATAGATCTTATGTTAAGTCTACTTACCATACACACAAAAATCATGATAAAGGGGGCAGGACGAATGCTTGGAAGGTGATAGATATAATTATTCCCTGATGGTGGTAATGGTTTCATGGGTGTACACATATTCCCAAACTCATCGAGGTGTATACTTGAAATACGTACAGCTTTTTACATGTCAATCATACCTCAATAAAGTAGCTTAAAAAATCAAGGACTGAGAAGTAGGACCATGGAGGGAGTGAGGATGAGCACTGAGGAGAGGGCAGGTAGGGATCCTAGCAGGAAGGAAGGGGCCACCGAAAAGGGGCCTTGGGTGGCTGAGCATGGCCTCCTGCCCTCTCCCTGCCCTTCTCCCTGCAGGAAGCTCTCCCCTTCCTTTCCTTTTTTTGGTCACTCTCTCTTTATTATAGCAATGGACAGAATGTGGACTACAAGACAAGGGAAATGGATGAAATTATGAAGCTCATGAGACCTGCTGTGCTGTGAGAAGTAAACTGTCTAAATCCACTTGTCTAAATCTCATTGTCTCCTTGCCAGGAAAATCAATGGACATGCAGCAAACCAGCCAGCTTAAGAACCACTCAGCCAACTTTCTTGTTCAGTCATTCAGTCTTGTTCAACTCTTTGCCACCCCATGAGCTGTAGCACACAAACTTCCCTGTCTTTCACTATCTCTCAGAATCTGCTCAAACTCATGTCCATTGAGTTGATGATGCCATTCAACCATCTCATCCCCTGTCACACCCTTCTCCTCCTGCCCTCTATCTTTTCCACAATCAGGGTCTTTTCCAATGAGGTGGTTCTTTGCGTCAGGTGGCCAAAGTATTAGAACTTTAGCTCCAGCATCAGTTCTTCTGAGGAATATTCAGGGTTGATTTTATTTAGGGTTGACTTGTTTGATCCCCTTGCAGTCCAAGGGACTCTCAAGAGTCTTCTCCAGCACCACAATTCAAAAGCATCAATTCTATGGCACTCAGCCTTCTTTATGGTCCAACTCTCACATCCATACATAACTACTGGAAAAACCATAGGTTTGATGATGTGGAACTTTGTTGGCAAAATGATGTCTCTGCTTTTTAATACACTGTCTAGGCTTGTCATCGGAGAAGGCAACAGAACCCCACTCCAGTACTCTTGCATAGAAAATCCCACGGATTGAGGAGCCTGGAAGGCTGCAGTCCATGGGGTCGCTGAGGGTCCGACACAACTGAGCAACTTCACTTTCACTTTTCACTTTTATGCATTGGAGAAGGAAATGACAACCCACTCCTGTGTTCTTGCCTGGAGAATCCCAGGGACAGGGAAGCCTGGTGGGCTGCCGTCTATGGGGTCACACAGAGTCGGACACGATTGAAGTGACTTAGCAATAGCAATAGGCTTGTCATAGCTTTTCTCCAAGGATTGATATAATTTCATGGCCGTAGTCACTGTCCACAGTGATTTTGGAGCCCAAGAAAAGGAGTCAGCTTAGGAACCACTTAACTGCTTGACTTTATCTCTGAGTTACCTCATGGTACCTTTTTGTCAGCCCCTTCAATAGCTATGTTAGCAATTTCCTATGTTAATTCCCATCTGTTGAAATACCCAATGCGGTTTCCCGTTTCCCAGCTGTACCCTGACTGGCATAGCAGGCCCGAACTTTACATTGGCATAGAACATTCAGCCTACCCACCTATCCCACAAAGTCCACTGAGCACCAGTTACCTATGCAGGTAGAGGGGCCAGTGAGGATGCAAAGCCAACATATGCTCAGAAGCACACGGTGCAACTCCTTCTTCTGCACCTCCAGGGAGGTGAGTGAGCCCTGAGCAATGACACACGAGGCTGGTACCCTGCTGAGCAGGACCCACCAGGAGTGGGTCCAACCAGGTCCAGCTAGGGTCAAGACTGGTGTTTTCATATTGTGGGTCACCACCTATCAGGTGAATCAACTGAACGAAGAGCGGTCAAGCATTTTTGAAAATGAAACCAAGGAGAACAAAATGGCACAGAATAGAAAATAGCAAAGTGAGATTAAGTTTTATCATATCAAACTTTTAATAGTAAGTGTGAGTGTGTGTGTGTGAGGGAGAGAGAGAGGTTGTACTACACTGGATTGTAGTAGAGAATGCTTTAGATTTTTTGATCATAGACTATGGTCAAAGAGTTTGAAGAAACCACTGGTCTAGAGACCATACTTCACTTATTATCTTTTCTTCTGGAGATGTGGGTAAAGACCCAACTGAATGTCAGCATATTTTATTCCATTAGTCAAATAAGCACGTACCAAGCAGCTGTTACCATTTGCTGTTCAGAAGAAGTGGTGCCTGCTGCTGAGGAGTTTAAATGGGGGCAGGGACAAAAATCAACAGAGGGGGCAATGTGAGAAAGGGGAAGGGCAAGAGTGGAGCTGGATGAGAAGTGAGATGCTTTGAGGGACCATTCTTATACTCCTTTCTTGACACTTTGATAGGTTATGTCTAAGTGTAGAACGCTTTCTTAAAATCATCAATCAATGTGTCCAACAGACTTATAATCCTCACTCCATTCCTGATTCACCCACCCAAGGGGTGAGGCTTAGGAGCTGGATGGGGTGTCTGTGGACTTGGCCTTTTTTTTAAAGCCTAAAGTTTAATGGTTGGCTTTTAGGCTGAGTCAAAACAGCCCTGTGTGTCAAAGCAACTGTGTGTTTAACAGCTGCTACAGTTGTAGTCAAAATGGCTGCAGGAAAATTCCATGGACCTTCCCTGTGGGATCCCCTCATACAAACACTTATTTCTCCACTCTGCCAGTTTGAGGTCAGTATGGCTTAAAAAAGATGGCATTTGTGTCAGCCAGGCCTGGCCTCCCAGGCAAGAGCTGAGTAAACAGAAGTCCTGGGGAAGACCATTTCTTCACCAGGGCCCATGGTGGATTTTTCCAAGGAAATGAAAGGTGCCTTTGTGCAGAGGAGAGGGGAACCAGGATCTGCTGCTATTTTACGGCTGCCCCTTCTCCATGACCTCACCAGTGTTGACTTTCCACCATTTTCATCTCTTAGTGCTAAAGAGAAGGCTGAGAGGAAGGGGGTGCAGGGCGCCACCCTCACTATTGGGATTGGTCAGGGAAGGGAGTGGACATCAGAGACAGGGTCCCCTCAACCCCCCAGACAAGGGGCTAAAGGCAGGAGGGGGCAGCAGTGAGCCCCTGACACAAAGCTGCCTTGCCATGGTCTAGGTGTGCCCAGGTTTCAAATGCCTACCGGCCAGAACTTTATTTTTCTGGCCTGAATTATTCTTCTCAGGAGGAAGCAGCAGGGACCTGACACTTGCCCTGTAATTTAGGCACTTCCTGGAAAGACGTAATTACCCATCACATTGTAATTACCGACCGCTCTATTCCATTTGGAACCCTTGCTTCCGTGAGTTCTATTCTTAAATTCCTTCCCCGCCCTGAGAAACAAGACAAAGCATTTTAAATAGTTTCTTGACGAACATTTTTCTCCTCCAAGAACCTTTACATATTCCATGCTACCCTTTGAACATCTATTTTAATTTTTGTGGCAACAAGATTATTTTTCTAAGTAACTGAAAGGAAGGGAGTAAGGAGTTATTTTCCATAACCAGCAAGGAATAGAATTGAATGTCATCTCTTAATTTTGCTGCTTCTTTGAAATTTCTAGAGGGATCTGCTTCTTCAAGAAGAGCCAGCCTGGTGAGATAGAATGACATGCCTCTGCCCAGGTGTTTGACCTTGTACGAGGCACACATCTTTTCAGGTGTTGACCTTGTATGAGGCACCCATCTTTCCCTGGGGTTGATTTTCCAATTGAGGAAGTGAAGATTAGACTAAATCAGCATTTGCCCACGTGCTGGAGCTATGACACCAGGGATTTTAGGTGGCACAAGAGCATAGTATCAAACGACGTTAAAGCAAGCATGGAAAGAATCCTTTGCAATTATCTTTTCAATCTTTAGTACTGGAGCATAGAAAGTCTTAGTTTAGTGCTGCTGAGCCTTTACACCTCTCTAATGACTTCATTGTCCTTTATTATAGACTGAGCCTGAGCCTTGTGGCAATAGAAGCTGATGTTTAATAACTTTATTTTAATTTTATTATTTTTACTTTTTCTTCTACCTTCTATTTAACTGTATCTAGTTTTCTACTTTGGAGAAGGCAATGGCACCCCACTCCAGTACTCTTGCCTGGAAAATCCCATGGACAGAGGAACCTGGAAGGCTGCAGTCCATGGGGTCACGAAGAGTCGGTCACGACTGAGTGACTTCACTTTCACTTTTCAGTTTCATTCATTGGAGAAGGAAATGGCACCCCACTCCAATACTCTTGCCTGGAAAATCCCATGGACAGAGGAACCTGGAAGGCTGCAGTCCATGGGGTCACGAAGAGTCGGTCACGACTGAGTGACTTCACTTTCACTTTTCAGTTTCATTCATTGGAGAAGGAAATGGCAACCCACTCCAGTGTTCTTGCTTTGAGAATCCCAGGGACTGGGGAGCCTGGTGGGCTGCTGTCTATGGGGTCGAACCGAGTCGGACACAACTGAAGTGACTTAGCAGCAGTTTTCTACTTATAGTGAAAATATATTAATAGCTTCCTTTCAGGTTTTTTTTTTTTTTTTAATTGTAGGGTGGAAAGCAGAGGTTCGGGTCAGGAGTGTGCTTTAAGCAAAACTGTTAGGATTAACCTTTCCAAATATTAGAATGGACCAAGGAAAAATCTAAGCCAGTTGCAAATGTTGAATTAATGATAATCAGTTCAAGCAGATGCCCTGCAAATGAACTCTGACTTACTCACACGGCTTTGTAATCTATCCAGATTCTCAGCAGAAATAGACTAAATGCAGATAAACACCTCTGACTATTAGCGGGGACAAAAGGGGTCTTCTTTCTTTCCGTTTTTACTTATTCATTTTTTTATTTAACATGATAGTTTTTTCTCTTTTTTAAAAAAATTTCATTCATAGAAGGACTTTGTCACTGTTTGCTCCACATAAAAGTAATACGGTTGTATACGCTGGCCTGTATTTTGCTTTTCTTATTCAAAAACACCTCTTGGAAATTTCTTCAAGTCCACTGCCATCTAATTCATTGTTTCAGAAACTGTATGTACCATGTATATTCTGTAGCGAGATGTGTCTCAGTTCTTCCAATCACTCGCCCACTGATGAACGTTCACACTGATTCGTAAACAACACTGCTATAAACATCCTCGTATACGTATTTTAACACATTCATGGTTTTTGTAAACAACACTGCTATAAACAATACCGCTATAAACATCTTTGTATAAGTATTTTAACACATTCATGGTTTAATAACTAAGGGGTAGACCCTCAGGAGTGAGACTGCTGGTCAAAGAGGAACTGTATTTTTATTTTAATAGATGTCCATAGATTATAGTCCCCCAAACTCACATTTCCACCCCATATGATAGTACCGCTTTCCTGAATCTCCTCCAGCCATCAGTGCTGTATCTTTTAAAATTTGGTGTCAAATAAACAAAAAGTGCTATTTCATTTTTAGTTTAATTTGCATTTCCTTGATGGCTCCTATTTTCAGTATCCTCTCTTTTGTTCCTTGACCATTCTAAACTTCCTTTTCATATCCTTTGCCCCTGTTTTTAAAAAATTAGATTTTCTTTTACTTATCAATTTGTAAGGGCTATTGTCATATTCAGATATTAACTTTTTGGCCAATTCTCTGGCATTATGCTGTTCTTCATAATCATTACTATAATTTTGTCCAAATCAAAAATCCTCATGGAAATTTAAGTTTTATATTTAAATATTAATTTTAGAAGAACTGATAGTTTATAATATTGTCTTCTCAACTAAGAACATCTTTAAATAAGATTTCAGAAATTCCTATAAATAGACCTTGTGATTTTTGTGCTAAATTTACTGCAGGCACTACATATCTCTTGCCACACTTGTATTGAAATTTTTCTCCTACTTCTATATCTAGGTGTTTATTGCTGAAATAAAGAAAGACCATTATGACATTCTGTATCACTACAAAACCCTTTCCAAATTATCCTATTAATTCCAGCAGGTTTTTTCCTAGTCTTTGAATTTTCTGAGTGAACTCTAATATAAACAGAAAGAAAAAAAAAGATAGCTTTATTTCTCTTTTTCTAATTGTTTATAGCAATTATTCCATATTCTTGTATTATTGCATTTGTTAGAACCTCCAAAGTAATTTTGAAGAGCAATGATGACAGCAAGTACCCCTGTCAAGTTTCTAATTTTAATTGAAATTATCTGTGTTTCACTATTTAGAATATCATTTCCTATTAGATGTTGATGAGTATTCTATTTAAATATTTAAGCAGTTTCTATTTCAAGTTTACTATGAACAAATTTTAGTATGGTTGTTGAATTTACCAAGTCCTTGCACTGTCTATTCAGATAATATGATCCCACAATTTTCCCCCTTTAACCAGCTGATATTAATAAACTATATGAATGGAGTTCCTGATACTTATTCCTGGGGAAAAAAATCTACTTGGTCAAACTATATTATATTTTGGTGCAATCTATTTGTTACTTCATTTCATCATCAGTGGCAAAACTTACAGACAGATTACTATGTCATGGGCATTATTTAAGTCCACAGCAATAAACAGAAACAAAATCTCTGATCTCATGAAGCGTACCTTTTAGGAAGCTGTTTAAAACCTTCAATGACCTTCAATAACAAACCATGTATTCTTTATTCACAGATCTGTCTGTTGTCTGGTCTTTTAATTTTCTAATACATATTTAGGCTTTTTCTTGAAGAATATCACAAAAAAGGAGCACAAATCCTAAGTGAACAGCTAAAATACTTACATACCCACCACTCAGGTCAAGATAGAGAATATTTCTATTAATTGCTAATATTTTATTCAGAGTTTTTGCTTTTGTTTTAAAAAGTAAAGTTTGGGGGACTTCCCTGGTGGTCTAGTGGTTAAGACACCATGCTTCCACTATAGGGGGCATGGGTTCAATCCTGGTCGGGGAACTAATATCTCACATGCCATGCTGTGTGGCCAAAATTAATTAATTGATTAATTAAAATAAAAAAGTAAAGTTTGGTATTCAGCTTATGCTGGCAAGTAAACAGTACTATCTGCACGTGGTTCTCTTCCTCCCCACTTACCCCCGCCTTTCCCCCATCTTAGCCATGGCTTCAGTAAGGATGGAGTAGACACAGTCATCCCATTGCCCTTAGCCTGATGAGTGACTTTGGTGAAAGGTGAGCAAACACAGCATATGCCACATTCATCCCTGGTTTGACTCGGCTCCTTTCCATACTGTCCTCCTCCTTGAGGAAACCATTTAACTGGGGATCATTGGCCATTGAATGAGGGAGCAGAGCTAACCCCAACCTGTAGCCTGAAGCCAAGCCTAACCAAGCCCAGCCAATCCATAGCTGATCCACAGACCTGTAGCCTGTGTTGAAACCCATCCATTTTATTTTTCTTTATAAATGAAAGCTGGCTTTCATTTTTCCCATTATTAATTTGAAAGTTCTATTCTATTTTTCCGTTTCATTTTCTCTGGTTCATTCATGGTCCAGGAGCATCTTTCTTTGAATATTTTCATCAGATGGGGTTTAGCCTTAAATATATCTTTTTCCGGAACAGGTGGATCACTTGATCAGGCACAGTCCTACAGAGTCAGTTTCACTAGCTTGTAGTGTCAATGGGAATTCTACTGCCAACATGATTCTTTTCTCTTTATAATTATGTTGAGGTCATTGCATGGACCTTGTGACACTTTCCTCTTTAGAGTTCAGAAACACGCCTAGGTTCTTGTCAGTTCAGCCTGAAACTCATCGAATCCTTTCCACCTTGCAAAGGCAAGTCTTCCTTCAGCTCAGGGCAATGTTGTTCTATTATGTTTATTATTTCTTTCATCTATTCCTTTCTCTCCTTCTAGAAGTCCTATCATTCATATGTTAGGTCAGTAGATTTACCTTCAGACTGACCTTTTCCTTAACTTCCATCTCTATATTTTTGTTCTGTGTTCTGAGGTATTTGCTGGCTGTTTGATTTTCCCTGCTACTTATCTGAATCTCAGTAGTGACCATTTTCTCCTTCAACTCATCAACTGAAGTGTGTAGTTAGAAAATCACATTTGTTAAAGCTCCACAAACACTCCTTTTGCTATATTTAAATATCAACAGTGCTTGTTACTTTTTTTAAAGTTGTTATCTGCCTCTTTCAGCAGCTCTGTTTCATTGATGCGTGTTTTGTTTGTCTTTCCTTTCTCTGCCAGCTCCCAGGGGCTCAGGTCGAAATGCGGGGCAGCCTAAGGGATAGGCATTCTACTGGTGGAAAAGGGGGAAAGGGCTCTGTCCCAATCAAGGCAGCATAGACGCAAGCATGCTGCCCAACTCCTGCGGGGACATCTGGAACTTGCTTTCCTGGTCTGGGTTCCTTGGTGTCTCCAGCCTCAGGAACAAGAAAACTAAGTTCACTGGTTCAGCAACTTCTTAGTTGCTGGGATGAGGGGTCCAAGTGTCTTCACCCGGCCCAGTTTCAGCCTTCCCCTGGGCATCCACAGGTCTCTGAGATGCAAACTCTTCCCAGGCTCCACCACTTCTTGGACTTTTCAAGGCTCCCCAATATTTGATGAACTGACTGGGGAGAACTAGCCCTCATTCTTTTCAGTAGTCCCTACAACTGTTAAAAGAGAGAAATTCATTTGGAAATGGTTGAAAAGGGAACCATACTCAACTTACCATGTCCCCAGAATCACCTCTAAAATATCCCTTTAAAATAAATGTAGTTTAAAAGAGCAAGAGAATTAACAGAAACTTACTAAGTAAATAATCTCACAGGCAATACATGATATGACAGAAATCACAAAGGTGGTATGTGAATGACAAAGCCTGGGAAATACTGCATGGTAAAACAAAATATATTATTTGTTTATGATGATTATATATATATTTCATGTGTTTACTGTGTAGGTATGGTACCTATATATAACATATACATAGACAGACCTCAAAATGGAGGCAGAAAGTTCAAGAAAGCAAGGAGGCAGACATTATGTTTTAGATATAATACAACTGAGATGGCAGCAAGATTGGACAGGAGTTGTCACCATCGTAAGGGACTTCTCACAGGGCACCCTGTCCATAGAGGCATCTGGGCTAATGAGGACCTCAGAGTCCAATATGCCTTGAACACAGGGAGGAATTCTTTCCAAAATAAGGGCCTCACACGTTTCTTTTGTTCTGTAATGTTCATTAATACTTGTCCACACCGTCAGGGAGTGGGGTCACTGTAGCACCTCTAAGAGGCCCTGCTGGGACATGCCTGGTGGCTCAGTGGTTAAGAATCCACCTGCCCATGCAGGGACACGAATTCCGTGGCTGGTCTGGGAAGATTCCGCATGCAGCGGGGCAACTAAGCCCCTGCAGCACAACTGAGTGGGGGGCTCCTTGAGCCTTCGCTCTGCAACAAGGGAAGCCCCGCAGAGAGAAGCCCCAGCACCATAAGCAGGAGTAGCGTTCCCTCCTGGCTCCAGCCCACCGCGATTAGAGAAAGCCTGCAGAGCAAGAAAGATGGAGCACAGCCAAAAACACATAAACAAATAAAATTTTAAAAAGAAATAAGAGGCCCTGCTGGTACACACCAGCCCTCTCAAAGTCACGAGCACGCGCAGGCACACACACACACACACACACACACACACATTAAACTGTCACAGCCCGAGGTCACGCAGCTGCCATGAGCTCTAAGGGTGCTGGCATTTCCTGCGCTGTGTCCTGACTGCTTTTGCAATGGACTTGCCCACATGCTCAGAGTCTCCCGAGGATTCGGAAGATTCCCCGAAGAACTGAACACTCTACTTAGCTCACAAAGTGCTTCCCCAACCACAGGAAAACTTCAAGCCTGAGGAGATAGGCAGAAAGGGCTGCTGTTGATTCCCTTCGTTTAGGAAGGAGCGCAGAGAGGGGACGGGTAACAGCAGCTGCCAGGGCCTCCGGGCTAGAGAGTGGGGGGACAGGCGAACTCTTGAGAAGGTTCTCAGCGAGCCCACGACTAGGCCCCTCGGCGAGGCAGAGCCGGGCCAGGCTTCGGGCCTCCCAACTCCGATTCGGGACGCTCTGTGTCGCTGCCCTGCCTGAGACTCCCAGTCCCGCAGCTTCTGATACTGAGCTCGGCGAGCAAAGCGAAAACGCCTCTTCTCTCCGAAATTGGCTTGCATACCAGGGAAGAAAGCCAGTGTGCTCTAGGCACGGGCATCGCACACCTGTGACCTTTGCAAGCACTCACTGGCACAGATCCCCGCATGAGCCTGAGCGTGTGTGTGTGTGTTTATCCATGCGTGCACGTGTACCCCAGCGCACAAGAGGCTCTGGCCCCTACGCCAGCCGTCAGGCGCACGCGGATCCGCGAGCCTGGCTGGCGCGTGGCCAAACCTGGGAGAAGGGGGTGAATCGGGGTGCTCGGAGAATTCGGCTTTTGTTCGCGGGCTGGGTTGGACTGGGGTCGCCTGCAGCGGGCGTGTTGCAATCTATTGAGAGATCAGCCTGCGGCTGGCGCAGCGGCTGCGCGTCCCCACCCCCATTGCCCCGCCGCACACCTGCCCGGCCCTCCCTTCCCCGCCCCGCCCCGCTCGCCATCTGTCGTCTGAGCGCCATTGTAAGCAGCCGCGCCTGGCGTCCTGGACGACACCCAAGGGGACCCGAGCTTAGCTGGGGCGAGAGGCAAACAAGGAGTACTTATTCCAATCCCGTTTGGAGGTGACCTTGAACCAAATAGCCAAGCCCGGGGGCATTCGCCCGCACCCGCCCACTCCAGCTTTGGGCACAGGGTCTCTTTGGGGGCCCTTCCTGCACCCGGACACCCAGGGTTTGCCCTCTGCTTGGGTTTTCTGGGATGGTATCAGGACTGTAGGAGCCTGGTTAGCCAGCAGATCCCGCCGCTAGGCTCCCCCAGAGCCCCTGGGAGGCCGTTTCAAATGCAGATACAGGTTTTGTCTGCTTGTCTGATCCTCCCAAGTTTACCCCTAATTGTCTGGATCTCTTGGGACACAGACTTGAAAGAAGAGTTTCTCTTTTCTATAGCTGCAAATGCCACCCTTTCACATCCTGCCTGCCAGCCTGCTGCCCCAGCATCTTCTCTGTATCCACATTTATTTAGTATCTCACATCTTCCCTTAAGTTACTCGAAGTTTCAAATACTTCAGCGTACCCAGACCAAAACCAAACCAAAACAAACAAACAAACAAAAACAAACTACTACCTTATCCCCCAAAGATACTAATCATCCACCCTCCCTCCTAGGCACCTTCTCCCACCCAGGCGCACTCTCCTCTCCTCCACACAACAAGCACATCACCTTTTTTCATAGATGGAAAACCAGAACAGGGGAACCATGGACCGAAGTGGACTTTATCTCTCTGGATTTAAAACCAATGGCATCCAGATTCCATTTAGGTTGCTATTACAACCTGGCATCTCCATGCAAAGAGGAGTGTCAAGCCTTAAGGTAGAGGGAGATTTGGGACTGCTCTCTCAAGTGGAGGCCCTCCAGGCTGGCTGTTCAAAAGGTGTCAGTCTCTTGACTCTGCTGCCAAGAAAGGGGGGTGCCAGTACCCCAGAAGTTCCAAGCCACTGGGAAGCATGTTCACACAAGGCAGGACAAAACCCCGTGCAGAGCAGGGCTCTCTTCCTCCACAACTTTCAGTGCTTCCAGCTCCTAACACTCCATCCAAAGGAAGGCCTGGTGGGGAGGAATCAGAACTGAGAGTGGAGATAGTAGATACTGCACGTGAGGTCTCCTCCCTCAGAAAGAACTGGAAACAAAAAGTGTGCTTCCCAGAATCCCCTTTTCCATCCCCCAAAACAAATTATTTTAATGGTTCTTTTTAAAAAATGTGTTAATATTGCTGATTATTCCTGGGCTGTGTGTATGTGCTTGTGTGTGTGTGTGTGTGTGTGTGTGTGTGTGTGTGTAGATAATGCATGCACAGGGTACAGGATTCCACAAGAACAAATGGTTATTCAGTGAAAAACAAGTCTCCCCTCCACCGTGTTCCCGGAATGCCAGTGTTTGGTTTTTGCTTGGCCCCAGAAAAGCCTAAGCCTCCATCTCAGCTGCTGGTCTCCTGTCTTGCCTCCAGCTATGGGACTCAGTGCAAGACTTTCCTCTCTGAACCTTGGCTGCCTCCTCAGTAAGATGATAAGAACATCTGCTGCATGAGATTGCAGGACCAAATGAGAATGTGCAAAAAGCACCCCAGGCCCTCTGGAGTGCTGTGTGCTGGCAAGTCATGACTACTAGAAACAAAGCACTATTCTCACCCCCCTCACTTTGTTGAGCAAAGTCCAAAGGGATAGGATTTGAAGATCTTGAACGAAAGAAGGAAAGATTTGGCAGTGGGAAGGCTATAGGCTGTTCCAGTGTGGAGGAGAGCTGGAGTTACTTTGAAATGGTTACCAGGGGCTGAAAGGAGATGTGTCAGTCAGCTTACACTGCATAACAAACAACCACAAAATATTTATGACAATAAGCATTTCTTTCTTCTTCAGCACTTGCAGGCCAGCTGCAGCTTTGCTTGAGGTTATGAATTGTGAGCCCGTTCTGTTCCTTGTGAGCTTCCTTAGTGGCTCACATGATAAAAAATCTGCCTGCAATGCAGGAGACCCATGTTTGATCCCTGGGTTAGGAAGATCCCCTGGAGAAGAGAATGACTACCTACTCCAGTATTCTTGCCTGGAGAGTTGCAAGGACAGAGCAGCCTGGCAGGCTACAGTCCATGGGGTCGCAAAGAATTGAACACGACTGAGCAACTAACACACAGTCTGTTCCATGTGTCTTACCCTGAGGCTTAGGCTGAGGTGTCCAACTCCTTAGGGCATGCTCTTCTGGCCATGATAGAAGCATGAGTTTTAAGCAAAAGTACAAAAGTATGGTATCTGCTAACATCTTATTGGCCAAAAGTCATATGCGTGTATGCTAAGTTGCTCCTGCGACTCCTGCATTGCAGGCAGAATCTTTACCACTGAGCCAAAAGGGAAGCCCAAAATAAGTCATATGGCCCAATCCAAAGTCAAGAGGGAGTCATGCTCGCAGCGAAATAATGGCAATGGTATGTAATACGATGGAGCAAAGAATTGGGAGCAATATTTCAATCTCTTCTCTCTACATTCCCTTCCTAAGGAACACCCATCCCCATGGCTTTAAATGCTATGCAGCTAAGGATTCCTTAACTTACATTCCAGTCCACAGCCATCTCCTAAGTTCAAGTCCCTAAATGCAAACCCCCTACAACAGAGGTTAAGTTCCTACAACCTCTCTCCCTCCAACATCTCTACTTATAGATCTCACACATTTCTCCAAGTGGGACTCTAGGCTCCCTGCTCCTACCCCAAACCTGACATCAGCAGTGGTCCCCTCTTCTACCTTCTTGCTCAGATAAAAGGCAGAGAATCACATTTTACCCACTTTCTCCCTTGCCCTCTGTCACCACATTCAACCCATGATGCTGCCTCAATATATACTCTCCTGGTCCAGATCCCCAGCATTCCTCACCTGTAGGACTTCCATAGTTTCACAACTGCTCTCTCTGCTCTCCTTTTGCCCCCTTCAGTCTTCTCCCAACACAGAAATGAGGGTGATACTTACAACCTGTGGATTAGATGATGTCACCTTTCTGTTCCCAACCTCTGATGGGTCTCATCTCAAATCAAAGCAAACTTCTTGTAATGGTCTACAAAGTTCTACCTGCCTTCACTCCCCCGCATCTCTGACTTCACTCCCTAATACGATGGCCCTCATACATTTTGCTCCAGCCACACTGCCCTCTTTACTGCTCTGCAAACACCAGCAGACACACAATGGCCTTGGGGTCTTTGTACTTGCTGCTCCCTCTACCTTGAATGCTGCTCCCTAAAACTCCTACACTGCTAGTCCTCTTGTATCACCTTCACAGGAAAACTCCTCCTGGCCACCTTATCCAAAACATCACCCCCACCCAAACTTTCAGATCCCCTTCCTTATCACCATCAAACCAGAGATACTGTTCACTCATTTGTTTGCTTATTTTTCATCTCTAGAAGGCAATGGCACCCCACTCCAGTACTCTTGCCTGGAAAATCCCATGGACGGAGGAAGCTGGTAGGCTGCAGTCCATGGGGTCGCTAAGAGTCAGACACGACCGAGTGACTTCACTTTCACTCTTCAGTTTCATGCATTGGAGAAGGCAATGGCAACCCACTCCAGTGTCCTTGCCTGGAGAATCCCAGGGACGGGGGAGCCTGGTGGGCTGCCGTCTATGGGGTTGCACAGAGTCCGACACAACTGAAGTGACTTAGCAGCAGCAGCAGCAGTGGGAATTATGTATGCTCCATGTATCATGGCCATCCCAGTTTGCCTAAGACTCTCTATTTTAGCACTGAAATGACCACTTCCCAAGAAATCCCTGAAAAATTGGATGATACATCACCTAAGGGCAGGAATTTTTGTTTTATTCACAGCTTTATTTCTACTCCTGGCACTTAACACATTGCTTGGTGCTCAATGGATAGTGCTTGACTGTATGAGTGAATGAATGAACAGCCAGAGCGATCATCTGAAAACTTAGATCACTTCTCTCCCATACTTAAAAGTTTTCAGTGGCTCCACACTGCACTTAAAACGAAATCTACACTCTGTACCCGTGCCTGACGAAGCCTGCCTCTGCTGGCCTTCACCTGCAGTCTCATACTTTCCCTTCCTCCACTCTCATGGAGCTCTGGGCAGTCTGACCCCTTTCCAGCATCCTCAAGACTACCAACCCTTCCATGTCTTCAGAACTTTGCTGTTGCTATTTTCTTGGCCCAGAATACGCTTCTCTTGGAGACTCCACCTCACCCTTGAAGTCTCAGGCCCATGAGAGGCTTTCCCAGGCTGCGTTATCCAAGAGACTTCCTCTAAGTCCTCCAGCTCGCTTTCCTCTCTGTTTATTTCCTGTGTACCACTCATCACTAACTGTAACCACCCCTGTTTGTTTGTTTTTTATTGCTTGTTTCCCATGAGGCCTGGAGCTGTATCTGCCTTGTTCTCTGTGACAACACCACTGCTTAGAACATGCTGAATGCTCTTAAATATCTACTGCAGCCATGCCTTATAGTCAGAAGAAGAGGACGGAGGGTGGGACACATTTCTTGCCCAGAGGGAAGAGCTAATTTCATTGGGGGATCAAATGGACTTTATGAGTAATGAAAGAATTCTTGGATCCTGTTAAGGATGATAGTAATTACAATGAAAATAATATCTACCTTTTACTCAGCACTTAACATGGGCCAGGAATTAAGTACCTGATCTTATCCTCATCTTATCCCATAACTTCATCATTATTTCCACTTTCAGGTAAGAAAGCTAAGTGTAAAAGACAGTGTCCATTGTTTACCTAATACCCATTCTCTACATGTCTGCTACTAGAACCCCAGCCTTGTGTAAGGTAAGAATGTGTCCAGCCTGGTGATGGGTCACAAAAATTCTATTCCCTGAAGACCTAGACTCCCTTGCAACTAGGGATGGCCACATGAGCTTATTCTGGACAATGCAAAAGAAGCAAGAGTCTACTAAGAACTTTTATTTTTATTTTAATTTATTTTTTATTGAAGGATAATTGCTTTACAGAATTTTGTTGTTTTCAATTAAACCTCAACATGAATCAGCCATAGGTATACATATATCCCCTCCCTTTTGAACCTCCCTCCCGTCTCCCACCCCATCCCACCCCTCTAGATTGATACAGAGCCCCTGTTAGAGCTTCCTGAGCCATACAGCAAATTCCCGTTGGCTATCTATTTTACATACAGTAATATAAGTTTCCATGTTACTCTTTCCATACATCTTACTGTCTCCTCCCCTCTCCGCATCTCCATAAATCTATTCTCTATGTCTGTTTCTTCAGTTCAGTTCAGTTCAGTCGCTCAGTCATGTCCAACTCTTTGTGATCCCATGAACCCCTTGACTAGATGGACCTTTGTTGGCAAAGTAATGTGTCTGCTTTTGAATATGCTATCTAGGTTGGTCATAACTTTCCTTCCAAGGAGTAAGCGTCTTTTAATTTCCTGGCTGCAGTCACCATCTGCAGTGATTTTGGAGCCCAAAAAAATAAACTCTGACACTGTTTCCCCATCTATTTCCCATGAAGTGATGGGACCAGATGCCATGATCTTAGTTTCCTGAATGTTGGCTTTAAGCCAACTTTTTCACTCTCCTCTTTCACTTTCATCAAGAGGCTCTTTAGTTCTTCTTCACTTTCTGCCATAAGGGTGGTGTCATCTGCATATCTAAGGTTATTGATATTTCTCCCTTGCTGTCCTGTAAATAAATTCTTCAGTACCATTTTTCTAGATTCCGTATGTATGTGTTAGAATACTATATTTATCTTTCTCATTCTGACTCACTTCACTCTGTATAATAGGTTCTAGGTTCATCCACCTCATCAGAACTGACTCAAATGTGTTCCTTTTTATGGCTGAGTGAAACTCCTGTACTTTGGCCACCTCATGAGAAGAGTTGACTCATTGGAAAAGACTCTGATACTAGGAGGGAGTGGGGGCAGGAGGAAAAGGGGACAACAGAGGATAAGATGGCTGGATGGCATCACCGACTCGATGGACCTGAGTTTGAGTGAACTCTGGGAGTTGGTGATGGACTGGGAGGCCTGGCGTGCTGCAATTCATGGGGTTGGAAAGAGTCAGACATGACTGAGCGACTGAACTGAACTGATTATTCCACTGTGTATCTGTACCAGAACTTCTTTATCCATTCATCTGTCGATGAACAACATCTAGGTTGCTTTCATGTTCTAGCCGTTGTAAATAGTGCTGCAGTAAATAATAAGGTACATGCATCTTTTTCAGTTTTGACTTCCTCAGGGCTTATGCCTAAGTCATATGGTGGTTTTATTCCTAGTTTTTTAAGGCATCTCCATACCTTCTTCCATAGTGGCTATATCAATTTACGTTCCCACCAACAGTGTAAGAGCATATCCTTTTCTCCATACCCTCTCCAGCATTTATTGTTTGTAGACTTTTACGATGGTCATTCTGACCAGTGTGACGTGATATCTCATTGTAGTTTTGATTTGCATTTCTCTAATAATGAGTGATGTTGAGCATCTTTTCATGTGTTTGTTAGCCATCTGTATGTCTTCTTTGGAGAAATGTCTGTCTAGGTCTTTTCCCCCACTTTTTGATTGGGTTGTTTGTTTTTCTGGCTTTGAGTTGTATGAGCTTCTTGTGTATTTTGGAAATTAATCCTTTGTCAGTTGTTTCCTTTGCTATTATTTTCTCCCATTCTGATGGTTGTCTTTTCACCTTGCTTGTAGTTTCTTTTGCTGTGCAAAAGCTTTTAAGTTTAATCAGGTCCCACTTGTTTACCTTTGTTTTTTATTCCGTTACCCTAGGATGTGGGTCATACAGGATCTTGCTTTGATTTATGTCATCGATGGTTATGCCTATGTTTTCCTCTAAGAGTTTTATAGTTTCTGGTTTTACATTTAGGTCTTTAATCCATTTTGAGTTTTTCTTTGTGTATGGTGTTAGGAAGTATTCTAATTTCATTCTTTCACATATGGCTGTCCAGTTTTCCCAGCACCATTTATTGAAGAGGCTGTCTTTGCCCCATTGTATATTCTTACCTCCTTTGTCAAAAATAAGGTACCCATAGGTGCATGGGTTTATTTCTTGGCTTTCTATCTTGTTCCATTGGCCTATATTTCTGTTTTTGTGCCAGTACCATACTGTCTTGATGACTGTAGCTTTGTAGTATAATCTGAAGTCAGAAAGGTTGATTCCTTCAGCTCCATTCTTCTTTCTTAAGACTGCTTTGGCTATTCAGGGTCTTTTGTGTTTCCATATGAATGGTGAAACTTTTTGTTCTAGTTCTGTGAAAAATGCCATGGGTGATTTGATAGGGATTGCACTGAATCTGTAGATTGCATTTGGTAGTATAGTCATTTTCACAATATTGTTTCTTCCTGCCCAGGAACATGGAATGTCTTTCCATTTGTTTCTATCATCTTTGATTTTTTTCATTCAGTTCAGTTCAGTTCAGTCGCTCAGTCGTGTCTGACTCTTTGCAACCCCGTGAATCGCAGCGCACCAGGCCTCCCTGTCCATCACCAGCTCCCGGAATTCACTCAAACTCATGTCCATCGAGTCAGTGATGCCATCCAGCCATCTCATCCTCTGTCGTCCCCTTCTCCTCCTGCCCCCAATCCCTCCCAGCATCAGAGTCTTTTCCAATGAGTCAACTCTTCTCATGAGGTGGCCAAAGTATTGGAGTTTCAGCTTCAACATCAGTCCTTCCAATGAACACCCAGGACTGATCTCCTTTAGAATGGACTGGTTGGATCTCCTTGCAGTCCAAGGGACTCTCAAGAGTCTTTTCCAACACCACAGTTCAAAAGCATCAATTTTTCCATGCTCATCTTTCTTCACAGTTCAACTCTCACATCCATACATGACCACTGGAAAAACCATAGGCTTGACTAGATGGACCTTTGTTGGCAAAGTAATGTCTCTGCTTTTGAATATGCTATCTAGATTGGTCATAACTTTCCTTCCAAGGAGTAAGTGTCTTTTAATTTCATGGCTGCAATCACCATCTGCAGTGATTTTGGAGCCCCCCAAAAATAAAGTCTGACACTGTTTCCACTGTTTCCCCATCTATTTCCCATGAAGTGATGGGGCCAGATGCCATGATCTTCGTTTTCTGGATGTTAAGCTTTAAGCCAATTTTTTCACTCTCCACTTTCACTTTCATCAAGAGGCTTTTTAGTTCCTCTTCACTTTCTGCCATAAGGGTGGTGTCATCTGCATATCTGAGGTTATTGATATTTCTCCCAGCAATCTTGATTCCAGCTTGTGCTTCTTTCAGCCCAGCATTTCTCATGATGTACTCTGCATATAAGTTAAATAAGCCTTGACATACTCCTTTTCCTATTTGGAACCAGTCTGTTGTTCCATGTCCAGTTCTAACTGTTGCTTCCTGACCTGCATATAGGTTTCTCAAGAGGCAGGTCAGATGGTCTGGTATTCCCATCTCTTTCAGAATTTTCTACAGTTTATTGTGATCCACACAGTCAAAGGCTTTGGCATAGTCAATAAAGCAGAAATAGATGTTTTTCTGGAACTCTCTTGCTTTTTCCATGATCAAAGAGATGTTGGCAATTTGATCTCTTGTTCCTCTGCCTTTTCTAAAACCAACTTAAACATCTGGAAGTTCACGGTTCATGTATTGCTGAAGCCTGGCTTGGAGAATTTTGAGCATTACTTTAGTAGCATGTGAGATGAATGCAATTGTACAGTAGTTTGAGCATTTTTTGGCATTGCCTTTCTTTGGGATTGGGATGAAAACTGACCTTTTCCAGTCCTGTGGCCCCTGCTGAGTTTCCAGATTTGCTGGCATATTGAATGTAGCACTTTCACAGCATCATCTTTCAGGATTTGAAATAGCTCAACTGGAATTCCATCACGTCCACTAGCTTTGTTCATGGTGATGCTTTCTAAGGCCCACTTGACTTCACATTCTAGGATGACTGGCTCCGTGTACAGTTCTTTAATCTCCTTAATAGGTAAGTTTATTGCTAAATATTTAATTCCTTTTGTTGAAGTGGTGAATGGGATTGATTCCTTAATTTCTTTTTCTGATTTTTCATTGTTAGTATATAGAAATGCAAGTGATTTCTGTGTATTGATTTTGTATCCTACAACTTTGCTAAATTCACTGATTAGCTCAAGTAACTTTCTGATATTATCTTTAGGGTTTTCAATGTACAGTATCATGTCATCTGCAAACAGTGAGAGCTTTACTTCCTCTTTTCCTATCTGGATTCCTTTTGTTTCTTTTTCTTCTCTGATTGCTGTAGCTAGGACTGCCAGAACTATGTTGAATAATAGTGGTTAAAGTGGACACATTTGTCTTGTTTCTGATCTTAGAAAGAATGCCTTCAGTTTTTCACCTTTGAGAATAATGTTTGTTGTAGGCTTATCATATACGGCCTTTACTATGTTGAGGTAGGTTCCTTCTATGCTCATTTTTTGAAGAGTTTAAATCATAAATGGGTGCTGAATTTTGTGAAAGGCTTTTTCTTCATCTGTTGAGATTATCATATGGTTTTTATCTTTCAACTTGTTAATATGGTGTACCACATTGATTGATTTGCATTTATTGAAGAATCCTTGCATTCCTGGAATAAACCCAACTTGATCATGGTGTATGAGCTTTTTGATGTGTTGCTGAGTTCTGTTTGCTAAAATTTTGTTGAGGATTTTTGCATCTATGTGATATTGGTCTGTAGTTTTCTTTTTTTGTGTTGTCTTTGTCTGGTTTTGGTATCAGGATGATGGTGGCCTTGTAGAATGAGTTTGGAAGTGTTCCTTCCTCTGCAATTTTTTGAAAGTGTTTTAGACGGGTATGCATTAGCTCTTCTCTAAATGTTTGATGGAGTTCTCCTGTGAAGCCATCTGGTCTTGGGCTTTTGTTTTGGGGGAGATTTTTTATCACAGCTTCAATTTCAGTGCTTGTAATTGGGTTGTTCATAAGTTCTAAATCTCCCCGGTTCAGTCTTGGAAGATTGAACTTTTCTAAGAATCTATCCATTTCTTCCAGGTTATCCATTTTATTGCCATATAGTTGTTCATAATAATCTTTTATAATCCTTTGTATTTCTGCATTGTCTGATGTAGTCCTCCTTTTCCATTTCTAATTTTGTTGATTTGATTCTTCTCTCTTTTTTTTCTTGATGAGTCTAGATAAAGGCTTGTCAATTTTGTTTATCTTCTCAAAGAACCAGCTTTTAGTTTTATTAATCTTTACTATTGTTTCTTTCATTTCTTTTTCACTTATTTCTTCTTGGACCTTTATGATTTCTTTCCTTCTACTAATTTTGGGAGTCTTTTGTTCTTCTTTTTCCAGTTGTTTTAGGTGTAAAATTAGATTGTCTGTTCAATGGTTTTCTTGTTTCTTGGGGTAGGATTGTGTTGCTATAAACTTCCCTCTTAGGACTGCTTTTGGTACATCCCATAGGTTTTGAGTCGTATTGTTTTCATTGTCATTTTTTTTTTATTTCCCTTTTGATTTCTTCAGTAACCTGTTGGTTATTTAGAAATGTGTTGTTTAATCTCCATGTTTCTGTGTTTCTTACAGTTTTTTTTTTTTTTTTTCTTATAATTGGTATCTAGTCTCATAGCATTGTGGTTGGAGAAGATGCTTGATAGAATTTCAATTTTCTTAAATTTACTGAGGTTTAATTTGTGACCCAAGATGTGGTCTATCCTGGAGAATGTTCCATGTGCACTTGAGAAAAAGGTGTATTCTTCTGCATTTGGATGGAATGTCCCGAAGATATCAATGAGATCCATCTCATCTAACATACCATTTAAGACTTGTGTTTCCTTAATTTTCTGTTTTGATAATCTGTCCATTGGTGTGAGAGGGGTGTTAAAGTCTCCTACTATTATTGTGTTACTGTCCATTTCTCCTTTTATGTCTATCAGTGTTTGTCTTATGTATTGAGGTGGTCCTATGTTGGGTGAATAGATGTTTATAATTGTTATGTCTTCCTCCTGGATTGATCCCTTGATCATTTCCTAGTGTCCTTTCTGATCTCTTGTCATCTTCTTTATTTTAATGTCTGTTTGTCTGATATGAGGATTGCTACTCCAGCTTTCTTTTGCTTCCCATTTGCACGGAATATATTTTTCCATCCTCTCACTTTCAGTCTATACATGTCTTTAGGTCCAAAGTGGGTTTCTTGTAGACAGCATATATATGGGTCTTGTTTTTGTATCCATTCAGCCAGTCTGTGTCTTTTGGCTGGAACATTTAATCCATTTGCATTTAAAGTAATTACTGATATACATGTTCCTATTGCCATTTTCTTAATTGTTTGGGGTTGATTTCGTAGATCTTTTTTCTTCTCTTGTATTTCTTGACTATATAAGCCCCTTTAACATTTGTTGTAAAGCTGGTTTGGTGGTACTGAATTCTCTTAACTTTTGCTTGTCTAAAAAACTTTTTATTTCTCCACCAATTTTGAATGAGATCCTTGCTGGGTACAGTAATCTTGGTTGTAGATTTTTCCCTTTCAGTACTTTAAATATATTCTGCTATTCCCTTCTGGCCTGCAGAGTTTCTGCTGAAAGATCAACTGTTAAACATATGGGGTTTCTCTTGTATGTTACTTGTTGCTTCTCCCTTGCTGCTTTTAATATTCTTTCCTTGTGTTTAGTCTTTGTTAGTTTGATTAGTATGTGTGTTGGTGTGTTTCTTGGTGTGTTTCTCCTTGGGTTTACCATGTATGGGACTCTTCCTGCCTCTTGGACTTGATCAAATATTTCCTTTTCCATGTCGGGGAAATTTTCAACTATAATCTCTTCAAAAATTTTCTCATACCCTTTCTTTTTCTCTTCCTCCTCCGGGAACCCTATAGTTCAAATGTTGGTGTGTTTGATATTCTCCCAGAGGTCTCTGAGACTATTCTCAATTCTTTTCATTCTTTTTACTTTATTCTGCTCTTCAGAAGTTATTTCCACCATTTTATCTTCCAGCTAACTGATTCATTCTTCTGCTTCATATATTCCATTAATTCCTTCTAGAGTATTTTTAATTTCAGTAATTGTGTTGTTTGTCTCTGTATGTTGATTCTTTAATTCTTCTAGGTCTTTGTTAATTGATTCTTGCATTTTCTCCATTTTGTTTTCAAGGTTTTTGATCATCTTCACCATCATTATTCTGAATTTTTTTTCAGGTAGTTTGCCTATTTCCTCTTCATTTATTTGGACTTCTGTGTTTCTAGTTTGTTCCTTCATTTTTGTAGTATTTCTCTGCCTTTTCATTATTTTTTTAAACTTACTGTGTTTGAGGTCTCCTTTTCCCAGGCTTCAAGGTTGAATTCTTTCTTTCTTTTGGTTTCTGCCCTCCTAAGATTTGTCCAGTGGTTTGTGTAAGCTACATATAGGGAGAGATTTGTGCTGAGTTTTTGTTGGTTTATTTTTCCCCTGATGGGCAAGGCTGGCTGACATGATAATTCTGTCTGCTGATGATTAGGTTTGTATTTTTGTTTTGTTTGTTGTTTAGGTGAGGCATCCTGCACAGAGTGTCACTGGTGGTTAGGTGATGCCGGGTCTTGAATTCAAGTGGGTTCCTTTGTGTGAGATCTCACTATTTGATACTCCCTAGGGTTAGTTCATTGCAGCCATGAAATTAAAAGACGTTTACTCCTTGGAGGAAAGTTATGACCAACCTAGATAGCATATTCAAAAGCAGAGACATTACTTTGCCAACAAAGGTCCATCTAGTCAAAACTATGGTTTTTTCAGTGGTCATGTATTGATGTGAGAGTTGGACTGTGAGGAAAGCTGAGCGCCAAAGAATTGATGCTTTTGAACTGTGGTGTTGGAAAAGACTCTGGACAGTCCCTTGGACTGCAAGGAGATCCAACCAGTCCATACTGAAGGAGATCAGCCCTGGGATTTCTTTGGAAGGAATGATGCTAAAGCTGAAACTCCAATACTTTGGCCACCTCATGCGAAGAGTTGACTCATTGGAAAAGACTCTGATGCTGGGAGGGATTGGGACCAGGAGGAAAAGGGGACAACAGAGGATGAGATGGCTGGATGGCATCACCGACTCGATGGACGTTAGTTTGAGTGAACTCCAGGAGCTGGTGATGGACAGGGAGGCCTGGTGTGCTGCAATTCATGGGGTCGCAAAGAGTCGGACACGACTGAGCAACTGAACTGAACTGAACTGAGGGTTAGTTCTCTGGTAGTCTAGGGTCTTGGGGTCAGTGCTCCCACTCCAAAGGCTCAGGGCTTGATTTCTGTAACCTTCTTTCTTCAAAATCACATAGCCTTGGAATCCTGCATCACAGTGTGTCAGAAGAGCATTTGACCTCTGAATCCTTCCAAACAAGATGCCAGGATAAACAGTTCCACCTCACAGTGTGACCAGAAGTCCATGAACTGAGTGTCCAGTTCTCAGTCCTGCCTTGGAGCGTGGCACCATCAGGGAGAGCTGGCCCAAGCAAGCAAGCAGAAATCGGAAGGAAGTATTCTGAGAAACTTTCTACGTCTCCCAAATCCTTCTTCCTGCCCTAAAGTGATATGCTTGCTGCACACCTGGCAGTCATCTTGTGACCATGAGAAAACAAGCCCAAGGGTGAAAGTCATCAGGTTAAGCATGGCAGATCAGAAAGAAGGAAACCCTTTAGGATTCTGGTCACATTGGTAACCATCTGAACCAAAACAAGCAACCCCCTACCTCCAGTCTTTTTGTTACATGAGTGAAATAAACCCCTATTTGTTTAACCATGATTAATCAAATTCACTGTTACATGTAGCTGAACACATTCTTAACTAATAGACTGGAGCTCAGGTAACTTTAGAGAGAACCAAACCTAGAGAGGAAGAATTCAGTCAGGTTGATTGTGGAACTCCAGCAGAGTGATGGTGATTAAAACTAAAATGATCCTTAATACATTGTTTTTGAAGCCACTTAAAAGAGAGAAGGCAAAGAAAAAAGTAATATTCACTGCAGGATGTGATGATGAAATTTCCGAAAATGACAAAAAGAAATTCACAGGGAAGGTTTGGAGTAAAAGATGCAAGGTTTTGTCATATGACAAGGTTTAAAAGAACTGACATCTTGTAGTTTTATTTTGCTCCAGGCAGTATGTCAGAAGTTGTATTAGCCCATACGGAACTCCCAATTTCCTTGCCATGTGGGAATTACCATCCTGACATGACAGAAGAGGAAGTTGAAGCTCAGGGAGAAAGTAATGTAAAATATCTAAAAGCTATAGATTCAGACAATCACAATCATAAGTTTGAAAGGCATTAAAAATATATATAAATTGACAAACTGCACCTAAAACCCAATGGAAATACAAACAACCTCAGTTCAGCTCAGTCACTGTCATGTCCAACTCTTTGTGACCCCATGGACTGCAGCACACCAGGCTTCCCTGTCCATCACCAACTCCCAGAGCTTACTCATACTCATGTCCATCAAGTCGGTGATGCCATCCAACCATCTCATCCTCTGTAGTCCCCTTCTCTTCCTGAATTCAATCTTTTCCAGCATCAGGGTCTTTTCAAATGAGACAGTTCTTCACATCAGGTGGCCAAATATTGGGGCTTCAGCTTCAGCATCAGTCCTTCCAGTGAATATTCAGGACTGATTTCTTTTATGATTGACTGGTCTGATCTCCTTGCAGTCAAGGGATTCTCAAAAGTCTTCTCCAACACCACAGTTCAAAAGCATCAATTCTTCAGCGCTCAGCTTTCTTTACAATCCAACTCTTCACATCCATGCATGACTTCACATCCATGCATGAAAAAAACTATAGCTTTGACTAGATTGACCTTCGTTGACAAAGTATTATCTCTGCTTTTTAATATGCTGTCTATGTTTGTCATAGCTTTTTTTCAAAGAGCAAGCGTCTTTTCATTTCATGGTGCAGTCACCATCTGCAGTGATTTTGAAGCCCCCCAAAATTAAGTCTGTCACTGTTTCCATTGTTTCCCCATCTATTTGCCATGAAGTGATGGGACCAGATGCCATACTCTTAGTTTTCTTTTTTTTTTTTTTCTCTAATTTTATTTTATTTTTAAACTTTACATAATTGTATTAGTTTTGCCAAATATCAAAATGAATCCACCACAGGTATACAATACTCTTAGTTTTCTGAATGTTGAGTTTTAAGCCAACTTTTTCACTCTTCTCTTTCACTTTCAAGAGGCTCTTTAGTTCTTCTTCACTTTCTGCCATAAGGGTGGTGTCATCTGCATATTTGAGGTTATTGATATTTCTCCCGGCAATCTTGATTCCAGCTTGTGCTTCATTCAGCCTGGCATTTCACATGATGTACTCTGCCTATAAGTTAAATAAGCAGGATGACAATATATGGCCTTGATGTACTCCTTTTCCAATTTGGAACCAGTCTGTTGTTCCATGTCCAATTTTAACTGTTGCTTTTTGATCTGCATACATACTTCTCAGGAGACAGGTCAGGTGGTCTGGTATTCCCATCTCTTGAAGAATTTTCCAGTTTGTTGTGATCCACACAGTCAAAGGTTTTGGCATAGTCAATAAAGCAGAAGTAGATGTTTTTCTGGAACTCTCTTGCTTTTTTGATGATCCAGTGGATGTTAGCAATTTGATCTCTGGTTCCTCTGCCTTTTCTATATCTAACTTGAACATCTGCAAGTTCACGGTTTATGTACTGTTGAAGACTAGCCTGGAGAATTTTCAGTATTACTTTGCTAGTATGTAAGATAAGTGTCGGAGAAGGCAATGGCACCCCACTCCAGTAGTCTTGCCTGGAAAATCCCATGAATGGAGGAGCCTGGTAGGCTATAGTCCATGGGGTCGCTAAGAGTTGGACACGACTGAGTGACTTCACTTTCACTTTTCACTTTCATGCATTGGAGAAGGAAATGGCAACCCATTCCAGTGTTCTTACCTGGAGAATCCCAGGGATGGGGGAGCCTGTTGGGCTGCCGTCTATGGGGTCGCACAGAGTCGGACATGACTTAGCAGCAGCAGCAGCAAGATAAGTGTAGTTGTGCAGTAGTTTGAACATCCTTTGGCATTGACTTTCTTCAGGATTGGCATGAAAACTGACATTTTCCAGTCCTGTGGCCACTGCTGAGTTTTCCAAATTTGCTGGCATATTGAGTGCAGCACTTTCACAGCATCATCTTTCAGGATTTGAAATAGCTCAACTGGAATTCCATCACCTCCACTAGCTTTGTTCATAGTGATGCTTTCCAAGGCCCACTTGACTTCACACTCCAGGATGTCTGGCTCTAGGTGAGTGATCACACCACCGTGGTTATCTGGGTCATGAAGATCTTTTTTGTATAGTTCTTCTGTGTATCCCTGCCACCTCTTTTTAATATCTTCTGCTTCTGTTATGTCCATACCATTTCTGTCCTTTATTGTGCTCATCTTTGCATGCAATGTTCCCTTGGTATCTCTAATTTTCTTGAAGAGATCTCTAGTCTTTCCCATCCTCTTGTTGTCCTCTATTTCTTTGCATTGATCACTGAGGAAGGCTTTCTTATTTCTCTGTGCTAACAAACAACTTAGAAGACCCAAAACAACCCCAAAGAAGAGGTTAAAAGCTGGAGGACTAACACCTGATTTCAGAAATTATTATAAAACTGCAGTATATAAAAACAACATAGTATTGGTGCAAAAATAAATAAATCAATTAAACAGAATAGAGAATCCAGAATCCAGAAATAAATCTATTCATATATGAACAACTGATTTTTAACGAAGGACAAATGTAATGCAGTGGAGAAAGGACAGCCTTTTCAATATATAATGTTGGAACAACTGGATTTGTATATGCAAAAGGAAGACTATGAACATGGAGAAGAAGGGAGAGCTAAGAAAGGAAAGTAACTGGAGCACTTCCTGCACCCCTATTAATAAAAATTAACTCAAAATGGACCATTGACCTTAACATAAGAGCTAAAACCATACAACTCTTAGAAGAAAGCTAAAAGTAAATAAAGGAGTAAATCTTCATGAATTTTTGTCTGTCGGTTTCTTAACTATAAAACCAAAAGCACAATCCATAACTAAATAACTGGATAAATTGGATTATATCAAAAGTAAAAGCTTTTATTCTTCAAGACACTGTCAAGAGAAGGAGAAGACAAGGCACATACCAGAAGAAAACATTGGCCAAACATACCTCTGATAAAGCACTTGTATCTAGAATAGAGAATTCCTTGGTGGTCCAGTGGACTCTGTGCTTTCACTGTTGAGTGCAAAATCCCATGAGCCACATGGCTAAATAAATAAGTAAAAACAAAAACAGAGTATATAAGGAATCCCCAAAGTGTTAGTCACTTAGTCGTGTCCGACTCTTTGCAGCCCCACAGACTGTAGCCCACAAGGCTCCTCTGTCCATGGCATTCTGCAGGCAAGAATACTGGAGTGGGTTGCCATTCCCTTTTCCATGGGATCGTCCAGACCCAGAGATCGAACCAGGTCTCCTGCATTGCAGGCAGATTCTTTTACCACCAGGAAAGCCCTAAGAATCCTCAAACTCAACAACAACAAAAAAATTTTTTTAATGAAAGGAGGCAATATGTTCAAATAGACATTTCACAAGAAGAAACAGTTGGCAAATAAACTCATGAAAAGATGTTCAACTGCAGTAGTCATGAAGAAAATTTAAATGAAAACTACAATGAGATAGTGCTCAGTTCAGTTCAGTCGCTCAGTCATGTCCGACTCTTTGCGACCCCATGAATCACAGCACGCCAGGCCTCCCTGTCCATCACCAACTCCCAGAGTTCACTCAGACTCACGTCCATCAAGTCAGTGATGCCATCCAGCCATCTCATCCTCTGTCGTCCCCTTCTCCTCCTGCCCCCAATCCCTCCCAACATCAGAGCCTTTTTCAATGAGTCAACTCTTTGCATGAGGTGGCCAAAGTATTGGAGTTTCAGCTTTAGCATCATTCCTTCCAAAGAATACCCAGGGCTGATCTCCTTCAGAATAGACTGGTTGGATCTCCTTGCTACATGCCTCTTAAAACAGCTACAGTTAGAAAGGCCTGCCACACCAATGTTAGCGGCGGCGTGGAGGAACTGATTGATAACTCTCATACATTGTGGGTAAGAAAGTTAAATAGTACAACCACTTTGGGAAACAGTATGGCAGTTTCTTTAAAAATTAAGCATATTAACCAGCCACTCCTCTCCGAGGTGACTACCCAGGAGAAAAGGGAATATATATACATAGAAACACTTGTATACAAATGTTCATAGCAGCCTTATTTATAATACCCAAGAGCTGGGGGTGGTGGGAAACAAAATCGATTGAAAGATAAATCAATAAACAAGTCTTGGTCCATCCCATACAATGGAATATGACCTAGAATGAAAGAAGATGAACTGTTAAAACACACAACAGCTGGATGAATCTCAAGAGAATTATGGTGAGTGAAAGACACCAGACTGAAAGACACCAGACGAGGAACGGTCTCAGATCAGTGGTTGCTGGGGAGGAGGGCGGGGCTGTAAAGCGCACAAGGAAACTTCAGTGGTGATATTTACTCCCTTCACGGCAGTGGACGATTTCGTGGTGTGTATATTAAGTCAACATTTAACTCATTGTTCAGTGTAGTTTATCATATGCCAATGAGGCCTCAACAAATCTCTCTTTTTTAGACACTCAAGAGCACGCACGGAATCAGCAAAGAAGCCCTCGCCAGATCTCTAGGCTGGAGTGCCAAACTCACCCCACCCCCGCCACAGCCCCCAGATGGCTGAAGTCTGTTGGCAGGAGCTATGTGTGTGAAAATGATGGCTGGAATAGCTGGAATTCTTCATATAAATTCCAGGAAATCCAGGGACTTCTGGGCACCATATGAAAACATAAGAGAAAAAAAATGGCTCATTTTCTGAGAAAAATGAAGCATATTTTACAGGGTCATGGAGCCTCTGAAACACCACCAACAGTCATTTTTCTTGATGCTTATTGGGACTTGGGATGGATGGATGTGGGGAAGAGAAAACCCCAGTTTTGCCCCTTTCCAGCCAGGGTTTCACACAAAGACAGTCCTGGCACCGTGGAGGCTGGCAGGAGGAGACCCAGGAGAAGGAACTCCGACAGGCAACTGGGGAGGTGGTGCAGGCTGGTGCAGGGCTCCAACCTAGTAGATGTCCCAACCTTGGAGACAGGGGAAGTTAAGCTGTTAGGGGCAGTCAAAGCAGGGGACAGCAGTGTGACCTTGGCGGAAGCTGTGTCACCTGCACCATCTCTGGCACGTAGACAAAGGTGGGGCTTTTCCCTACAAGGGCAAACTCTTCTTTTCAGGTCTTGACACACATACATGGAAAGAATGTGTGTGCAGCTGCCCTGGCTGTGGGCAAAAGGCAGACCCAGCACCCTGTCCTTCTGAGCAAATCAATCTATTAGCTGAGCTTTCACTTTGTAGTAAGCTGTTTTCCATCCAACGTGTATTGAGTATTACCACTTGCCAAGTGCTCTTGTCTCTGGGAATCCTAGCCGTCATGGAGCTTACAGTCCAATTGGGAAAACAGACCATATACAGGACAAGTAATAAACATACAAGTGTCACATGGCTGTAAGTGCCGGGGAGAAAAATAAAGCAGAGACAGGAGAGGAGACAAGGAGAGAGGAAGGGGTTGTGGGTGGAGCTAGGAGGGGAAGGGGTGGAGTTACACAGGAGCTCTGGTGTGACAAGCCCTCTTCTCGCCTGTGATGATTTTCACCCTGATCTTAAAACAGACAACAAGGAATCAGGGTAAACTTTGTTGTTCCCCCAGCAGCTGTACCCAAGGTCTGCTCACATTCTCAGCTGCTTTTCCTGGGCAGGAGGACGGCATCATGGCAGTCCCCTTCCCCCACCTGCCCCATCACAGGATATTCCTGGGGCTGCCCATCCCTGAGCCCAGTGCTGAACTAATTACCCCTAGAACTGAGTACTGTTCTCATCTCTCTGCCAAGACTCATCCCACTAACCCTACCTCCTAAATTCAGACAGGTCATGGCCCACAGTCTCATTATTTCCTGAGTTGTTACCACATAGCTTCCACTTATTCAGGCCTGCTTCTCTGCCCATGATCATGACACACAGGTTTCCATTTCTTTGCCTTTTCTTCCATGCCACTCCTCATCTCAAATGCCCTCCTCCCATTCAAACATTTTTCGGAGGCTGGAGGAGGGAGGCTCCAGTGGGAGGGAATATATATAATTATGATTGATTCGTGTTGGTGCACAGCAGAGACAACCACAACATTGTAAAGCAACTACTCTTCAATTTAAAAAAAAGAAAACTAAAAGAAAAAAAATTTTTTCGTACACAAAGTTGAAGCTGTAACCCACCTGTTTCCAGAACCCCTCCCTGCCCATGGCAGCTCTATGAAGATACTCTTCTTGATTTCCAACAGCACGCAGCATCTGAGCCTCAGCTGAGGCAACACGGTCCCTTCGATTCACGGTTATTCCCCTACAGTTAGCCTGGTCCCTCTAACCGTCTTGGGTGTCCCTCCCTGAGATGCAAGCTCATGCTGAGCACACAAAAGTTATGCCACAAATCTAGCTCATTTCTCCCTTAAAAATAAGACTTTGCTTTCTCCAAATTTCCCCCTCTCTAGTCTGAGAAATGAAAATGGTTTGGAAAATTCCAGCTTGGGAGGGTTCAGACTTATTTGAGTTGTGCAAGTGGGAAAAAATGTGCTTTTCCCAAAATTAACAAATTCCCCCAGCCTTTCCTCTGAAAGCAATTCACAAACCTCTGAGCCCAGTGTGTAAGCTGTCCAGTTTCTCCATCTCTCTAAAGAATGAATTGCCCTGCTGTTTGTATGTCATAGGCACACAAGCAGTTTTGAGTGAATGAGGAGGATGGAATCAGAGTAGAAGTTAACAGATCTTGCAAACGAAGCAAGTGGCAAGTGGAGACTGACGAGTCCTCTGACGTCCAGGTCCCAACACAAGTTCTTAATACCAGTGTGCCCCTGCCTATCTCTGTGCTCCCTCTCCATTTATCCAGATTCATTCATTCATCCAAACACAAGGATTCCCTTGTGGTCCAGCGGTTAAGACTCCACTCTTTCACTGACAAAGGTGCAGGTTCAATCCCTGGTTGGGGAACTAAGATCCCAAAGCCACTCGATTTGGCCAAAAAAAATAAAACAAATCAACAAACACTAATTGAAAGTCAAATGTGGTTGGCAGTTTCTACAGTGGCTCCCAGTGACCCCACTTCCTGGCATTTATATTCTTGTGTAATCCCTTCTCCTTGAGTGTACACTGGACCTAGCAACTTCTCGTTGTGTTTCAGTCTCTAAGTTGGGCCCAACTTTCTGCAACCCCGTGGACTGTAGCCTGCCAGGCTCCTCTGTCCATGGGGTTTTTCCAGGCAAGAATACTGGAGTGGGTTGCCACTTCCTTCTCCAGAGGATCTTTCTGGACCAGGGATTAAACTCACATCTCCTGCATTGTCATGCAGAGTCTTTACCACTGAGCCACCAGAGAAGCCCAGAGACTTGCTTCTAATGAGTAAAATGCAGCAAAAAGTGATGGGACATCACATCCAACATGAGTTTAGATGGTCGCTTCCACCTTGTTCACACTCTCTGTGGTTCTCCTTGTTTATTCACTCTAATGAGGTCAGCTGCCCCACTTTGAGATATCCTATGAGGGCAGACTCTGGCCAACACATTGATGGCAGCCTAGTGAGAGATCCAGCCAGAGGATCCAGCCAAACTGCCTCCAGAGTCCTGACCATAGTAGCTGCAAGACAGTAAATGTTATCTGAAGTCACTAACTTTGTGGGTAATTTGTTATGAAGCAACACATAATTCATACACCAACGATGTGTCAACATCATTCTTGGTCCTGGGACATAGCAGAGGACAAAACATACATAAAACTCTGCACTCATGTAACTAACAGCCTGGTGAGGAGAGGCAGATGATAAACAAGTCCTAGTGACAGGGAAAAGCAAAGCAGTGAAGGGGAATGGGAAATCACCAGGGTTTGGGGTAGGTGGTGGGTGGGATGACAGTAGTTGTAGGGTATTTGGAAAGATCTTCCTGAGAAGGCGGCATTTGAGCAGAGATCAGCAGTGAAAGCATGAGCCACAGCCTACCTCAGGGAAAAGTGTTCCTTTCAGAGGGAACAGTCTAGAATGCATTCTTGTTTTGCTCAGCAAAATAACAGAGAAGGAAAGGCTTTAAGCTTCTCTTTTTACCCTGAAGAAAAATAACTGAACACAAGCATCCCACCAGAAATGCCCTGCAACTCTCCTCCTGCCCCAGAGAGAGCTCCAGGTCCAGACAGAGCTAAGCTGTGTTTTCGTTTTGTTTGTTTCCTAGGACCTCAATATAGGCAGTTACTCACCTTGGCAGGGGGGGCATCTGTGATTTTGAGGAGAGGAAAAGTGAAAGTGGAGTGCAAGTGTTAGACACTCAGTGATGTCTGACTCTTTGCAACCCCATGGAGGCCAACCTCCTCTGTCTATGGGATTTCCCAAGCAAGAATACTGGAGTAGGTTGCCATTTCCTTCTCCAGGGGATCTTTCTGACCCAGAGATCTTTCTGACCCAGGGATCAAATGCTGGTCTCCTGCATTGCAGGCAGATTCTTTACCACTGAGCCACCAGGAAAGCCCTAGGGGAGGAAGGGGAGGAAAGAACAGTCTGTGCCTCTCCATCCCACCCCCTACTCCACCCTGGAATGACTTTCTGACTCGACACAGAATATGGAATATAGATTGGGTGGCTGGGACCCTGGACCAAAGGGATACATCTGGAAAAGACCTGAACTGCCCCATTCACTTTGGCATCCCCGGGTTCAGCTACCAATTCACATTTGACCAGACTCCCTGAAGGTCTAAGACATCCATCCAGAGCCATGCTAGTGGGTGAGAGCTGGCTGGAGACAGGGACATGATGACCATTCACTGCTATCCATGCAGCCCTTAGGTTTATCTGAGGACTCCAAGGGGAGAGCAGCTTACAAAATGATTTTGAGTTGCTCTGAGAAGAAAGTAAGCCTGATAAAGTTATCCCATTGTGTGTGAAAGTGGATGTTTGGGTGTGGTTCTCCTTCCCACCCCACCTGGAGTGAGGCTGGACCCCCGAGCTGTCCAGTGGAGATGCCGATCTTTGAGACAGGGTGCCGAGTGCAGCTCTCCTGTCCAGATCTGACCACAGTGAGATCTGACCCTTGGCCCTAGTCAGAATCGAATGCCTGCCTCTGACTTCTGTCCAACACTGGCTTTACTCGATGCCTGTCCCACCCAAGAAAGAAGGGATGAACTTTCTATCCTGCCCATGCTGTCCAGGACAGCCTGGCTCTACAGGGGTCTTACCTTGGCAGCCAAGAGCGCTTTACTTCTCCAGACAGGGAAGAAGGACAAAATAAAGACATTTCCAATCAATAAAAACAGGGAGATTTTGTCATCAAGGAACATTTAGAGAGCAAAAGGAAAATGACTCCAGGTGGAAGCATAGAGATGAAGGAAGGAATAGAGAGCAATGGAAAGGGTAAATATATGGTAAAACTAAATTAATGTTGATAATATATAAGAAAATAATAACAATGCCATGTTATTAAAGTATACATGGAATTAAAATACATGACAATTAGAGCACAAAAGATGGGAGGGGAGTAATTAAAATTAACAAAAGCGTACTAAATCTGCCTGCAGTGCAGGAGACCTGGGTTCAATCCCTGGGTCCGGAAGATCCCCTGGAGAAGGAGAAGGCAACCCACTCCAGTATTCTTGCCTGGAGAATCCCCATGGACAGAGGAGCCTGGCCTCCATGGGGTTGCAGTCCATGGGGTCTCAAGAATTGGATACCACTTAGCAATTGAACCACCAAAGTGCACTAATATATTTGCATTGTCCTGGAAATTTTAAAAGTATTCATTTACATCAAACTTTAATAAGTTAAGTGTACATATTGTAATCTCTAAGCTGATCACTAAAAAACAATAAAAGAATACATAATTAATAAGTTAAATGGGATGGAATAATAAAAAGTGTTCAGAAAGCAAGAAAGGAGGAAAAAAGAAACAAAAACAAGTGAAACAAATAAAACACTGATAATGAAATGATAGATTTAAACTCAAAGATATTAGTAATTTTATTAAATATAACTGAGCTAAATGTTCCAATTAAGATGAAAGTTTATCAAATTGGATATTTTTAAAGGAAAGCTGACTCAGGGAGCATGTACCCCTTTGCCTCACTCCCCTTAACCTTAACCCTCTTAATTATTGGGAGGCTGACTTGATAACTGGAGCCTCAGTGGTCAAATCGCAACCACGATGCTGAGGCTAGAAGCTGTGGGCAAAGGATGGAGGAGCATAAAGATAAAAGGAACCTGAGACACTAAAGATGCTGTGCAGCTACCATAGCAGCCCTAGACGACACACCTCCAACAACATGCTTTGTGAAAGAAAGATCCCTAATTTAAGTTGCAGTCACTTTGTGTGTGGTGTCCAATGCTCCTGACTAAGCATAATTCCTGATATGTAAGGTTGAGGATATTACATCTGCAAAACCCACCCGGTGTCGGATACTAACCTTAAACCAGTTAAAATCACAGGGTTGTGTACCATGTAAAACCTCTAATGAGCACAGGGTTGCTTCACTGCAGGAGCAGAGGCCACTTAACCAATCAGACTGAAGCAGAGTTTAATGGATTTGGACCAGCAACACGAATACCTCATAAGTGCCTGTCTCTCCTTCCCAGAGGGATGTTGCTTTGGTGCTTTATGATGTGCTTAGTGGCTCAGTCATGTCCGACTCTTTGAGACTCCATGGACTGTAGCCTGCCAGGCTCCTCTGTCCATGGGGATTCTCCAGGCAAGAATACTAGTGTGGGTTGCCATGTCCTCCTCCAGGGGGTCTTTCTTCCCAACCCAGGGATCAAACCCAGGTCTTCCACATTGCAAGTGGTTTCTTTACCATCTGAGCCACCAGGGAAGCCCATGATTGAGTAGCCTATCCCTTCTCCAGGGGATGTTCCAGACCCAGGAATCAAACTGGGATCTCCTGCTTTGCAGGCGGATTCTTTACAAGCTGGGCTACCAGGAAAGCCCATGGTACTTTATAAACAACTTAAATGAATTGGGAGTGGGGGAGTGATTTCTTATAAGTCGTTAACAATCATTTAAAAAAAAACAGAGATCTTCCCATGGCAAAAACTAATGTCCATCAATTCATTGCATCCATTCACCAAATATTTTCTAGAACTTCTTCTACATGCCAAACACTGTTTAGCCAGTAGTGATGCAGCAATGAGCAAAACAGACAAAGCTCCCTGGCTTCTTTCAGTTCACATTCTAGTGGGAGAAAGAAATGATAAGCAAATACATAAGTTAGATCAGTTGCATGTAGAATGGTAATAAGTTGATGGAGGGGGGGAAATGGAGGATAGAGGACGGGGAATGGGGTAGGTTGCAGTTTATATAATGATTATTCATTATAATTAGGGAAGATCATACTGAGAGGGGATCATTGATAAAAGATCAGCATGGAGATGGAAGGAGATAAATGATGTAGGCAAAATGTTTCAACCCACTCCTGGCAGAGCAAGAGGAAATATTCTGGAAAATACAACTTGTCCTAGTGTTTGACTTTGGTTGAGAGTGTTGCTTGCTTCAGAACTGCCCCTAAGTCTTGAAAAGGGAAAAAAGTGAAAGGGTTAATTGCTCAGGCACGTGAGACTCTTTGCAACCCCATGAACTGTAGCCTGCCAGACTCCACTATCCATGGAATTCTCTAGACAAGAATACTGGAGTGGGGAGGGGCAACTGGGCATATGGGTGGTCCCCCTGCAGAGTGGGGGAAGGTGAGAATTTACAGAACTACTCTGTGGTGAGAGTAATTGTTACGTTCTGGCGGCCATTACGAAGATGGTTCCATTTAATGCTCAGAACAATCCTATGTATAAGGTGGGTGCTATTGTGATGCTTTTTTACACAAGATGAGAAGGAGGCTTGTCTTTTGGAAAAGGTGGCAAAGCCAGTAAGTGGGGAGGAGGCTCCCCGAGTTGATGTTCCCGGCACATCACAAACTCACCCATCCGATCTCCAGGGACTGCCCATCAGGCCAACATCCCAGAAAGAGCAGGGGTTAAAGCAAGTGAGGAAAAAAGTAAAGAGAAATAGCCTTAGGAAGTTACGGATCCCTGAGCTAAGCGTGTCCCTCCTCCTCTGATGCAGCACTGGTGGGTTCTGTGGGTCCCGGGGCCCAGTGGCAGCATAGATATAGGGAACAGTGGGCCAGGTCTCAGCACTCAGGGCTTTGCAGCTGCAGAGACTAGAGCCTCAGCCCTCACCTCGGCCCCATCCCACCCTCCACCCGCCCCGCCCCTTCAACTGCTCCCCTGGACCTCCCTCCCTAGGCCCTTGCTCCTCCTGGTAAGGAGGCTGCTGAGCAGACATTTTCTTGGTAGCGCCTTTATAAACCCCAACTCAAAGGAAAGGGTCTGGAATGTGCAGGGGACTCTCCTAAGGAACCCCAGCTGGACCCTGCTCAGTCCCTCTAATCTGCTCATTGTAAACAGGCCGTGTCAGCCTCCAGGAGCTGGACCACAGCATGGGCCAGGCCATGAAGACATCCGATCAGTAGGATGCTCCTCAGTGCTCCACCCCCTTGAATGGAGGGAGAGAGGGGATTCTCAAGTCACTGCACAGGAGAGGAGACCCAAAGTTCTCTCTCTTCTCTCCCCCTCCCATTTATCACTACAGCCCAGTGAGGGTAACTCCTCTTCACAGGCAAGGGGCTGAGGAAGTGAGATGGTCACAGGCTCAAGACTGTACTGATGCAAAAGCCCTGGCTCATAACCACTATGATGTGGTTTTGCCCTTCCTGCCTCCACCCCATTTTTCCTTACCTGATCTGTTAGCCTTCCCTCTCTCTTCTCCCTTTCTTCTTTTCCTCTTGCCCTCTCTTCTTTGTGTGCATTGATCCAACAAATATTTATAAGTCAGCTGTTTTGTACTGGGCACTGTGCTAGGCATCAAGAATAAGGCAGTGCAGGAAAACAGTCCTTCCCCATCGAGTTTACATTTTCCTGGGGGAAGATTGACAATGACGAAACCATCTAACACACAAAGCATGAGGTGGTAAGGAAATCACTGGCTGCTGTGAAGGGAACAAGCAGGTTTTCAGGAGAGGAGCTACTGTGATCTAAGTCATGTCTCTGAAAGGTCACTCCAGCTGCAGTAGGGAGACTCGGTTGAAGGGGGCAGGAGTGGAAGCGAGGCCGTGAGTGAGGATGTGATCGCAGAGCCAAGAGGGAGGAGGTGGTGTGTGGACCGGGATGAAAGCACAGACCTGGAGAAAAGTGGGTGTTTACCAGGCATCTCCTAAGTGCCAGGTGCCAAGACATGAGTAAGACCCACGTCCCTGCCTTTGCAAGGTGGCCAATGAGAAGATGGCACAAGAACAAGTTCACTGAAGTGCTGTTTAAGGTGTGAAGAGAGGGGTCTCTCCAGGCACAGCGGACCAGGTGGGAGGGTCCAGCTCCACCTCAGTGGAGCCAGGGCCTGTGGAGAGAGTGTAGGGGGCAATTCTAAACCGGCACCTACTGCAGATGCAGATGACAGTGCCTGCAGCTGGGCGCAGGGCCCTGCCAGTGAGTCGCACCGTGTCACCAATGGTGGCTGTAGAAGGAAATGGAGAAGGAAATGGCAACCCACTCCAGCATTCTTGCCTAGAGAATCCTGTGGACAGAGGAGCCTGGTGGGCTGCTGTCCATGGGGTCACCCAGAGTTGGACACGACTGAAGCGACTTAGCATGCATGCATGCATTGGAGAAGGAAATGGCAACCCACTCCAGTGTTCTTGCCTGGAGAATCCCAGGGATGGAGGAGCCTGGTGGGCTGCTGTCTATGGGGTCCCAGAGTCGGCCACGACTGAAGCAACTTAGTAGCAGCAGCAGCAGCATAGAAGGAAAGCAATAAAAAGCATGAACAAAGGGTTCATACATGTCTACCTAAAAGCTGGCGGCAGGGACTTCCCTACTGGCCCAGTGGCTAAGACTTCCTGCTCTCAAGGCAGGGGGCCCAGATTCAATCCCTGGTCAGGGAACTAAATCCCACATGTCTCAGCTAAGAGTTTTCATGCCACAACTGAAGATCCTACAAGCCCAAACTAAGACCCAGCACTGCCAAATAAATAAATATCTTTAAATAAAATAGAAGCTGGCAGTAAAGCTATTCATATTTAGCAACTTAGAGAATGGGATCCCTCCCAGTAGGCAGGTGGCTTTTTCAAGAAGTCAGTAGACTTCCTCCCAGTCATCACCAAGTTGAGTCCTTAAGGACATATTGGGTCTCCCAGGCAAAGAAAGGAGACACTCAGGGTGGCCCCAGGAGATGCATGTTCAAAGAAGAGAGAGACCAAGGGGAGGAGGTCTGAGGACTCGTATCACTGACTTAGTATCCTCCAGCCCTGGTCAATACCTCCGAAGGTTGCAACCCTGACAACATCTTGACTGCAACCTCATGAGAGACTGTGTAGCCAAACCACTCTCTCGTGTAGAAGATTTCATTAAATTATCACAAAAAAACCTTTGAGGTGAATATTATCTTTAGTGTCCAGCAAATAGTAGATTTAATTAGTGTATTCTTCCCAGGTGCCGCTGATGGTAAAGGAATCCTCCTGCCAATGCAGGAGACATGAGAGACGCAGGTTCAATCCTTGGGTCGGGAAGATCCTCTGGAGCAGCTCCAGTATTCTTGCCTGGAAAATTCCATGGACAGAGGAGCCTGATGGGCTACAGTCCATGGGGCCCCAAAGAGTTGGACACGACTGAGCACAAGCCTTATAGTACAAGCCTATATAGTCCGTGGAGTCGCAAGGTACTGGACTTTCACTTTCACTTCACCAGCAGCAATAATAAATCCCAAGTTACAAAAACAAGAAATTTATTCTTTTCTCACAAAGTCTCCCTGGGGGAGGACAAGGTTCCTATAATGTGAAAATCCAATGAATTGGTTACTGTATTAGTCAGGGTTCTCCAAAGAAACATAACCAATAAGATGTGTGTGTGGTGAGAGAAAGCGAGAAATTGATTTATTTTAAGAAATTGACTAACACAATTGTGGGGGCTGACAAGTCAAGATCTGTAGATTAGGCTGGCACTTTGGAAATTCCAGTAAGATTTGAAGTTGTCCATTGAAGGCACTCTGGAAGCAAAATTCCTTCCTTTTCTGGCATTCTCAATCTTTTCTCTTAGGATCTTCAACTAATGTAATGATACCTGCTTACATAATGGAAAGTAATCTGCTTTGAAAACATGTGTTAGTCACTCAGCTCAGACTCTTTATGACTCCATGGACTGTAGCCTGCCAGGTTCCTCTGTCCATGGGAATTCTCCAGGCAAGAATACTGGAGTGGATAGTCATTCCCTTCTCCAGGGGCTCTTCCCAATCCAGGGATCAAACCCAGGTCTCCTGCACTGTAGGCAGATTCCTTACCATCTGAGACACCAGAGAAGCCCAATCTGTCTTACTTGAAGTGTACTGATTTAAATGTTAATCACTTCAGAATACCCTCCCAGCAGCATCTAGACTGTTGTCTGGTGAAATAACTGGGTACTATAGCCTAGGTAAGCAAACACATAAAATTGACCTCCACAGCTACCTTTCTCTTAGAAAAGGCTAATTCGACGGTTGCCTTTTATATAAATGAAGAACCCATATGGATTCTTTTTCTATGCATTTAAAAAAAAAAATCTCTGGGGGAAAAATTTGTTGCTATTCGATTTGCTGAGGAGGCAACATTGATATAAGATGCTGATCATTTTATTGTGTATCATTTCTTCATTCTACTTGTGTGTTACTGCACTATTGCCTCCTTAAACAGACACCTCATATCGCACACTCACACCCTACTCACCTCCAGACACACACTCACCCTATGCATCAGATGTCTGCATCAGAAGGCATGAGACGCAGGCCAAACAGGCCTCTGTGTAATCTACATTGGCCTGCTGCAAACCTACGCACATTCCCAGGGTGCATATGGACTTGCCAAGAACTATGAGGGCACCAGCATTTTGACAGAACCAGTTTCCTGATCTTCGGCTTACTTGTACAACCTCTTAAAACCGGTCTACCTGTGACTCCTGTGATAGAGATGCCCTGCTGGACTCCTTCCCTTCCTCCCTTCTCACTCTCACCCTCTCCACTGGGCAAAGCAGGCTCACTCAAGTACATTGAACCCCTGGTGTCAGAACTCCAAATAAGAGAACACTTAAGTTGTATCATTAAAAAGTAGATCTCCAATAAAATGTTACTTTGTGTAATAATTATTTGTATTGAGAAATAGGTTTGTATCATTGAGAAATAGATTTCCAATAAAATGTTATTTTGTTTAATAAGTATTTGTCAAAATATGTAACATATGTTTTGATCAATCATATGCTAATCATAATCATAATAATAACAATTCAGAATAGAAATGCTTAATTCCTAGAACCTCATAATCACAGATAATTTTTAAATGTTTCAAATTTTTTGGAAAAAAATTTTTAGTTGACATATAGTAGGTTTACAATGTTTCATATGTATCAGCAAAGTGATTCAGTTATACATATTTTTTCTTTTTCATTATAGATTCTTACAAGATATTGAACATAGTTCCCTCTGGTATACTGTAGGTCCTTGTTGTTTATTTTATATATGGTAGAGTGTATCTGTTAATACCAGATTCCTAATTTATCCCTTCAATAAAAACATAAATAAAAGGGCTTCCCTGACATGGGTTCAATCTCTGGTTCTGGAAGATCCCACAAGATGCAGAGCAACTAAGCCTGTGCTCCACAACTACCAGGCCTGTGCTCTGGAGCCCAGGAGCCACAGCTACTGAGCCTGCACGCCACAACTCCTGAAGCTCGTGTGCCCTAGAGCCCATGCTCTGCAACAAGAGAAGCCACCAAAATGACAAGCCTGTGCACCGCAACTAGAGAGTAGCCCTCACTCACCTCAGCTAGAGAAAAGCCAGCACAGCCAGAAATCAATCAATCAATTAATTAAATTATTTTTACTATATACATTTAAAAACTCTAATTTATATTTTTATTGAAAAGAGATACAAAGATTTTCTAGCTTAAAAATATATTAGAAGAGAAAATTTTCTGTGGAAAAGAGAATGGAAATATAATTTCAAGAAGAAAAGAACTAACTAGAATTTCTGATTTTTTAAAAAAGGACCTGTCATGTAATTTTTTTTCCTAATGCATATTTCTGTGTGTCAAACTATCATAATATTTAGATCCCACATGACACATTTAAAAAAGAAATTGAGCAGTCTTTTTTTTTTTTTTTGATCAGCCTTATTTTTAAATATTGTTTGTACTGAAAATCACATCAGTTGGAACTACCTAAACTGATACAAACTTAAATGTTGACTTTAAAACCTGCTGGACATAAAAAATGTTGAAAATTGTTGGGTATATGTGAGAAAATATTTCAAGGCCACTGGCCTAGAGTATTCCTCCACACACCAGATGGAGCCCACCCAGCCTCTCCTAGGCCCACAGTCATGTAGCCTGGCTCCTGTCAAGTTTATTAGTGGTGTCCATGGGTATCTAGATGGTGATTCTTGCCTCATCGTCATGCTTGGAAGAGTGAATGTCCCCTGAAAGCAATATCCCACTATGTCCCAGGCAGTGCCAGGCACTTCTTATCTTATTATGAATGAATTCTCATAACGAATCTATGGTTAAGTACCATTTTTATTCTTATTTAACATATGAGGAAACCGAGACTTAGGGAAGTTAAGTCACTTGTCCAAGGTCACCCAGAGAGTTTGTGGTCCATCTCCAACTCAAAAGGAAAGTCAAGCCACAGACTGGGAGAAAATATTAGCAAAATATATCTTTCATAAAAAAAATTGTATGCAGAATAAAGAACTCTTAAAATTCAATAAAAAGAAAAACAATTTTTAATCAGGCCAAACATTTGAACAGACACTTCATAAAAGACGTATGATGGCAAATAAGCGTATGAAAAGATATTCAACATCACTGTTCATCAGAGTGTTGCAAACTAAAATTACGATGAGACAACATTATGAAGCCACTAGAATGAGTAAAATTTTAAAGGCTGATAGTACCAACTGCAGACAGATGTGGAATAACTGGACATCTCATACATTTGTGGTGGGAATGTAAAATGCTTCAGCACGTTGGAAGACTATGGTGGTATCTTATTAAGTTAAACACATGCTTTCCACACACCCAGCAATTTCATTTTTAGCTACTCACCCAAGGGAAATAAAAGTGTGTGTCCATAAAAGACTTGTATCTGAGTATGCATAGCAGCTTTATTTATAATAACCCCAAACTGGAAACTATCCTTCCCAGGTCAAACAGTGGTAAAGAATCTGCCTGCCAATGCAGGAGGCACAGAAGACATGGCTTCAATCCCTGGGTCAGAAAGATGCCTTAGAGAAGGCAATGGCAACCCACTTCGCATTCTTGCCTGAAAAATCCTATGGACAGAGGAGCCTGATGGGCTATAGTCCAAAAAGTAGCAAAGAACTAGACGCAACTGATTGCGAGCACGTGACAAGACATACATCAAAATGGTTTAAGTTTGCTATATGTTATACATGTTCTTGTATGCTTTATATTACAGCTTACTGATAATCCTGGTATGATTTTGTCCAGAAACAATAACTGATCTGCCTGACCCAGGGCCCTGCCTCTCCATCTTCCTGCCATCTCCTTCCCACAGCTGATGTCCTTCTGTCTCTGCTTCCCGCAGAGAAAACACTCTCCATTCACCTCTCCAAAATGACTTCTTTGTCCTGGGGCCAGATTCCCTTTTTCTTCCAGCACCAGCCATTTGGATCTAGCTGCTTTGGGGAGGGATCTTCCAAAAGGGTCTGAAAAAAGCATGCTGGAAAGCCAAGACCCACGAGGCTTCCAACAGAGTGTAGCCAAGAACTAGCCTCAATATGGCTACATTCTTCACTGTCTCCAACTCCGGCACCATCTCATTTCCCACCAGGATGATAGAGTGGATGTTCCAGTTCTCCACTGCATGGTATCTTTTCAGGCCAGTCTAATTTTTTTCAGCCTGTCCTCACCCATATGGGGGCCTTAAAAAGTGGAAAGTGGAGTCGCTCAGTCGTGTCTGACTTTTTGCAACCCCACGGACTGTAGCCTACCAGGCTCCTCTGTCCATGGGATTTTCCAGGCAATAGTACTGGAGTGGGCTGCCATTTCCTTCTCCTGGGGATCCTCCCGACCCAGGGATCGAACCAGGGTCTCCGGCATTGTAGACAGACACTTTACCGTCTGAGCCACCAGGGAAGTCATGTGGGGGCCTTAAACAAAGATATATGGTTTCTTTCCTGCAGAGGTTTCTCAGACTCCACACGGGTGATGCCACTGTGTATCTCTATGAAGGAAGGATGTTTATGGAGTCTCTCTGGCACATTTGACAGCTCGCGGAGCACCCCAAGGGTCAGCACCCACACAGCACACCCTGAGAGCCTCTTGCATGAAATAAGCCAGATATTGTGGTGTTTCCCAAGTGATTCTCCATCCCCTACCCAGTGAAACAATAGAACCTTTCCAACAGGACTGTAAGAGCAGAGACTTTGCCCTCTTGAGGCAGTGAAGATGGGCCTGGGAGTGGCAGTGTCCTCCACCCTCTCCCATGACTACACCAAGAGGAGAGGGGCCAGGCCGCGAGCAAGGACAGCTCCAGGCCAGCCTTCACCCAGAGACCTGGGTTTGGGAAGAAGTGGTGTCTGAAGGAGGAGCATCCATCTCCCGGAGCTGCAACTCTGAAACTCCAAGCCTTGAGTCTTCCAGTCCAAGGTCGTGGCTGTAGACCTGCTGGGCCTGAGTAGCAGAGCCCCGTGTGTCAAGGGGAGAACTCACCTCACAGAAGCACTCCCACCCCAGCTTATCCTGGGCGGATGTACAGGGATATACAGCCCACAGCAGGGAAAGCAAGCCTTGAAGTTGTAGAACCAGCTCAACAACCCTGAGCTTGCCAGCTTCCTACCCCAAGTGCACACACCAGTCCCAACATGGCCTGGAATGAACCATCTCTATGAGAAAAACCAAGAAGAGACCCAGTCCAGCCAAACTGAGAAGAAGGAGAGACCAGCACCTTCACCCTGGCTCTACCCCAGGCCCTACCTCCTGGACAGAAAAAACACCTGAAAGGGAAAAGCCTAAGCTCTCAGAAAGCTGGAGCAGAGAGCAAGAGAATGATGTCAACAAGATTCTGGAATGGAAAGCAGATAGATGAGATTTTAGCTTTCTCCCCACTGTTGAGTGTTCAGGGAGGGAAAGAACCAAGCTCAGTGGAGACTCAGTCTTAGCAAATGGAGCCTCCAGTATCTCCAAGACAGGGGCCGGAGGAGGCAGAAACCAGGCAGGTGGGATGAAGGTCTTGTGAAAGGACATCCCTCTCCTTTACCATGAGAAGAGAGCTGCACCTTCCTCAGTACCTCTTCCCTGCCCCATCCTTGCCACCAGATGGAGACACCAAAGGCTTCCATAGCCCAGGAGTCTGGCTACCCCAACTCCCCAGCACCTCTTTCTTTGTTCTGCTCTCAAAACACAGGCAGCCAGGCAGCCAGCCTCCAGGCAGGAAATTCAGAGGATCCTTCTCTAGGAAACTGGTTCAAAGGAACTGACCTACATATTCTGATACTTTGAGGGCCCCCAATCAGGGCCAGAATCGTATCCCATCCTTGATCTGAGACCTGCCAAGAAACCAGCTCTGCATCCACATGGGGTTTCCTTCAGCTGTTAAATGCCTCCCTCTTAAATAGGACTGGACAGCCAAGATTCAGAGTCATTTGAGGGAAGCATTAACTACAAAAAAAGAGACCAAAACAAACAAACAGAAAAAAAAAGAAGAAGAAGAAGAAAAACTCCAAGGAAACAGAGATAATGTGGAGATGGGAAAAAGAAAAACAATTTTCATTATAATCACCACTTCCAGAGGGAGAAGAGAAGATGGTTAATTCTTGTAACGAGAGGATGATGTTGTGAAAGGGAACACGGGATAAGGAACAGCTCTTGAAAATTAGAAATGACAGCACAAATATAGAAAGGCTGAAATATAAAGGGGTGGAAATTTCCCAAAAAAATGAAGGCAATAGGAAAAAAGAATTTAAAAATTAGAGAAGCATTTTGAAAGTTCTAATATTTAAATAACTGGAGTTCCCCCAAAAGAGGAAACTGGAGGAAAATAACAAAAAAATCATTTGAGAAAATTTCCCAGGGCTTAGTTACTTGAGGTGTCAGAGTGATGGGCCCATCAAAGGCAAGCACAAAGAAGAAAAACATCCCTGCAAAACATCAGGACATCAGGCATGCTGAGAAAATGCTAGAAGCTTCCAGAGAGAAAAAAGTTTCTATCCAGAGATCAGTACTCAGAATCACATCATTTTTCTCAATAACAACACTGGAAGCAAGGGGAAAATGAAGCACCATTGTCAAAAAGCACAGGATAAAGCATTTCTAACCTAGAATTTATACCCAACCAACCATCAGTAGTATATGAGGGCAGAACAGAGACCGTTTGAGACAGAAAATGCTTAAAAAAAAATTTGCCTCCCAACAGTCCCATTTGTAGGAAGCTACCAGAAGATGAAGACAAGAAATCCAGAAAACAAGGAACCAAACAAATGAGAAGTGAGTGGAGAGCCGCAATGAAGACGAAAGGGGATCTCAGGATGAAAGTGGGACTAGAGAGCAGCCCACCCCAGCTCTCCAGGAGGGATGTCACCAAGGCCAAACGGACCCGATAGAACACCTATGGGTCTATCGTCACTTGAGGAGGGTTCTGTTTATCCATTTGGGCACAAATATATAGTATGCCAAGAAAATGAAAAAATAAGCCAGTATTTAACTCCAAGGAAAACAAGAGTTGTATAAGCAAGAAACTGTAATCATGGAACAGTAGACGATTCAGCTATTAACAATGTTTACTTAGCCACAATAACATAAACACTGGATAGTAATTTGACCAAAATGTCATGTCACCATGTGGAGGATGAAAGAGAGAAGCGTGTCTGTGTGTGTACGTGGTGAGAAAGAAGTGGTAGAAAGTAGATAAGCAGCACTTAAAACAGAAACACCCTGAAATAGATTTTTTTAGAAATTTAGGTGTAAATTCAGAAAATCTAGAAGACTTGAAAGTGGTTGTCTCTTGGGAATGAAATTCGGTGGGGAAAAGTACAAGAGGGCACTGCTTCTTCCATTGTACTACTATTTGACTTCTGAAATTTTTTTCTTTTTTATGGAGGTATACTTGACTTGCCTGGTGGTACAGGGGATAATAATCCACCTGCCAATGCAGGGGACCAGGGTTTGTTCCCTGGTCCGGGAAGATTCCACATGCAGTGGAGGAACTAAGCCCAGGTGCCATAACTACTGAGCCTGCGCTCTAGAGCCTGGGAGCCACAACTCCCAAGCTCATGTGCTGCAGCTACTGAAGCCTGTACATCTGGAGCCTATGTTCTGCAACAAGAGAAGCCCCTGCTCTCCACAACTAGAGGAAGCCCACGTGTAGCAACAAAGACTCAGCACCACCAAAAATAATAAAATAACAAAGTATTTAAAAACAAGTAAATAAAAGGACCACTTTGATAAACGTGGGTATACGCACACCATAATCAAGATAGTGAACATAGGTAGTCCCCCGGCCAAAGTTTTCTCATGTCCTTTTGTTGTCCCTCCCTCCCAGGATCACTCCTGGGCAGGGACATATGGGTGGCTGGGAGTCAAAAACCACCCATAAAGGGCTTAACTCCTCCTGCTTGTTTTGGTGAACCAGGGAGTCTTTGCTTCTAGTGAAGGTTCTCCAGATGCCGGGCTGGACAAGACCTCGCAGGCCATCCTGGCCTTCAGCATTCAGTGTGAGAAGCACCTCCTTGTGGAAAGCTGCCTGACTGCCTCCTCGTGCCCAGATCCTCTCCTCCAGAACTCTCTTCTCTGCAATGTACTGGCCTCTTTCTCCCCTGCCTCCAGTGACCCATGAGCTCTGCAAGGATGGAGGCCCTTCGATTCAGGGGGCTTGGCTTAGAGCAGGTGCTCAGACAATATTTGTTGAATGAATGCATGAAATATAAGACAAAAGAGATAAATAGAAGAGTGAATGGGTGAATAAATAAAAGGTATTTTCCCAATGTCAATGATATTATTGTATTAAAGATATGGAAAAGCAACAGGAGAGGCTGAAATGGAAGGAAAGCTCAGAAGCACAACTGGAGCCATTAATTCTTTCTTAGAGGGGCCTGGGAGGTACATGTCCCGGGGATAAAACCTTGTCCCCAACATCCCCACTGACCCTCTGGGACCCCAGGTCCCCCTTGGGAGCCCTGGGCAGAGCTGTCCCCAGCAGCCAGGGATGAGGCTCACTAGGGGGCACCCTTCCATCACACTGGCCCTGCCCCAGCAGACACAGAAAACTGCCAGGGCTCTTTTCTACAAGGAAACTTGCAAATCCTGGGGCCTCCTCCCATTGCCTGTGGCCTCTGACCAAGAGGGTCTTTCCAACCAGTGGTGAGCGTCTACCAAATCAGTACCTACTCAGAACTAGGTAACTCTGCATGTGTCTGGGGTGAAGCTGACATTTCAAAATGATCTGCCCTCCTTCAAATACACCAGTTCTGAGACCTCCACCCCATCACCTCCCTCAGCCTAAGGGCTGCCCAGATAAGAATACACTGAGGAGTAGACTCCTGCAGTTTACTATTTATTCACAATAATAGGGTGGCACTGGTGGAGGTTCTGGGCAGTTATAGACCCCCAAGCAGGGGGAGTACATGGAGGCGGGGTTCAAAGTTCCCTCTCAGTGGGCCTTCACTGCCCACAGGAGTCATCTCAGCCCTGGGCCTGCAGGAGCTTCCAAAGCCAAGGGACACGGAGGGAGGTCAGGGGCTCAAGGGTGTGTGTAATTTGGAAAGTCGGGGCTTCTTCAATTTTTAGGACTACACCCTCTTACCTCAATCATTGTGGGGTCTAATTTCAAAACTGTTCCAGCACTCCCCCAGCAGTCCAATGGTTAAGACTCCATGCTTCCATTGGAAGGGGCGTGTGTTTGATCCCTGGTTGGAGACTAAGATCCTGCATGCCATGCATGGCATTTAATTTAATGCCGGATTTAATTAAAAAAAAAATAAAACAACAAAGACACGGACCAAGTGAAGCAACTGGTGCCTGATGGAGATTTGGGCCTGATGCCTGAAGTAGAAGGAGGGGTGGTGGGGAAAGGAGAGAGTTGGAGGGAAACCTGGGGTGGGGGAGGGTGGAGCATGGATCAGAAAGTAGACCACGGTGACTTGCAAAAGACAAAGAGAAGAAGGCCCCCAGCTTAACTCTCGGAAGTAGAAATGGGAACTTCCATCCCAGTGTCCATGCTCTTCTTGGGAATTTGTTCCCTGCTCCAGATTCTGGTGGGCATCTTGCGCCCCATAACCTGTCAAAGGAAGTGTCCAGAAGGGAGGATTTCACAACTAGAGGTCTTGTTTTGATGTTGGTGCCCCTCCTCCACCAATCAACCATTTGGGAAGAAAGGGGACCATTCCCTTCTCAGCTCAATGGGAGACCCAGGCTGCTAGAGTCTAACTCAGAACTTGCCTTTATTTTTTTCTGTGGGGTGCAGTGCAGCACCGCTGCAGGGCCAGACTGAGTCCATATCACACGCACAGACTCAGGCCCGAGCCCAGGCCCAGGCTCTGTACGGATGAGGGTGTGTTCACCTAAGCTATGTACACACCTGAGAGCCAGCCACACCTCTGGGAGCCGCACTCTCCAGAGCAAAGGCATCAAGCCTGGCTCACTCTGAGGACTGGGTCACCTCTGCATCTTTTCTTTGCAGGATTCTGGGCCAAGCCCGCCACACTGTCACCTGGGGACAATCATTGCCTGCAGGAAGAGGGGTGAAGGGAGAGAGGTCAGTGTGGACAGAGAGGGACAAAGCTGGGGGTTAGAAAGCACTGACTTCCCAGGTGACCCTCTCTTTCCTTGCTGTGTGTTAGCTGGCCAGCCAGCCTAGTACCCATCTGTGCACACCTGCCTCCAGCATATCTGAGCTGTGATGACCCTCTTACCCAACCATCCTGCAGAGCCAGATGTGGCTGCCAGCTCAGGCAGGCTCCACTGAGGCCCGTGCTCTTTGCCCTGCCCTGCCTGGGAGGCCCTGCCCTCCATCCTTCCCATGCAAAGAGAAGGCCAAAACAAGAAGAAAAATGTGTGTAAATTTCCCATCCAGGTTTTGGGAGCCCTCTTCAGATTCTGTTTCAGGAACACAGAGGTAAGCAGTCAAGGGGTCCCTTTTGGGGCTACTGTGGGCTTGCTCAATCCAAGATGTACCTCCCAACTCCAGGCACCTTGAGCAGACCCTTTCTGCAACCATTTCAAGAACGTTTGCAAAGCTTTTTGTCCAGTCAGCCCAAATGCTCCTGAAACACAGAACTGATCTATGCAACCTTTTCCCTGATTTTGTAACCAGAGTGCACGTGCCCACACCCACTCTCACACCTCCACCAAGTGTTCCCAAGAAGAATGCTGTCCACAGGGTAAGAGGCCACCTGGGGACCTCTTTTTTCTTTCTTTTCATTTCTAAAATTCACACCTAGTGTATCCAGTTAGGACAGTAGCACGTGGGCCACAGCTCCTCTTGGTGAAGTGGTCCTTGGATGGTCAAATATCTCCTAACTCGGTACAAATAACATACTCTTTCATTTTTCTCAGCCAGTCACTTCAGGAATACCTTGAAAATACTGCAGGTTCCATTCTAGACCACCACAGTAAAGTGAATACTGCAATAAAACAAATTCTTTGGTTTCCCAGAGCAGGTAAAAGTTATGTTTCCACGATACTGCTGCCTGCTGTGTTGCAATAGCATTGTCTAAATTAACAATGAAAACGCTGGCTTAAAACTCAACATTCAAAAAATTAAGATCATGGCATCCAGTCCCATCACTTCATGGCAAATTGATGACGAAACAATGGAAACAGTGAGAGACTTTATTTTCTTGGGCTCCAAAATCACTGCATTGGTGTCTGCAGCCATGATTTAAAGACGCTTGCTCCTTGGAGGAAAAGTTATGACAAACCTAGACAGCATATTAAAAAGCAGAGATATTACTTTGCCAACAAAGGTCCGTCTAGTCAAAGCTATAGTTTTTCTAGTTGTCATGTATGGATGTGAGAGTTGGACTATAAAGAAAGCTGAGCACCGAACAGTTGATGCTTTTGAACTGTGGTGTTGGAGAAGACTCTTGACAATCCTTAGGACAGCAAGGAGATTCAACCAGTTCATCCTAAAGGAAATCAGTCCTGAATATTCATTGGAAGGACTGATGCTGAAGCTGAAACTCCAATACTTTGCCAACTGATGCGAAGAACTGAATGACTGGAAAAGACCCTGATGCTGGGAAAGATTGTGAAGGCAGTTGGAGAAGGGGACGACAAAGGAAAAGATGGTTGGATGGCATCACCAGCTCGATGGACGTGAGTTTGAGCAAGCTCCAGGAGTTGGTGATAAACAGGGAAGACAGGCGTGCTGCAGCCCATGAGGTCGCAAAGAGTCGGACATGACTGAGCAATTGAACCAAACTGGACTGAACAATGTACAAACCTTAATTAAAGAACACTGTATTGTTCATCATCTGAGCCTTCAGCAAGTCATAATCTTTTTGCAATAGCAATACCAAAAATCACACATTACCATAACAAACATAATAAAAGTTGAACTATTGCTGGAATTACCCACAGACACAATGTGAGCAAATGCTGCTGGAAAAAAATGGTACAATGAAAGGTTACCACAAACCTTCAATTAGCGAAAAATGCAGAATCTGTGAAGTGCAATAAAGCATAGCACACTAAAACAAGGTACTCTTGTGTTTGAGGTACAATATTTGGCTTCCAAGTAAATCACACACACACACACATTTTGGGGGAGAGTTTTATTAAAAATTAACAATGTCCCTGGCTAGCAAATAGCTCTTTGAACTTCTCAAGTTTTCTTGTCCCAGTCCCCTCCAGTGGATCTGGCAATTGCAAAGTCCACAGTGAGGGGACGTAGAGAGGACCTGGCTGGGGGTGAAAGTCAGCCCTGATTCTCAGGGTGGACAGGGGCCTGGGCTTTACACATAGAGGTGTTGAGAGACCCAGTGTGGTCAGGGCCCAGGAATGGCACACAGAGCTGGGGAAGTGCCTGCAGGTGGAGAGGGTCTGGCAGAGCAGGCTTTCTGAAGAAGGGGTTTCCACCGGTACAGATGAACCAGCCTAGTGCCAAAGGCTGGGGAGGAAGGGTCAGAGGACAGAATTCCATCCAGAAGAGGAAGAGCAAGAGCAACAACAGTGGACCTAAGAGAGGGCCCCTGGCTGACAGGGGTGTGGAGGGAAACAAAGAGATCAAAAAAGAGAAAGAGCAGATGGAGAGAGGCGAGCTCCCTGTCCACCGAGGTAACCTGGATTCTGGTGGCCACGGAAAAGTTTTGGGAATGAGAAGCCCAGCCGCCCACTGGTTACCTGGCTTCATCACTTCCTCTCTGTGTGACCCTTGGCAAGCTAATTAATCTCTCTGAGCCTTGGTTTCCTCATTTATAAGACAGGGATGATTTAAAAAAAAAAAATCCCTGGGAGGATGACTGGAAGGGCTGGCGGAATGACCAAGCGGTAAGCGGGTGCTGGCACACCCTGCCCTCTCCGTAAAGGGGTGCCCCTTACTACCTTCTTTGGGAAGAGCTGGACACATCGCCTGGCGGCGGGTGATTCAGCTGGTAAAGTGGGTCAAATTAGCCGGAAGATTTTTCCATCCCAGATTCACACTTCCTGTGGAGACAGTTCCGAAAAGGGCAGGCGAAGGTGTTTGTAAACAATAAAAGTGCAATTCAAAGGTTGCCGCCGGCGACAACAAGCGAGGCTCCCGGCTGGAAGCAAGAGTCGTCTCTTCGCTTGGGGCACGGTCTGGATTGGGCAGATATGGACATCTTTCCAGTCTTCCCTCACTGTACAACACACACACAGCCCCTCTCACCCCCAACCACGTCCAGCAGCAACACCCAGGGTCTCTCTCGAGGGCATGCCACGTATATTCTCGGTGTCAACCAGCCGATGGAGCTGGAGGAGTGAGAGGAAGGCTGGGTACGGGGCTGAGGGCGGTAAGGGGCCTAGATGGATTCCAGCAGCTCCTAAGGAGAGTGGGGGTCGCTGGCCGGGGAGGGGCGCAGAGAGTCCAGGAGGCCGAGACGGCCAGGTCCACAGCGCCGCCTTCCCGGAGGAAGGCGGGGGCGGGGAGGAGGGAGCTGGAGGAGGCGGAGAGCGGAGGAGGGCGGCGCGCTACGGGGTTATTTGTGGTTCGCTTTGATCCCGAGGGGGAACCTGAAACTCTCACATTCCTGGCATAGCAGCCGCCTCCGGCGCGGGCCGACCCTGGGGCTGCGCGCTGGGGCTGAGCCGCCAGAGCGTCGGCGCCTCAGCCGAGAGCACACCTCTGCCGCCGAGCTGAGCTGAGCCGGGCCGGGCCGTCGGATTTGACCGCTCGGAGCACTCGCGGGCCGCAGCGGTAAGAAAGGCCTCTTGGCGCTTCGGGGAGCGCTCGGGGCCGCAGAGACGCGCTCCAGCCCGGCCTTTTCCGGGAGAGGGAGCAGAAGCAGAGCGGACACTGAGTCCTCCAGGAGCGGTGCGCCTTTGCCCGCAACCGGCGGGGCGAGGACAGCTCCGTTCGGGGGAGCCTTGCAGGTCCCCTGGGAGCTCTCGCAGGCGGCGCAGGTCCGCTGGGGCTGAAGGAGGGACAGCCCGTGGGCAGATAGGAGTGGGTGTCTGGGAGCGCGGATCTGGGAAGGAGGCGCCGCTTGGAGCTCAAGTTGCAGGGCCTGGGGGCTAATTTGGTTTGGTGTGTGTGTTGGGGCGGGGGGGGGGGGTGTTACAGGTGTCTTTCCTCCCTAACTAGCCCAAGAATTCCTCTTTGTCTTCCTTGGAAAATCCTCTCCGGAGCCACGGTCTGGCTCTCACTTAGAAAGAATGCAGCCTGCCGTCCAGCCCGGTGACGTCAGCGCTGGGGCATTTGGAAAACAAAGAGGGCTCGGGAGGGAGGGGGGAGGCGGATCCACGACGCTTAAAGACCTCTCCGGACCACGGTTACCGTCGTCCGCTCCAGGCGCTGCGGCGGCCGCAGGGTGCTCGTGGTCAGCCAGGAGTCCGGGTAGGGCGGGATCCCTGGCTGGGGTGCGATCTGACTTAAAGACCCTCGATTTGGTTCCTTGGGCCAGAGTGAGCCAAGGTAAAGGCCGGAGTTGTGTGGTTGCTTCGAAGCGGGTGTTTCAGAGAGCCCCGCGCGCTAGCGCAGCAGGGATGCACGATCCGGGTCGGGGGCGCGGATTTTAGTGACGGCTTAGCTGTGTGCATCTGAGAGATTTGACTGAGACAAACGAGGAATGAAAGGCGCGGAAAGTGTTCCCTGCTCCCAGGCACACTGTTGGGGGAGGAGGAGGGCTGGAATCTGTCCGGAAAACTGCATTCTCCGGTCCTTCTCGGCTGGAGTCAGCCCAGACAGTGTTTAAGTTAGGAAATGCCCCGTGGATGAAACGCTAGGGCCAACTGATTCCTGTTTGTTTTGCCTCGGGTAACTCTAGAGTCTTGCATCTTCTCTGTGAGTGTGTGTGTGTGCGCGCGCGCGTGCGCCCCGTGTATGTGTGTGCCCCCTGTGTATGTGTGTGTGGGGGTGGGGTGGGGAGGGATGATGGGGTCCCGGGAAGTCTGAACACCGAGATGTCCTCCAGACCCATCTCCCTCTCCCCAGTTCTGGGCAGCTGGGAGGAGGGAGTGGGTTGGGAATGGCTGCTCTGCCAGCCAGCCAAGCCCTAACTGGAGCCGGGCACTGGGGCTAGCTCTGTGGCAGAGGAGGGGCCACACTCCTCCCACTGTCCTCCTATATACACAGGACCTGTGGAGGTGTGGGTTTTGTTTGGTCTTCCCTGAATCCCAGTTTGGAGGTTTGTGTTGGAGAAGGCTGTGGAAAGGAAGCCAGGTGAGGCGGGCAGCCTTCCAGGCCATGAGCCACTGGGAGCGCAGGCTCAGAAGGGAACACCTCCCTCAGGAGACAGTCTCCCTGCAGCTTAGGCAGAGTCACCAGCCCCAGGTGCCTGCAGCTCCCGCACTCCTTCAGTCAACTCAAGCAGTCTTACCCATGTCAAGATGCTGAGTGCCCATCCTCTCGTACCTAGAGGACCATCAGGCACTTCCAAGGAGCAAGTGTGTGTGTGGCTGGGGTGGTGATCATAAAATCAGGGACAAACATCGTGCCACCCTTTCTTTCTCCTGGAGCACGTGCGCGCTGTCAGTGCACAGACTCTGTGCCTGGCCCACAAACCTTGATGGGTGGCACCTTTTCCCCTCCTTTTGCAAAACCACTCTTAGTGTAGTCTGTCTCATCTCTCATCCCTTATTCACCAATCCAGATGCATTTTCTCCTTCCTGTTCACCTTGCAGAGTGACTGCCAAGGTCATCCCATGACAGAGAGGGCTCAGCAGGGTAAAGGGTTGTGAGTTAGCTGTGCCAACGCCATGGTTCAGGCATGCTTCATGCTGTGGGGGCTGTTTGCCTAGGGCTTCTACCGGGCTGGTGCGTGCATGCATGCATGCTCAGTTGTGTCCAATTCTTTGCAACCCTGTGGATTGTAGCCCACCAGGCTCCTCTGTCCCTGGGATTTTTCAGGCAAGAATACTGGAGTGGGTTGCCATTTCCTACTCCAGGGAATCTTCCTAACTCAGGGATCCATCCCACGTCTCTTGTGTCTCCTGCATTAGCAGACAGATTCTTTACCACCTCTACTGGGTGGGACTCATGCTTTATCGCCTGTGATAAAGTAGAGGTGGTGCAGTGGTAAAATATCTGCCTGCTAATGCAGGAGACACAAGAGCTTAGTGTTTAAAGATGAACTAGGCCTGCCCTGGACTTACTTATCAGGCTCTCTGATGGGAAGCTGACTACAGGAGCCTGAGGTTCCTGGTATCTAGGTTGCTGGTATCTATCTCTAAGCACAGTAAGTCTCCATGAATGTGATTATAATGGCAGTCCTTTGCCAAGGATTTACAGCTCAGTGGGAGCTCAATAGCCATTGCCTCTTAATTCTCAACTCCATGAAGCTAGCATTGTTTCTGTATTTCCGATGGAGAAACTGAGGCTCAGAAGTTAGGTGACTTGCCTTAATCAGTAGGTTGCAGCATTGGCAGTCTGACGGGCATGTGTGCCCCTCCATCGCCTTTCCCTTAACCAGACAGCAATGGAAAGTCCCCGTCTTTCCCATGTCCTCCCACTGAGTGCTCTTCTTTCTCTCCTCCTCAGGTGCTCTGGGGCCAGGTGCCACTGGCCTTTGTCCAGGTGGGTGTGTGCAAGCCCAGGGAGCATGAGGACGCTGGAAGACTCCTCAGGTACGGTCCTGCACCGCCTCATCCAGGAACAGCTGCGCTATGGCAACCTGACTGAGACCCGCACGCTGCTGGCCATCCAGCAACAGGCCCTGCGCGGTGGGGCTGGGGCTGGGGGCACAGGAAGCCCCCAGGCCCCCATGGAGATCATGGCACCAGAGGACAGTCAGGTGCTGCAGCAGGCCACGAGACAGGAACCCCAGGGCCAGGAGCACCAGGGCACCGAGACCCACCTGGCAGAGAACGGCCTCTACCGCCTGTGCCCGCAGCCTGGCAAGGGCGAGGAGCTGCCCACCTATGAGGAGGCCAAAGCCCACTCACAGTACTATGCCTCCCAGCAGGCGGGGCCCTGGCCACACGTGGGGGACCGGGATCCCCGTGGGCCCCCGGGAGGCAGCCGGAGGCAGGATGAGGCCCTGCGCGAGCTGAGGCATGGGCACGTGCGCTCCCTGAGCGAGCGACTCCTGCAGCTGTCCCTGGAGAGGAACGGGGCCCGCACCCCCAGCCACATGAGTGCCTCTCACAGCTTCCCCCAGCTGGCCCGCAACCAGCAGGGCCCCCCAGCCAGGGGCGCCCCCACTGCCGAGGGCCCGGAGCCGCGAGGACCTCCACCTCAGTACCCACACGTCATGCTAGCTCACGAGACCACCTCTGCCGTCACTGACCCGCGGTACCGTGCCCGTGGCAGTCCACACTTCCAGCATGCGGAAGTCAGGTAACTGCCCACCTTGGTCTTCAGGCTCTTGACTTCCTTCCAGTGTAGTTTTCCCAGGGTGAAGAGCCTCCAGGAGGCTGGTGAGCTCCAGAGGAAGGCCGATGATACCCTCTCCCTCCCAAGATGGGAGCTAATGCTGGAAGGAAAGAGGGATTTAGCCAGGGTCACGTGAGAACTTAGCAGCATCCCTTGCTTTAATTTGGAGACAGACACCATTGCTTAATTGGCTGTAGCCTTAAAGTAACTAGGGTCCTCAGAGGCTGTCAATTAGAGCAGGGGGCTAAAGGTTAGATTTCAGAAAGAACTTGCAAGGACTAGAGTTGGGAATCTTTCTCAAGTTAAGTGGGAAGAAGGTGGGACCTCCTCTGGAGGCTTCTAAAAACAGAAGTCTTTTCTTCTTTGCTGTCCGTGATTTTGGGGAGGCATTCCTAAGTGGAGGCAAGGAAGAAAGGACCAGATGGCCTCCGTAGAGATCGCGCCTCTCCTACCCAGGGGCAGGAGCTACCCTGGCACTGCCATTCATTTCAGTTCATGTTCTTTTGTGTGGTCCATGGGGCAGGAGCCTGGGAGAAGGTTCTTGTTCCAGGTGAGCCCCTTTATGTGGAGGCTCCAGAGTAGCTGCGGGAGTAGGGAATTCAGCTTTTAATTCTGAGAGCGAAGGGAAGCCTTTAGAGGATGTGATTTGGAGTCCCTTTTCAAAAAGGTTCCTCTGTTGCTTGTAGAGAATGGATTCTAGGGGCATGAATGGAAGCAGGGATGCCCAGGAGGGGCAGGAAGCCCAGAGAGTTTTCAGAAATAAGGTTCCTAGAAATGAGGCTCTCGTTTGGCCCAGGGCCTTCTCCTGAGAAGCTGGCACACGCCCTTTTCACACGCCCTTAATTCCCCCCGCCCCCCACCCCACACACAGGGGTCCAGGAAACCCCAGTGGAGGGGCCTGAAGCCTTTTAGACCCCCTTCCTCTGGTGCCCCAAGGTTCAAATCCGGTTTTCTTCATGCCTGCTGAGTCCTCGTTTAGTCACCTGCTTTGCAACCGTGCAGCCTTGCCCGGGAAAGATGCCTTTCTCTGCTCTCGAGAAATGAGTGACGTGATGGCTCTGGAATGGAGGTGGCAGAGGACTGAGCCTGTGGGGTTTTGCCAGCCTCAAGGCCCCCCTGCCTTACCTCCCTTCTCAGGGCTTGGTCCTGGAAGAGTTTCAGAAGCTGAGTCGTGGTTTCTTCTTTGGACCATGCTTATTGAGCCCTGTCAGGAAAAGATAATGTCGTGGAAAGGAAGTCGACTGTTTGCAGGAGAACAAAAAAAGTGTGTGTGTGTTGGGGGGGAGCAAGTGTGAAGGAAAGGAGGCTCTATTCTTTCTGAGAGCCCAGTCATCCCCAAAGAATGCCATTTGTGTCTGCCTGGCCCGGAGCAGGGGAGCGAGTTGGAGGGAACCACCCCGAGGTCCCACACTGAGCAGCACAGGGAGAGTTTGCAAATTGCAGTGGGGTACCCTCTCAGCTCTCACTGGAAGCTCTACCTTGGGCAGGAAAAGAAATACATCTGCCAGCTTCTCCTTCAGCTAATCTGGTGAAGATTGTTTGCTGGGCGGGACTTAGCTTTGGGTCTAAGAAGAGCAGGGGAGCTGGAGTCAGGAGGGGGAAGGATGAAGGGGAGGGATGAGGGGAAGGGCAGGCATGGGTTCTGAGGTGATGGATTCGTCTGCGGCTTCTGGGACTTTGGAAAGCTCCTGGTGAAACTGAGGCAGTCTAGTTCTCTTACATCTGGAGCCACAGGGCCCCAGAAAAGCTGTGTGACCTCACATGCTCCTTCCCTTGACGTGGGACCTTGAGGGTGAAGACCATGACATGGGACCCCAGTACCAGAAGCCAGGAGAGCACTGTCCCTAACCTCAGGCTATTGTAATAGTTCACAGGTGGCTCCTTCACCCTGGATAATCCACTCTTTGGGTCACATTTACTCTTTGAGCAGAGAATAGGCTGTGGTCTCCACTAGAAGAGACAGAGGGTGGGCTGTCACTGTGGAGATGCCCGCTGCAGGCCCAGCAATCTGCCAGGCAGATGTGGCCCTGACAACGTGCCTGAGGCTAGAGACTCTCATCCTCCTGACTGAGCATGGTCCCATGCACCACGGACTCAAACACTGGAGCCAGAATTTGAATGCCTGATCTGTCAGACTCTGGAGCCCAGACTCAGCCTGACATCTGTCTCACCACTCTAACCTTAGCCACAGTCTTCTAAAAATGTTTCTTCAAGGGGTGATGGGACTCAAAATAAGAGGGAGAAGAAGCAAGTGTGCTGCGTGGGCAGGTGTGCACAGAGGGCCTGACACCAGCAGTGGGAACAGACACAGGGTAGGGGGCCTGGAAGGTTGTGAGTTTCAGTCATGATGAGTGTGACCTCCAGATTCAAAAAGAGCTGCCTATGGCTGGGACTATTCAGGCTGATCCCCAAAGCATGGGCCACAGGAGGCTGGGCATGAAATAAGTGTGCTGATGGTAATGCCCTGCAGCCCTGCTTCCCTGGCCCTTGAGGGTCTTGGGGACACCACGTGGAAAGGCCTTCCCCAGAGGTCACTGCCTAATGCTGCAGGAAAGCTGTCTGCCCGGGAGGGCTGGGGCAATTCTCTGTGGCTCCGTGGGCTCTGAGGACCGTCTCTTCTGTCCCCCAGGATCCTGCAGGCCCAGGTGCCCCCTGTGTTCCTCCCGCAGCAGCAGCAGCAGTACCAATACTTGCAGCAGCCTCAGGAGCGCCACCCGCCCCCACACCTGGCCGCCCTCAGCCCTCCTGGGGTGGAGGGCCCGGCAAGCACCCAGGCCTCTTTGGCCACCTCGGGCAGCACCCATCTGGCTCAGATGGAGACTGTGCTAAGGGAGAATGCCAGGCTGCAGAGGGACAATGAGAGATTGCAGAGGGAGCTGGAGAGCACGGCGGAGAAGGCTGGCCGCATCGAGAAGGTAGGCCCTGCTGAGGCCTCAGAGAAGCAGTGGGGGCAAGAAGGGAACCCCAACAGGGCTGACCAGGGAGGGGGCTGTCAGAAGGGAGGCAGAGGAGTCTGAAGGCTGGTCTGGCTGGGCTTCTCAGCTGCCCCTCGGGGCCTCCCTCATCCCTCCTACACCCCTCCCTGGCTGACTCCAGACAGCTGGGGAGCAGCCGGCAGAGCAGGCCCAGAGCACGAGCAGTTGCTGCCCAGTGGTGGTTAGAAAGAGCCCATTCACCGACTCCCTCATGGTCGCACCCTTTCCCTGCACACGCCCCCTCCCGTGGACACCTCCCACAGAGAGCCCTTTGTATCCCCCACACAACAGCAAGTCTGTTCCAGGCCAGCCCTGGTCACAGGGAAAGCCCCTCCTCTTGGCAAAAAACGAGCGACTTATTGGAATCACAGGCCAGCTAGGAGCACGTGCGGAACCTGCCAGCTGCCAAGTGGGTGGGGCATCAGGGGCCAGGCTGGCCCTGTGGGGGGATGGCTGGAGAGGCACATACTCCAGGCAGCTCAGGCTGGATCTGGTGCTCCCTTCTTAGTGAAGGGGCACCAGCTGTGCACTCAGCCTTAGCAGGTAGCCTTAGGCTTTCTGTGACTGTCCCATGGTCTCCAAGATAGGTCCACCACCCCCCCCACCCCCCACCCCCCACCCCTCCCCACCGCCCAGACCATGGTTGGAGCCTCAGTGCCTGATCCTGGTCCATTGTGCTCAAATTTCTCACTAGAAGCCAAACAAAAGGAAAATGCCTCTTTCTGGACACTAGGCACCAGGAAGCTGCCCTCGGTCACCCTGGAGGCAGCCCCTTCCAGAGAACGTGGCCTTGTGTTCACTCAGGACCTTGGGACAGTTGAAGGGACCCTGGGTTGCCTGTTCCAGCAGTTTGGTCCCTCTCTGGAGGCTACAGGCTGCATCCTGTCCCACTCAGGCTAGGTGGGTTTTCTGCTATGGCTTTGTATCTTCTCTCTCACCCTTTCTGATGGAGAGTCAGCGATCAGCCCTGGCCTAAGGAGGGGACTTTGATGCCATTGCCACCCTGGGAGCTCTTCCTTTTCTTCAGCTCTTCTCTCCGCCTCTTGCAGCTGGAGAGCGAAATCCAGAGGCTCTCCGAGGCCCACGAGAGCCTAACAAGGGCCTCTTCCAAGAGAGAGGCCCTGGAGAAGACCATGAGGAACAAGATGGACAGTGAGATGAGGCGGCTGCAGGACTTCAACCGGGATCTTAGAGGTGAGGACCGCTCATGCAGGTGGAGGGGCAGGGACCACCTATGGACAGCTTGATTCCACTGTTCTAGGACATCACTCAGAGTCTCTTGCCTCTGCAAAAACAGTACAAATCAATTCAAAGGGGACTAGGCTGAGACTCCTTGGGGGCCACCTTGATAGAGAGAAGCTTGTCTCTGTGTTCTAGACCTTGGGGCCCCTCCTGGAGCTCTCACCCATGTGGCCCAGGGTGACCTGGGGCTTCCCTATGAGCCCACCCCCAGCTTGGAGAATGCAGCCTGACAGATAGTTCCCTGGTTGGGGTGGGGGGGGTGCACCTTGGCAGGCAGCTTCACCTGTACTCAAACCTTTTTCCTTAAAATGTCTTTTCTTCATTTGAAACAGAAAGATTAGAATCTGCAAACCGCCGCCTGGCAAGCAAGACGCAAGAGGCCCAGGCAGGCAGTCAGGACATGGTGGCCAAGCTGCTGGCTCAGAGTAAGTAGAGGGCCCACTCAGGAGCCCAAGCAGAGGTGTGGCTGGTGGAACCAGGACAGCTCCTCTTCTGCCAAAGCAGGGCTTGGAGTGTGGGTTTACTGAATGCCCACTATGCACCCATCCCTGGACTGGTCTCGGGGGAGGGGCGGCTTCCCAAGGGGAGCAGGATCTGGTTCCCTGTGTACTGGGAAGATCAGTGGGTAGAGGGACAGCTGGGGAGATGTGCTGACCGTCAGTTTGGTGTCCTTTAGAAGCAGTTGAGGAGAGCTGAGCACTCTGGAAACAGGTGGGATGAGAGAGAAGGTAGAGTCTGAGTCTCCCGGGGGGTGGACATGTGGAAAGCTGGGGAGCATGGTGAGGCTGGGCCATAACAAGTGTTGGCACCAGCCGAAAATGGAGCTTCATGAACAGGGCAGCCTAAAGAAGGAGGTCAGGAGGATCCCCTAAAAAGGATAGTCAAAGGCTTCTTGAAGAGCGGATGAGTTCATTGTTGACTGGCCCATGCACTCACTCATTTGTTCCCTAGCACAGCCGTGCCGAGCCCCTGGCAGGTGTGCAGCAGAGCAGGAACAGGTCAGGAAGGTGCCAGGATGAGGTCAAGAGAGGTGGGGAGCTTGAGGAAGGAGCAGGGTCTTCCCACCATGGATTCCAGGGAACAAGCATAGCCTGGCCCTGGAGGACAGTGATGGGGGAGGGGGCGGGGTTCCCCAGCACCCTGAGAGAGAGGTTTTGTGGGGTGGTAGGTGAAGCAGCAGCAGGATAGTTCCAGTGGAGGTGGAAGCAGTTTGAAGGAAGGGGGAACAAAGGAAGCCACTAACTCAATAGTAGGAAGAAGCTGTAGCCATCAGAGAGGCGGTTATTGATAAGCTCCTCCTGTATGCGCTTACTGCCTGCTATAGTGATGTTTGAGTGTTTGCAAAGGAGTGCACTGGGCCAGCTGGTGTCTGGGCAAGGGTGCCTTCTAGGAAGGAGGAACCCCTCCAAAAGCTTACTGAGCCTAAGCTAGATGGTTGGAGGTGTCTGGAAGCAGAGAAGCAACTTGAAGACTGAGCTCTGGCTAGCAGCACCTACCTCGTTCAAGCAGGGCTCAGGCCTGGACAGGGTGGCCCCCAGTGGTGAAGGGCTGAGGGTTGAGGATGGGCAGGAGGTAGCAGAAGATGACTGAGGTCTCTGGGAGAGAGGAGATGGTGGTAAGGGCTGGGGAGTGGGGATAGCCCTGGGGGGGTCTCCTCATTGTCGGGAGAGGATGGGTTGCAGGAAAGGGGCAGAATGGGGCCAGGCTTTGCCAAAGAAAGGAAGTCACGGAGGGTTCCTGGGAGCAGGCAGGGGAGGGGCCCGGGGCTGGCCAGCCTGGAGGCGTTTCCGCTCCCTGGGGAGTGAGGCTGTTCTTGGCTCTGGGCTGGAGCCATTAATCTCGTAGCGGCGGGTGACCTGGATGCCGGGCATTCCTGAGCCCGGGCTGTTCCGCTGCGCGCGCCTCCCCCTCCCCCCGCCTCCCCCTCCCCCCGCACTCCTGCCTGCGCCCCGCCCGCCACGCTGCGGGAGGAGGGACAGTGGGACAAAGGGACTGGGACTTGCTGGTGGGGCCTCGCTTCCCCCATGGAAGGCCTCCTGCTCCCTCCACTGCTCCCCAGCCCATGGCCCCACTCTGTGTCTCCCGAATCTGCCCCCACCCCAGCCTGGAGGCGGCGGCACCCAACCCCCAGAGTTTTATCTTGGTGGCTGGGGATGGCCAAGGTCTCAAGCCTCCGAGCTCTACCAGGGCCTTCAAAGTCAAAGTGTTAGTTGCTCAGTCGCTTACGACTATTTGCGATCCCATAGACTGTAGCCAGCCAGGCTCTTCTGTCCATGGGATTTCCCAGGCAAGAATAATGGAGTGGGTTGCCATTCCTTCTCCAGGGCACCTTCCTGACTCAGGGATCAAACTTGAGTCTCCTGCATTTTAGGCTGATTCTTTACTGTCCGAACCACCAGGGAAGCCACCAGGGCATTAGAGGTGTGCAAAGCAGCAGGAACCTTCTGGAAACCAAAGGCTGGGTCCTTGATACCCTCCCCAAGGGCTGAGGAAAGCCAAACTACCCTTCCTTGCTCCTGACATCCAGAAGCAAGAATCCTCAGGAAACCAGAATCCTCAGAGAAAATGTCTGTGGTTGAGCTCACCTTTTTTCCAGAGTCAGTGCTTGAAGGAGAGCGTGGCCCCTATCACCAGTGCTGTTTGCTTTCCTACTAGGCAAGCAGTACAGACTCCCAGCTCTGGTCAGGCCCTGCCCACCCTGGGCATCTGGCCATGAGTCCTGAGGCCTGGTTCTCCCAGCCGAGTCCCCCTTGGGCAGTTTCTTCTCACCCGAACCCCAGATTCTGAGGCTGTAAGATGGGACCATCTAAGACTGGGATGAGCTGCCAGCCTCCGGCTAACTCTATAAGCTGTCCATCTCTGTGAAGCCTCTCAGGACAGGGCCATTGTCTCTGGGTCCAAAGTCCCAGTCAGCACTCCTGCCTGCCCCCTCCACCCCATTCAGGTGTCAGGCCAGCTCAGGATGAGAGGCCCAGTGTTACTGAGTTTCACTAACTTTTCCCTTCACCCCAAGGAATGAGGTGGGCCTGGGCCCAGCCTTCAAAAATTCACAGTGAACCAGAGCTGACCTGGGTGGGCCTCCTTCTCTGCCCCAGGGCCCGTAATTCTCTTCTGTTCCAGAGTCTATACTGTCCTCTCTGATAGGTATTTAGCCACACGTGGCCCAAAGATTAAAATTAATTAAAATGAAATAAAATGAAAAATTTGACTCCTCCCTGGCACTAGCCACATTGCAAGTGCTCACTGGCCACATGTGCCTAGTGGCTGCTGCCCTGCTTGGCACAGTGTAGAGCAAGTCCGTTACAGCAGAAAATTCCACTCTGCTCTGACAGTGCTGCTCTAGAGATGGTGCCTTTGAGTCCATCAGGCAGGCCCCATGACAGGTCCCCCTCTGCCTTCCAGCAAGGCAGGCAGCCTGCACACTAGGGGTGGGGGTGGGGGTGCCTGGTTTCACAGAATAAGCTCTGAGGCCTCTGACTACAAGGGCCTCACGCCATAGCCAAGCAGCCTGGTTCTTCAGAGGCAGGCTAACTTTGATCCCCGCCTGGTAGCACCATTCACCTCCTATGATTCCTCCTCTTTAAGGTGGGGATCACAGATCCCGGACTGTCATTGGAGGCTTCAGGGGAATCAGATGTGTAGATGCCTGACGCCTGGGGCAGCACACGGTGCTTCTTCCACTTGGATGATGACCACGTGACAGTCCACCTGCGCCTCTGTTTTCTCATCTGGAGATGGGCATTGTGGTTCCTGCCTGCCCAGTCTCTAGTATCACTATGAGCCTGGAGGGAAGTTGTGAATGTGTTTTGGAGATGGTGACACCCAGCGCAGGTGGACAGTATCTCGGGCTCTCTCCTGGCAAGGCCGTGTCCCAGCAGAGGAGCAGTGTGGCCCAGTCATCACTGCAAGGGCCCCGGTCTGACATTCCCGTTTGCTCAGGCCTTAGCCTGAACTTCAGTTTCCTGGCCCATACAATGGGGTTAATAAGGGTACCTAACTCCTGTGTTACTGAGAAGATGCGGTCAAGCTTGAGCAGCGGTCAGCACAGAGCGTGGCACATGGTGGGGGCTCTGTGGGGCAGTGAGGGAGCTGCCGTCCCTGACCGGGCCCCTCCCTCTCTCTGCAGGCTATGAGCAGCAGCAGGAGCAGGAGAAGCTAGAGCGGGAGATGGCACTGCTGCGCGGAGCCATCGAGGACCAGCGGCGGCGGGCCGAGCTGCTGGAGCAGGCCCTGAGCAACGCGCAGGGCCGTGCGGCAAGAGCTGAGGAGGAGCTGCGGAAGAAGCAGGCCTACGTGGAGAAGGTGGAGCGGCTACAGCAGGCCCTGGGGCAGCTGCAGGCTGCCTGCGAGAAGCGTGAGCAGCTGGAGCTACGTCTGCGGACGCGCCTGGAGCAAGAACTCAAGGCCCTTCGTGCACAGCAGGTGAGCTGGGAAGACCCCAGGAGCCCCTGTTGAGATCCAGGCCAAGCCCTCTTGGAAAGTTAGGACCACCTGGGCCAATCTTGCGGAAGTCCCGTCCTGGCCCATCAGTCTCAGCAGAGGCCTTGCCTCTTGGCCAGGTGCCGACCTCAGGGACTCAAGCCTTGGGCCTCTATCCTCAGCAGCAGCCGGGATTGGCGCCCTTGGACTTTGTCCCTTTCTCTGGAGAAAGTCTCTTAGGAGCTGTGATGGAGGGGACTAGCCAGCTCTTACATGTCTCCCTGAGATCGGGGGTGGGGAAGATAGTCGCCCAGATCCTGGGCCTTTATCCTCACTTTGGTCTGTGTAAATAGCTCTCGTGTTTACAGACCAGATAGAGTTCTGTCTCCACTCCTAGCCTCACCCTTCCCACAGAGGTAGGGTGACCAGAGCTCCTGGATTGCCGGCGTCCGTCCTAGTTTATACCAGTTTTCCCGTGTCATTAAGTCACCCCTTCCCGAGTTTGGAGGACAATGTATATGGTCACTATGCAAAAGCAAACCCAATCTCCTCTGCACCCTTGGCCACAGGATTTGGGGCAAGGCTGTGGGGCCCTGTGGCTCCCCTTTGTCTCCGGCTGGAAGCAGGCTATGCAGAGTGCGTGATGCCAGCTGACCAAGCACTGGCCTCAGTGAGATTCCTCACATGGCAGTGAGGATCTGCGGCCAACACACGCCACCCTCCACCCCTGACCACGGTACCCCTCTCTCTGCAGAGACAGGCAGGCACCCCCGGAGGTGGCGGTGGCAGTGGTGGGACCCCAGAGCTCAGTGCACTGCGGCTGTCAGAGCAGTTGCGGGAGAAGGAGGAGCAGGTGCTGGCGCTGGAAGCTGACATGACCAAGTGGGAACAGAAGTACTTGGAGGAACGTGCCATGAGGCAGTTCGCCATGGATGCGGCCGCCACGGCCGCCGCCCAGCGTGACACCACTCTCATCCGGCACTCGCCCCAGCCCTCGCCCAGCAGCAGCTTCAATGAGGGCCTGCTCACCGGCGGCCACAGGCATCAGGAGATGGAAAGCAGGTTGGACACTGCAGGCCGGGTATCTGGGGCAGGGAGTGGGAGTAGGGTGGGATTTGTCCAGCCCTTGCCTGGGCCTTAGGTCTTCCCTGGTGGCTCAGACGGTTAAGAGTCTGCCTGCAGTGCAGGAGACTGGGGTTCAATCCCTGGGTTTTGAAGATCCCCTGGAGAAAGAAGGAAATGGCAACCCACTCTGGTATTCTGGCCTAGAGAATTCCATGGACAGAGGAGCCTGGCAGGCTACAGTCCATGGGGTCCCAGAGTTGGACACGACTGAGTGCCTTCATTTCTTTTCTTTGCCTGGTCCTTAATCCATGATAAACACCCCTCACTCCGCCCAGCCTAACAATCCCTCCTACTTCTGAGCTGACCCCCTGCTTTTGGCCCAGCTGGCATTACAGGCTATTCTTTCTCAGAGGTGCCAACCGAGTCGTTGGTTTGCCCAGGAGACTCCACTCTTGGATGATACCCAAGGCTCCAGGCCTCTACCTGCTCCCCCACTCCCACCATGTAAATCAGAGAATTAGACTTTCCTACCCTACATGCCAGGTACCACCCCAGAATGAATGTGGCCTAGGCCCCTGGCCTGCGGGGAGCTGGTATTTTCTCTCCAGAGACAACTCAGAGGCCCCACAAGATTTCCATTTGACTTCTTCCTGGCTCAAAAACACAAGCAGTCGACTTAGCTCCCTTGATCAACAGCCCTGGGGATGGCCCTCCAGGACAGGGTTTGTGCCACTACCGTCATCAGATGAACCCAGAACCTACCCCTGGGTTTGCCAGTGTGGGAGCGGCCCAGCCTCTCATGCACTGGTAGTTTTCAAAGCATCCCATTGCAGAGCTCTGATGGCACTTCTGAAGGCCCCATCCTGGCCCCTACTGCAAGGCCAGGACACCCCAGCCTGGCTTTAAGGAAGGCTTTCCCTCCAACTTCCACGAGGCGGGGAGGGCAGAGGCCACAGGATCTGTGGGTCTGAAGATGTAAACATGGCCTCTCACCCCTCAGGTTAAAGGTGCTCCATGCTCAGATCCTGGAGAAGGATGCCGTGATCAAGGTCCTTCAGCAGCGCTCCAGGAAAGACCCTGGCAAGGTCACCCCGGGCTCCCTGAGGCCTGCCAAGTCAGTGCCATCTATCTTCGTGGCTGCAGCAGCGGGGACCCAGGGCTGGCAAGGACACTCCTCCAGTGAGCGGCAGGTGGATGCCTCTGCCCAACTGGCTGCAGGTGAGAGGAGGTGGGTGGGCAGCAGAGCCTAGGTTGTTCTCAGGCCTTTCCTTCCAGAACTGAAGCTTGGAGGAGCTAGGCGTCCCAACTCCTCACCCAGGGGAGCCGGCTTACACTCTGGCTCTAGTGACCTTGTAGCCCGCAGCTGTCCCCTGGTGTGACAAGGCAGGCTTTAGCCCCCGTTTCTGGAAATTCCACCACCCTGGTCCCAGCCACTCACTACCAAAGTTAAAATAAGCTTCCCCTGCAGAGGTACCTTCTGGGCCAGCACTTCCACTTCTCCTCCTAAGCAGACGCCACAGAAATCCAGGAATCCTTACTGTTTTAAGATTTAATCTACAACCTTTTAAGAAAGCTTCTTCCACTCGAAGCTTTTGGAACCCAATCCTGTTTGGAAACAGGAGTGTAATCAAAGTTCTTGTAAATCAAGAGCAACTAGCATCCCCAGGAGGTGTCTGTCGTTAAGTTAGGGTATTCTTCATGGGGGCTACAAATTGTGGACAGGGCAGTAACTGAAACTCCTGCCTTCCTAGCAGACAGGGCCCCGCTGGAGGAGCCTGTGGCTGTGGCTCCCCTCGCTGCCCACGCCAAACATGGGAGCAGGGATGGGAGCACCCAGACTGATGGCCCCCCGGACAGCCTGGAGCCTGACAGCCTTTTGGGGTGCAGCAGTGGCCAGAGAACAGCTTCACTGGGTAAGTCTCCAACTTTTGTGGGGCACTGAGGGCACCCTGGGGTGTGAATCCCATCCCGACTCATTGCCCACACTCCACGGGGTCCCTGCACAGGGAGGGTGAGCAGAATGTGGGACCTACCTCAGTACCGGGGGGGAGAGCTGGTGGATATAGGAGTAGGAGAACTGGAAACCCTAATTACAAACAGATCTACCTGGAAGCCCTTTATCTCCTCTTAAGAAGTCTTCCTTAAACATCTTTAATGGCCAATCTGAGCAATTACGATAGTGGAGCTTGGCACTCCCAAATTAGAAGACTTTGTTTTAAGAGTCCCGGAAGGAGAAATTTAAGAAGATGCCATTGAATGTGTTTGCTCTCTTTCACATTAACCTTTGCATAGTTGCCTATCCCTCACTGGCTCAGAAAACCACAGGCATGAAAAGAATGTGGCAGCCTCCCTCCCTCAGGGCTCTCCACCCTCCCTCCAAGCCCTCCAACCAGTTCCTAGTTATAAATATTTGCATCTTCCACTGGGGAGGCTGGTGGTCTGGATGGAGAGCTGGGGACTGGTTGGGCAAGTTATGGGGACCTGGGCAGCGGAGGTGGGAAAAGCTGGTGAAGACAGAGCCTATCTTTAAAATGTTACCAGATTTAAAAGGGCAGTCTAGTAACCCTCGTTGCCCTGTGCCTGGCCTCTTATCTCTCCAGATTCTATTGCTACATCCAGAGTCCAGGACTTTTCCGACATGGTGGAGATATTGATCTGAAGGAGGTGGTGCCGTGGGGACTCTGAACCATTTCCTGCTGCCCTCTGCCACACGGCCATTCCATCAGGATGCTGCATGGGAGAGGGGAACTGTGAGCACCCGTCCCCCAAGAAGACCCTGTTCCTTAGCCCCATGCTCCTCCTGGGCCTATGCAGCATGAGGACTGGGCCTTTACCTGGCTTGCTGCCAGGGTAGCAATTGAAAGCTCAGAAGGGAGTAGTGCACCCACACTGCGCACTTGGGCAGGGAGGGAGGGGATGTGTTGATTTGGCGGCTGATTTCCCAGGATGGCTGCCCATGGACTCCAGGTGGACTGGTTTAATAGGCCTGGCTCAGTGTGGTCCCTCCAACTCCATCTGCTCCTCAGCTCCTCACTGCCTCCTGGGGATCACCCAGACCTGAATCTTGGCGGCCTGTTGAGCGTGTGAGTCCTGCAGAGGCCACAGCGTCACCCGCACTGTGGAGAGGACTGGGATGTGCCGTGCAGTTTGTACATAATTCCCTTTCTTGTGAAACAGAAGATTGAAGTGGGCTGCTTCAGATTCACCCCTCATTCCATGCTCCCAGCCCTGCTGCCTCGGTTCCTCCCAGCTATCTCCCCTTCTCAAGTCCTTGGTCCATGGATTTTGTTACTGCTTGATCCACGGGATACTGGCTGCTTTTTCCCCATCTTGAGCCCTGTTTGAAATGCCCAAGGGGCCTCACCACCACCAGCCTCTTGAAATGGCTCCACAGCTCCTGTCCCTGGGACATCTTGTCAGTTTGGTTATGAACCCTGAGCTAGATGAAGTCCGCCACCACAGATCTGCATGGTGGGCTTCCCAGCACCAGTTCTCTGAAAGGAAACTGGAGAGATGGCCTTGTTCTCATCAGAGTCTTTGTTCCCCCTGGAGGCACTGGGAGAGGGAGCTATGCTGGTGAAAACTAGTCCATGAGCTGTAAGACATGACTCAGATGGTCCTCTGAATGGAGCCCCTGTCACAGCATGGCGCCCTGAGGCTGGCTCCTCAAGCGCCAGTGCGCAGCACCCTGAAACAGGGCCAGCGCTTGGGAAC